>NC_059502.1:13121100-13433210 GCF_914767665.1 Harmonia axyridis | reverse complement strand
CATTTAAGGAGAAACTGCTTCGAATGCATTAAACAACAATTCATTACATGTAAACATAAATCTTACACACATCCTTGTCAGCGATATTTCCGTCCTAACCAAAACAAACCGTCCGGCAAATCTCGACGTGTGTGGGAGCAATACATCATTTTCAACATTCGAGGAAATCCTTCATCATTTTTTCGTAAATCGAGCATTAGAATAATGACACGGTCGAGAACACAACGGATCCTTTGATAGAATCATATTTTGTGCGCCAGGTGCCCACTCCCATCTCTTGGTCAATCTGCTAAGACCGGGTCTATCCCGTTGATCTGTGCGGTCTAATAAAAGCTTTTGATATATGCCGTCTATCATTGAAATCCCCGCCAACTAGATAATTACATGGTCGTTTGGAATTAGGAAGAAATAACGTGTCAAGTGCAGTCCAGACAAACGTGGTTCAGGTAGTTGTTGGCTTGTTTGGACGAATCGCAACACCCTTATTAGAGGCTATTGTTGATTTTACACGGCAATAAAAATCTTCGCGTTATTCCTGATGATAGGACGTATTATCTCATTTGTCATGCTAGATCTTCGTCCTTAACCACCATTCGAGATGTTGGTTTTTACCAGTTTTTTTTTTCGGTATTCTCGCTTCGTAATATCGGTCTTTTTAATCAATTGAATAGGTTGCTATATCGTTTGTGACCAGCTGGTATATAATTTCATATTTTTTCAGGGAATAACCAAACACGTTTGAAACAAACAATTCCGGGGTTTGGAACTTTTGTGGCTATTATTTTGTAGAAGTAAAGAAATATTGTATATCTATTATTCACTTCAGTGGGGATACACTGCTAGGCTTTATTTTCAAGCTACTTGGCTTGACTTAATCCAAATCAAGCTCAAATCAACTAGTAGCTTTTCAATCTCAAGTCAAGTATTTATTTATGACCAGGAGCCGAAGATGCTGTTGTTGATAAAAAATTCTTTTTTGGCCAAGTTTGGACAGATATTTCTGAAACTACCAAAATCTACCAATAGGTTTCATAGAAATGTGATAAAACTACTAATAAACTCACACTGGCGAATGCTTCAGTCTCTGGGCTCTTGAGGAATCCCCTTATGTAGTCTAATCGCGCACAAGATTGTAGAAATATATGCCGTGCGATCAGTGCATATCAAGCTCAAGTAATATCAAGTAGCCTGATATCAAGTCAAGCAATAAATATCTATAATTAAGACAAGTAGTTGGTTAAAATATCAAGCTACTTGGCTTGATGAATCCTTATTACTGGCTTTTTGCAGACCTCAAAAGAATGCTCCAGGGAACGAAATTTGGATCTAATGAAAAAAATATTGAAAGTTGAAGCCTATTTCTAAAGCAGAGACGAATCTTTCTACAGAAAATTACTGAAAAGTTAGTGGGGTGTGTTTTTACCAGCAAGGCCTTGGACTTATTGAGTATAGTATATCCAAAGTCACTTGGAAGAAGATGAATATTTCGATTAAATAAGGTTAGTCCAAGTTTCCAGAGATTCCTTTGGGGCCAGTGAATTTATTGCCTAACAATACTTTCAAATAAACCCCGGTATTTAGCAGATCGCGGTATCCACTTCAAAGGGACATCTATGGTCAAGCGTTTTTATGGACTTCTAAGTTCAAGTGACTTTGCATATACTATACCATGTTAATGATGATCAATTTATGCTGCTTTCTACCAAATATACCATAACAATACAATCTTTCAGTTGATGTTTCCACTTTCCATCACTTACAAATGAATTACAGCCTGCATTGTTTCAAAGGCAGAGTGCTTTTGAGACCATGCTCTTGTACATTTGTGCTACCTTTTTCACCAATACCCTTGTTAGGTCATAAAGGACAAAGTGTTCAAAAGATCCTTGATACAATCATCAATCAACTCTTCCAATTCTCATCCGAACCGTCAGAAGCAAATCCAATCTAATCCCACCATCGAAAATAACATATATTGTTCTCCAATTCATCCAACAGTGGCCCGACGGCAAGATAGAATAACTACGGATGTCTTTTTGACTCGCTAATTAATCAATGGAAATCGCAAAGGCCTGGAAAAGAGACGGACACAACAACAAAGGACGGGCATAATGAGGAGGCAAACTCGATGCGCCTAAGGCGTCCCTGTTCCGTCTTTTTTCTTCGGATAACATCATAATACGTCGACGATAATGAATATAACACGCATCTAACTCGCATGTAACAGCTTTGACGGTTGTAGTTTGGATTATATAAGTTCGAAACGGTCGTTCTGTTCATAATTATCTATTTGGTGGGAACAAACGCGCATTGTTTTGGTTGTTTGGAGTCGGATCTCGGCATAGACACGGTGTGCTAATTGAAATGGATATTTCAATGATGAGATGGGCTGGTTTATACAATCAGATCATTTTGCAAAGAAGGAAATATACTATTAGTAGGATATAGCTATAATTGCAACTAGGGAAATATGAATAGTGTATTTCCGGATGTTCCCCAAGCCCCCGGGATGTATGGACAACCATATCGCCAGAGTTGTAATCAATAGTTTTTTTATTGAAATAGAATTGTCGCCTAACCTATTGCGGGTTTTTGTAACTGTAAGAGCAGCTCTGGAAAATTGTCTTCCAACAGGAGCTGGAGATGCTGGCGTTGATAAAGATCCTTGGCCATTTTGGCCAAGTTTGGAAAGATATTTCTGAAACTACCAAAATCTACCAATAGATTTCATAGAAATGTGAGAAAACTACTCATAAAGTCACACTGGCGAATGCTTGAGTCTCTCGACGCTCGAGGAATCCCCTTATTTAGTCTAAGTGCGCTAAGATTGCAGAAATATATACCGTGCATATTAAGCTCAAGTAGTATCAAGTAGCTTGATATCAAGTCAAGCAATAAATATTTAAAATCAAGTCAAGTCAAGCTCAAGTATGTAATTTTTCACGAGCTTGATTTTCAAGTCAAGTAGTTGGTTAAAATGTCGAGCTACTTGGCTTGATGAATCCCTGGAACTGAGTGATACAAATTAACATTTTTATATGAGATGAATGTAACAGGGCAAATGTTTTTCATTTAATGTATTTCTTGCTTTCAGTCTGAATGAATTGTACGTTACACAGTAATTTGTTATGTATCCACACAATTTTTTTGGATACTCAATTATCTTGAATTTCTTGAAAATATATATGAAAATTCAATACTTTATTGGGTTTCATCAAATCTTTGAAGATGTTCATTTAGTGAACAAGCATTACCTCAAAACTAAACAATGTAAATACTTCTGAACACAGAATATTCCTAGGTATATAGAGTTAGCTGTAAGATGTCTAAACACATGGTGAATGCACTCGTCAATTTTTGAATGAAATGACATTCGACCAAATTGAAAATATTAGTTTTAGTTCGTGGCGGCGCCGCAATGTCATACTTGTCATTTCGATCTTTTTCCGTTGATTTTGATTGCATACATTAATTAAAACCCGATACTGACCAATCAAAAGCAATGTGTAACCGAGTATGATCGTGCAAAGTCGTGAAACAAAACACGAAACGTTTACTAAAATTAATTCAAATATTTGAAATAGAGAGAGAGAGAGAGAGAGTTTATTAGTATTTCAATTACAATGCTTCCATAGATCATAAATATAATGAAAGATATACATATATAGGTACATAAAGGCACAAAACTCATAAATAATAAATAACAAGAATCTTAATTTGTTGATAGCGCTACCTACAGTTGACATAACGAAGCTTAACTAATATTCTCAAAATTGGCAAAACAAAAGCTAATCAGTCCATACACCTGGTTTTTAGACATCTTAGTTAGCTGCTATTATGAAGCGAATTTTTTTTATGGTTGGAAAAACTTTAGTGTTCTGGTTTCCAGGGGTGGCATAGCTCATCATAAAAATTCGAAATGGTAAAGGAAAAAAGTGTTCATTTTGACGTCAAGAGTGTACTGTACAAAAATTACTATGTACAAGTAAAAGACTCGCTCTGGGTGCTTTTCTGTTTGGATAAAGATAAAAATAAACCAATAAACCCAAACACAAATTCGAACCTAACCCCCGTTGACATCAATAAGATTCATAAATGAGAATATATACGGACTCGACAACGCCCACGTTCAAAGAAACCTCGACGCCCCGACTACCCGTTTTAATTGGACGTATAATGGAAATCCAGAGTCCAAACAATATAATATTCCGAACTGATAATCACGTAGTCCCCGAAAAGGTCCCCTGACCGTCTCGACCCGGTTTGCGAATCCGTGTGGGTTTTGATAATTATAGAGTGGAGGACCAGTAGACGCTCCGGGCGTAGCGTTTTCCTCGAACTAACGAGCTTTCTTTGTGCCGAGGCAGTACCGTGTGGTTTATCCGAATTATAGGATAAATTGCCCTCCCCAAAGTCGATCTTCTAATGGACCGTGAAACCGCGAAGTTATCGGGCGATGAAAGAAAACGTTTACGATTGCGAAGGCGGATTCTGACTTATTTACGGATTCGGCATGGGGAAGCCGGAAAATTATGAAATTATGTAGGTTGATGGTAGGCTTCGGTGACGTCCGCTCGGAAAGGTTTGGATGTCTTCGTCGAGATTAGTTTTTGTGTAGATGAATGTGTTTGTTTCGGTTAAGAGTAGGGATTCATCAATCCAAGTAGCTTGTTAAGTAATTAATTTAGTAAGATTGAAACAGGACGCAAAGACAATTTTACCGAACACGTCATCAGTGACGTCACTTGAATTTAGGGATTCATCAAGCCAAGTAACTTGGCATTTTAACCAACTACTCGAGTTGAAAATCAAGCTCGTGGAAAATTACATACTTGAGCTTGATTTTAAATATTTATTACTTGACTTGATATCAAGCTACTTGATATTACTTGCGCTTGATATGCACGCGTCAAACGGCATATATTTCTACCATCTCGTGCGCGCTTAGACAAAATGAGGGGATTCCTCGAGCGCCGAGAGACTGAAGCATTCGCCAGTGTGACTTAATTGGTAATTTTCTCACATTTCTATTTAATCTATTGGTAGTTTCAGAAATATCTTTCCAAACTTCGCCAGAATGGATAAGGATTTTTTATCTACGCCGGCATCTTCAGCTCCTGTTGAAAAACAAATTTTCCAGAGATGCTCTTACAGTTACAAAAACCCGAAATAGGTTAGGCGACAAATCTATATGATGCCTCATGTGTCTTAGATCCTAGATGGTAAAATATGAAATCAAATGAAGGCTGGAGGTTCCTCAATATTGAGAAACTTTATTTTCTTATTATTTTTTTTGTTATGATTTATAGTGATTCAATTTATGTTTCTATTCGAAAAAAATTGATATTTTGGTTATTTTATACAATAAGTTTAATAAATCGAACTGTTTTTGGCAAGGTTCCTTCTCACTCTATCATTTTCTATTGATGTGACACTACACAATTTGACTGTTGAAAATCAAGTAGATTGATATGATTCATGATTGATTGATAAATAAATACTTGACTTGAAATTGAAAAACTTGACTTGAAATCCAAGTCAAGCTCAAGCCAAGTAGTTTGAAAATCAAACCAAGCCGTGAATCCCTAGTTAAGAGGGATTTATACCACGTGACATTCTCGTGATCTGTCAATGTTTAATTACTCGTCTTCCCTCAAGGCTTCTGAGATCCCACCACTGTTCAGGTTGAGTGAAGCAATGTCAAAAGTTCCTCTGATTCACCGTTCCTTCCTACCACTTGCAAGAATTCAAAATACGTGTTTACGTTTTTATTTTCAATTTTGTGGAAACCAAATTTCCAGCCTTTGACAAGATTTTTTTGTATGATATTCTCATGTGAAAATTAATAAAAAAAAATTAATGTTGACATTGGTATTGCAGATATTTATTCTTCAATAAAAAGTTGATCGAACTTTTTGATTTTCTATTCCAAAAAAAAAATGAATAAATAAGGACTTTCCGCAATGACGAACACTTCAAAATGAATAATACTGAAAACCTCATATGGATCGATGTTTCCTAACGTAAAACATATTATTTTTGAACCAAATGCTGAAACGGTATAGACCTCTCTGAAGAGGGATCACCACCACCACCATGAGATTTCTCAGTTCAAAACGAAATTAGATATATTTCTTCTCACAAATCAAACTGGCATCATAAGTAATAAACCGAATAAAAGAGTATCGTCCAAAACGTGAATATTTTCCATAAAAGTCGAACATAATCACGTATAAAATTAAACATTCAATGTTCACCTCGAATAAGGAACCAATCACGCAAACACATACCCTCGATAAGGTTCTGAACGATGAAGCTATATCTAGATACAGCGATACAGGTGTATTGTTTCCAAGACTTTCATCGCCGTCTCCTACTAAAAAAAAACGTGCTCAAAAAACGTGTAGACATCGCGAAATCGAACAAATGACTCCAATCCAACTCCATAGATGGCGTTAGAACAGTTAGATACGATCTGTACCAGCTGAAAATATGTAAGACCATATCATTCTCGAAACCATACATCAGATCTCGATGTATCGGATCAGAAGCGAAGGCTGTCCGGTGTATGGGAACCTGGAGGAATCCCATAAGTCATGTTCGTTGCGATTTAATCGATCACAGAAAAACTGAACAATGACCAGCGCGATACATAAAGTAAAGCGTGGTATTTACGGTGGCCGGTTTTTGTTCGTGCAGCGTCCGCTTTTATCGGTATTTATTAATAAATTGTCGTTTCGTATTGGTGACGTGTTCCTCGAAGATCATTATTTCTTGACGAATTATAAAATACCATCGGGGATCGATCCTCTTTCCGACGCAAAATTCAGTATGGATATTTCGAATGACTCGCTCGAGGTGGAATGGTGCAAGACATTTTCGAAGCCGGTGTTCTTGCTGCTCAACGCCAGCTTTCGAATGTAATAAAACAAGCAAGGCAATTTTTGCCGTATGAAAAACTGGCAGGTAGAAAAATCTGAAATTTTTGAACTTCCAATGGTAGTTGTAATGAGATTATAAAGCGATGAAATGAAATTGCAGCTGCTGTTGGAATAATGAGATTGTAGAAGCTGTAATAATGAGATTTTAGAGCTATCATGGTTGTGCTATCAGGATTAAATGGTAGAACAATGTATGTGTATGGCATTTGGGGCTAGTTGAATTATACTTTAAGCTATGGGGAAGATTTTGTTAAGCTATTAGTATGAGTTTGTAAAGCTACGATGATGAGATTGTTATTGAGCTCTTAGGAGATGGTACAGTTATTAGAATGGAATTTCAGAGTTGTGAATTCGGGATTCAGAGCTATCAAAAAGATAGTGTATATGTAAATTGTCTTTTCGTATTGGTGACAAGTTCCTCGAAGATCATTATTTCTTGACGAATTATAAAATACCATCGGGGATCGATTCTCTTTCCGACGCAAAATTCAGTATGGATATTTCGAATGACTCGCTCGAGGTGGAATGGTGGAAGACATTTTCGAAGTCGGTGTTCTTGCTGCTCAACGCCATCTTTCGAATGTAATAAAACAAGCAAGGCAATTTTTGCCGTATGAAAAACTGGCTGGTAGAAAAATCTGAAATTTTTGAACTTCCAATGGTAGTTGTAATGAGATTATAAAGCGATGAAATGAAATTGCAGCTGCTGTTGTAATAATGAGATTGTAGAAGCTGTAATAGTAATAGTAGTAATAGTAGTAATAGTAATAGTAATAGTAATATATATTAACGTCATCAATGAATTACATGACATGTCAATCAGAACTTTTTACAATTATGTAAATACTTATGAATATAATATGTATATATAAATTCTCGCTACAATGCAATAATCTGCGATAAAAAATACAAACACAAATTTGGTACGATATACATAATTAACTATGATAAAAAAAATATAAACACAAATTTGGCACTATACATAATCTAAAACAATGCAAGTACTAACGAATCAGTCAAGGAACTCATGTAAAAAATATATAGTGTTCTGCAGCAACAAACTCTTTACTCGTTTATGAAATCGCAATCTTCCCAGGCCCTTCACTTCATCTGGAAGCTTGTTGTAGAATTTGAGTCCCCAGAAATTTGGACCAAGTTCCTCCTTCCTCATTCTTAGACGGGGTAATGTATATTTATGTTTCTCTCGAGTATTGTAGGTGTGATAATACGAGTGCTTTGTGTACTTCTCCTTGTTTGCGTGAATATAATCTACACAAGCCAATATGAACACGGAGGTTATGGTAAGTATGCCTTCTTTTTTAAAAGTTTCCCTGCAGCTCTCTGTGCTTCGCATATCATACAAGGTTCTCAAAGCTTTCTTCTGTTTCAGGAGGACTCTTTCGGCATGACTACTGTGTCCCCAAAGAATTAATAATAATAATAATAATGAGATTTTAGAGCTATCATGGTTGTGCTATCAGGATTAAATGGTAGAACTATGGCATTTGGGGCTAGTTGAATTATACTTTAAGCTATGGGGAAGATTTTGTTAAGCTATTAGTATGAGTTTGTAAAGCTACGATGTTGAGATTGTTATTGAGCTCTTAGAAGATGGTACAGTTATTAGAATGGAATTTCAGAGTTGTGAATTCGGGATTCAGAGCTATCAAAAAAATAGTGTATATGTAAATTGTCTTTTCGTATTGGTGACAGGTTCCTCGAAGATCATTATTTCTTGACGAATTATAAAATACCATCGAGGATCGATTCTCTTTCCGACGCAAAATTCAGTATGGATATTTCGAATGACTCGCTCGAGGTGGAATGGTGGAAGACATTTTCGAAGTCGGTGTTCTTGCTGCTCAACGCCAGCTTTCGAATGTAATGAAACAAGCAAGGAAATTTTTGCCGTATGAAAAACAGGCGGGTAGAAAAATCTGAAATTTTTGAACTTCCAATGGTAGTTGTAATGAGATTATAAAGCGATGAAGAGAAATTGCAGCTGCTGTTGTAATAATGAGATTGTAGAAGCTGTAATAATGAGATTTTAGAGCTACCATATAAGTTGTGCTATCAGGATTAAATGGTAGACCTATGTATGTGTATGGCATTTGGGGCTAGTTGAATTATACTTTAAGCTATGGGGAAGATTTTGTTGAGCTATCAGTATGAGTTTGTAAAGCTACGATGATGAGATTGTTATTGAGCTCTTAGGAGATGGTACAGTTATTAGAGTGGAATTTCAGAGTTGTGAATTCGGGATTCAGAGCTATCAAAAAGATAGTGTATATGTAAATTGTCTTTTCGTATTGGTGACAGGTTCCTCGAAGATCATTATTTCTTGACGAATTATAAAATACCATCGGAGATCGATTCTCTTTCCGTCGCAAAATTCAGTATGGATATTTCGAATGACTCGCTCGAGGTGGAATGGTGGAAGACATTTTCGAAGCCGGTGTTCTTGCTGCTCAACGCCAGCTTTCGAATGTAATAAAACAAGCAAGGCAATTTTTGCCGTATGAAAAACTGGCTGGTAGAAAAATCTGAAATTTTTGAACTTCCAATGGTAGTTGTAATGAGATTATAAAGCGATGAAATGAAATTGCAGCTGCTGTTGTAATAATGAGATTGTAGAAGCTGTAATAATGAGATTTCAGAGCTATCATGGTTGTGCTATCAGGATTAAATGGTAGAACTATGTATGTGTAGGGCATTTGGGGCTATTTGAATTATACTTTAAGCTATGGGGAAGATTTTGTTAAGCTATTAGTATGAGTTTGTAAAGCTATGATGATGAGATTGTGGAGCTAAGAGAATGATTGAAGATCTACGGACATGATCTTATTGAGCCCTAGGAGATTGTTCAGAGAATTTCAGAGTTGTGAATTTGAGATTCAGAGCTATCAAAATGATAGTGTAGGATATCATTATCCACCTAAGCTGAAGATATCATGAATCTATGAGAAGAAGGGGAACTATGAACTTTTATTTGTCAAATTATTAGCATAAGCACCAAGATTGTAAGGTATGAGTTCGTAGAGCTACTAGGATGATATTGAGGAGCTATAAGGATAAGACTGTACAGCTATCAGAATGAAATTTCTGAGTTATGAATTCGGTATTCAGAGCTTTCTATCAGGAAACCATTATCGACCTATAGGTACTGAAGATATCATGATGCTATGAAAAGTGGGAGAACTATGAGTTTCAAATGCACTGACTCATTAGGAAGCAACTCATGAGAACCAGTCTAGCAGAAAAAAACAATGCATATTCAGGGGAATTGTGGAAGAAACTGCTATGGGCAAGACTTGAGGAAGCAACTTCTATGAAGCCATGCCGATCTAATGGCTATGATGGGAGGCACAATAGACTATAAGGTCGCAGTGCAATGAAACCCCTCTTAGATCTCAATCTAACGAGGGTTAAATTGTTGAATTATTAGAATAAGTATCAGGATGAGATTGTAAAGTATGAGTTTGCACAGCTACAAGGATAATATTGTGGAGTAACGAGGATGTGATTGTAGAACTGCTTGTATGAGACCATCGAATTATAAGGAGATATAAACCCATTTACGGAATTTCTGTGTTCATCTATAAATCACAACGAAATTTAAGCAACTCCAATAATATTTTCTATAGGATTTTACAGTCCGAAAAAGCGTTCTTTCCATTATTGTCTAAACAATCTAGAATATTAGCCATTAATTCTCGGATAGGTGTAATTGTAAAGGATTTATTTCATTAAGATATCATATGGATTTATATATTATGTCAAGAGGCCTTCATATTCCTTCATTCTGACTTGGAGAGAATGATTATTTGATATAAATTGGTCTACTCACTTTTTCGTCAATTGAATAACTTAGGATTGAACATACCTGAAACAAAGAGAACATTCAGTTAACAAATGTAAAGATAATTACAATATCATAATAGTTATTTATAATACAAGTGCAGAAGGCATTGATATTCTTCCACGAGTTCAAAATTCAAAAACGAGCCACGAAGTGGCGAGTTTTGGAATGAACGAGTGGTAGAATGAGCCTTCTGTACGAGTATTATACATTATTTTCTCTAATTCATTGCATTTTCATTGAAATAATGAAATATTTCCATAAATATATTTTGGTGATTTTTTCATTGAAAAATGTTGGTTGGCAGAACTAATTTCTTTAAGGCAAATTGATGAATTGACAGATAAAGCCGTAGCGGAAAGTTCGGAGTACCAACATAGAATAATAAAATATAACCATGAAAACTGTGCGTTTCTGATATATTCTCGCACGATTTTGTTCTACAAGATGTGGAAGAATGAACGGAATAACCACAGAATTAGAGAAAAATATGGATTATACCTTGTTGAAGGTACCTTTATCTCGGATACTAAAAACTTTCAGGATAAATTTCGAGTGAAAATTTTTTAATTTTTTCAGATGAATTGGATGAAGTACAGAGTCTTTGGCTTTCATTTGGTCAAAGGAAAAGAAAGCCAGATGTAGGTAGAAAGTTCTCTCGCTTCCGAAAGTAATCGATCAAATAAATATCCATCGTAACCTCCAATGACAATTCGTCGATGGTTAAACGAGATAATAAAAAAAAACCACCGTACCACCACTCTCTGTAATGATTCATTAGCCCAGAAAGGGATCTGCACGGTCCTCGTGGGAATTGTAGACCTGGCGCTGACGCTACGACGGACATCTTCGGAAATAAAACGCAGAAAACGGGCAATCAATCGATAAAAGTCCGTTAATTGGAAATCTCCGTGGCGAAGACTGAAAAAACGGAAATGAGGGAGAGAGAGAGATAAAGAGAGAACCGGGTACTGATTGAAATGTTGATGGGGATATACGACGGCCCGTTATTGCATTCCAAACAAGGATTCGAATTTCGATGGGAGTATCATGAGCAGTCTTCTAATTAATTTCATGTTTGGGAGGCTGATTGCTCAGTTGCGCGCAGCAAAGCTCGTTAGAATATCTTCATATCGACGGATTTGTATCGTGAGGCTACCGTGGAGTTAAACGTGTTCTTCATGCCGGCTAGAATATAAAATTACCACTTCGAGAAGAAAGCAGTGTTCGAGATCCCAATCTGGGCCATAGACGAGATTAGGAGAAGGTTATGTTATGTATATTGAGGGCATTAACGTTGACAGTGGGCAGGAATCCCATTTGATTTGAGCCAGAAGTTCAGTTTCGATTTGTTCCCCCAAAAAAATTTAATTAGGACAACAACTTGAGCTTCGGGTTTCCAACATAACTAATTGTTGAAGCTATCAACATTGAGAACTTACTTCTGACGGGAAGGAAAACAATCGAAATCTGTCTACATTTCGATTGGTCAATGTCTCGAGGCAACCTGGACTTTTAGATTGTCTGAGAAAGAAGATCTCTTGGTTGGTTAACAACCTAGTTTCTAGACACTCGTTCAAGTGATTGCTTTCTTATCTTCCGAGACATCCTGAGAAGTGCCAATCTCAGCTCTATTTCGGATTCGATTTGTTTCCCAACAAAACTCTAATTAGATCACCAATTCGAGCTTTGAATGTCTAACATCTCGATCTGGAGTATCAACATTGAAATATGTCTACATATCGATTGTTCAACTTCCCCAGGAAATATGGACATTCAGATTGTCTGAGAAAGAAAAAGTGTTTGTTCTGCTTATCCACCCAATTCTGTCGTGTTTTCTGAATCCTTCAGAAGTATTGAGTATGCTTTATTTCAAAGGGATGGACAATCGTTATTTCATACATTTCAAGAGAGCAAGAGAACTGCCAATCTCAGCTCTACTTTAGATTCTTCATGTTAACACAGACAAAAATTGTAGAGACACAGTAAAAATTGTAGAAACACGGACAAAAATTGTAGGGATATGATTAGGAGATTGTGTGCTTCAGAATGAGTATTTGATAAGATTGTAGAGTTATAAAGATAAAATTGTAGAGCTATGAACACAAGACTTCAGATGTAGACAAGAGAATACGATTGAGAAGTTACAAGGAACTGCATGTAGAATTACGCGTATCTCATTATTTTTTGATTTAGCAATCTTCAGTTCTTTCGGATTTTCTTCTTCCTTCACTAGAAGTGATTAGCATGTTTCATTCGAATGATTTTTGGTTTACTAACGAATTCTTGTCAGTCTCCTTCATTTAATCGTTCCCTACAATTCTAGTCAGCAAGAGAATTGTTAACCTCCGCTCTACTTCAGATTCTCCATGTTAACTCAGACAAAATTTGTAGAGATATGATCAGGATATTGCATTCAGCTTCCAGAATGTGATTGTAATCCCATCAGATTAAGATATGGTAGAGGAAAGACCAAATTGTAATGCTATGAGTATGAGAGTAGATAGAGATACGAGAATAAATTGATGAAGATACAAGGAAGTGTATGTAGAATTATGAGTTTTTTGGTTAACCATCTCTCAGTTATTTCGGGTTTACTGCTTCGTTCAATAGAACTGTTGAGTACGTTTCTTTCCATTGACAATAATCATTCGAATGATTAGTTGGTTTAGCACCCAATTCTCTCATGTCTCCTGGCTCTTTCGAAAGTATGAGTAGGATTTATTCCACAGGGATAGAGAACCATTAAAGTGATTTCTTAAGTACCTTTCGAAATATACCGAGAACTGTTAATATTAGCTCTACTTCAGGTCCTCCATGTGAAAAATTGTAGAGATATGATTGTGAGCTTGTAGAATGAGATTACAATGTTCTCAGGATAAGATCATTAAGATCATAGCTTTTTAAAGATGAAATTGTAGTACTATGAGTATATGAGTGTAAAGGGAGACTCTAGAATGATTAAGGAGCTACAAGGAAGTATTTGTTGGTTCAACAACCCTCAGATTTTTCCAGTTTCCTCTGCTTCCTTCTCCGGAAGTGTTGTCCACGTTTCGTTTGGGAATATCTCGATTATTCCACATATCCAACCTTCAGATTCAATTCTGGCAGTTCTAAACCGCCACTAATTGGTCCCAACCACCCCGTAACGAAGAGCCTACTCCACCACGTCCTAAAAAACTTAAAATCTCAGCGCGTACGTCGTCTCTCCCCACGGGGGCGCACCAGTCGGAATAACGTACGAGTTTTTAATTCGGCTCACCCCTCTACGTCTTACGCCCCAATTCACCGACGACAACCATCCAACAACCCTTGCCAATTGCACAAATTGATTTCGGGCGAGCGGCGCTCGAACAACCCCCTTTGTAGTGCAAGGGGGAGCGCTTAATAGTTGGGGTCGCTTCGGTCACATGTAACATGGAGCCGGCAAGTGTGTACTTATGAATTATTATATCATAACTGTTTCGCAGTCGGCCAGGTGGAGCCTGGATGCGGTTTGGATAGAACCAGGCTGGCTGATCGCCTGGTCTGGCACGGGATCGAGCCTCGATCGAAGAGGCTCGGTTAGCCGAAGTCAGATGCACAAGTGGTTTTATTAATATGTTTAATGCTCGGATTATTGCGTGGAATATAGTGCACGCTGTTGTACTTGTTATCATTATTTCCGTCTGTTGCGGATTATATCGGGCCGGTAATGTAGGACCCGACAATGGAACGGTGAAGTTTGTTTGTTTTCACGGCCACTTAGGGCCGTGTATGACGGTTTGGTGCATGTCATTAAAACGTCATGTTTTGGATTGCGATCGTAATGGGGTTTTGCCGATTCGTCGATGTAATGGGACAATGATTAATTAGACATTGTTGTCGATTAATCCTTGAGTGGAGGACCAATAGCAATTCGTAACAAAGATTGTTAAATTGAGACTATTAAATAGCAATGCATATGTTCGGTGTTTTGTTCTACAAAGATTAAAATAATATTAAGGATTTTCAAATGAATTGTGACCTTGAACTGTTTTCACTTCATTCAGAGAAACTAATGAATTATGAATTGAAAATTAGGTACCTTAGGAGTTTTTATTTAAATCCTCAATCGATAAACAGTACACTGAATTGAAATGAAATACACTAAAAAGAAAAGGTAGATTTCCGGTCAATTGCTCAAAGACAAAAGCAGCAAAATCACAATAACTATGATTGCTGGACTTGAGTTCTGCTACCAGCATTGACTTCGATGATATTCGGTTCCAACAAGACGGCGCAACTTGCCATACAACATGCTACCATAAAATAATGAAAAATTATTTCCAGAAATATTTCTGACTTGTATTATTATTTAAAGTTTTCAGGGTCTTACAACAAACACCCATTACAATTTTATACTTTACGAATCTAGCCGTCTTGATAAATCTGAGGAGTAGGTAACTAGATCTACGGCGCTTACTAGTTTCAACCAGATATACGAAACCTCAGAGTAACAAACACAGATAGAGAGAGCATATGTCATTTTAACTAAGCAAATTTTGTCCCCAACATGAACTATCAAATTTGACATGAAGCGAACGGAATTGAAAACATATCAGTGATACGATATTTCACACAATTCGCGAGATTCTTCACACAGAACGCTCTTTTTATGTCCTATAGTGAATCAACGTTTCATATCAACTCAAAATATTTTGAAATAAATACCTTAATATATCAGAAATTCAGAGAACAAACTTTAAGCGCGCCAAACGACGTGAAACAACCGATGACACTAGGAGAGCAAAATTTGCCGAACCTTGGATTTCAGCAGGTAGATACAGAAAATAATAAATATTTTGCTTATTATAAATTCGACAATTAGGAAAATTATCGGATTCCAAATATTCAAATCTGCATATTTAATCGGGAATCACTGAAATAAATATATGTATTTCATTCAATATAATATACATTCATAATGATATAGTAAAATTGTGGATTTGAAAATATATCACAATCCGACAGCGTAATCTAACCATGTTAGAGACATGTAAAAATTGCTTATATACTCCCTTTATCTATGTTTATTATTATATGTACGAAACGAATGATTTATTGTTCATATGTGATACTTTATTCCAATCATCCTTCATTTCTCATTCTTCCAAACAAGTGTATAGTTATGATGAGTATTTTTGAATAAGCTTTTTGCTGCAACTGTAAAGAATCTAATAAAGTCAAAAAAACCTTTTTATTATTGCTGTAACCGACGTCAAAAGGTACATATCAACGAATAGAAATCTCCTCCCAATAAAAAGTCAATTCTCCGCCATTCGAAAATACACATTTCCCTCCCAATCGATAATTTTCTCAAAGCGCATTCCGGTTCTGAAACGCCATGGAGGTAAAATAGAAAAGTCGACGTTCCATTGAAGGCAGCAACTGAATATCGGGAGGCGGTTGCGGCATCCTAGGGGGCTGGAGAACGTTATAGGCGCCTGGGGCCCTTGGACTTCAAAGGGATCTGCACCTGACGCTTCGTGTTAACTGGGGGCTACGTCAGTATCGTGCCTCCAACAGTTCCCCTTTCTGGAGGCAGGCATGTCCGACTACCTGGTAAGGCTAATTCGGATCTATCTCTCTCTTCGCATTTTTATTGTTTGTCGAACTACGTCCTGTCACTTGAGAGGGAATATTATATGATTCTGTCAAGCAGATTCGTAGAGTAGACGACAATTCTATGGTTTCGTGAATATTCAATCAAAACTCTGGATAAATGTCATTCAATTTAAGGTTTTTCTTTCAATTTTGCTTTCTGGTTCGAAATTTGTGGCATTGTTGTATCATTTTCATTTTTACACTTTTAATTGATCTCTTATATCTTTTACTACTTCATTGTGATAACTAAATTTTAATATGAGAATTTGTAAAGATACTGGACTACCAGCAGGGCTTCCGAAGATGATAATCAACCACCCAACAAGCTTTGAATCGTCCAAGAAATAAATAATGCCTTATAAAATGAGAAATATTGCAACGGCGTCTCATTGGATGCAAAGTAGGCGTTCGACAAGGTCTGGTATGCAGGATTACCTTTTAATATCAAACAATTTTTACCCCCAGCTTTCTTTCCCATTTTCGAATCCTATTTTTGTAAACGAACATTCCAAACCTCGATAAATACTGAAAAATTGAGTTAATTTCAAATGAACGCAGGTGTCCCACAAGGTACGATTTTAGGGCTAATACGTTTTCTGCTATAAACGAGTAGCTATCGAATGAAGCAATAACCGAGAAATTTTCAGATGATACTGTGATTCTATCTAGTCATATCGACCAACCAAAATCATCGGACAACATACAGAGGAATCTAAACTTCCTAGAACAAGTCAATGAGGCAAAATCTTCTCATATAATTTTCACTATCAGAAAAGAAGCATGTCCTTTTGTGAAATAGCTACATTCGTTTCAATCATAGAGTAATAAACAGAGATAGAGGGAGTATACACAATTTTTACATATCCCCAACATGGTTAGATAACGTTGTCGGATTGTGATATATTTTCAAATCTACAATTTTACTATATCATTACGAATGTATATTATATTGAATGAAATATATTTATTGGAGTGATTCCCGATTAAATATGCAAATTTGAATATTTGGAATACGATATTTTTCCTAATTGTCGAATTAATAGTATGCATAATATTTATTATTTTCTGTATCTACCTGCTGAAATCCAAGGTTTGGCAACTTTTGCTCTCCTAAAGTCATCGGCTGTTTCACGTCGTTTGGCGCGCTTGAAGTTTGTTTTCTGAATTTCTGATATATTTAGGTATTTATTTCAATATATTTTGAGTCAATGTGAAACGTTGATTCACTCTGGGACATATGAAGTGCGTTCTTTGTGGAGAAACTCGCGAATTGAGTGAAATATCGAATCACTGATATGTTTTCATTTCCGCGCGTCTCATGCCAAACTTGATAGTTCATGTTGGGGACAAAATTTACTTACTGAAAATGACATGCTCCCTTTATCTATGTTTATTACTCTGGGGTTTCAATGTAAGTATATAGATTCTGCAAGGATCTTTTTCCTTCTTTGATGTTAATGAAATCTCACATTTATGTATATTTTTTTCTATTTATAACTTTCTGAACTGTATAGCATTTGAAAAATGCGTTTCTAGTCCTTTCCAAGAATCTCCGTTACGATCAACAACCAACACAAAAAACAACTCCAAAGAAAAACTCCTATAGATCCCCTATCTCTCGTACGAAACTCCGAATGGTTGACATCGAAAAGCATCCGAGATAACAATCATATTGTCATACCCTTTCATAAATGGACCCTATCAGAGCCATATCGTAATGAATCCTGCATTGTCGTCACGTACATTTATTACGACAAATTTCAATTTCACATCGCAGCGATACCATCTCTCTATCGCATGTAACGATTATACAGCACTCAATACTGTTCGGCGTATGTCATTTTATATATAGGATCTAATCTGGTATCGTTCGACTTGGACCGTCCTATCGTACCCATTGTGTACCGGGGGAGCCGTGTTTATCTTATCTGTCTGCGATAATGGCTGGGCACCCCTTCTGTTCCCACAATTGCGACAATGGACATGCTGCTCCAGTATTTAGAGAGCGTAATTACGGATAATCCTGTCGTGAATGGTCGTCGACATATGGGATGTCACATAGGGAAGGATTTTTTTTTTTATGGTCGACGGACTTCAAAAACGAGCAACGCTGATGGGGTCCTTCAGCCAGGATCGATATTTTGCAGAAACTTGCATCACTTGTCAACACTCTTCACTTTTCAATTTTATTTGTGTGACATCCCTGTAACCTTTTCTGAGAACTTCATCTATGCCGATGATAGTGTTCTTGTGTTTCGTCATTCTTCTTTTGGAAATATTTAAAATACTTCAATTGAAGATCTGAAAATCATTTTTTTGAGTGGCCTTTATGCCTTCATCCAAATGAAACAGAAGTTTCCTGTTCTCATTGAAATAATAAACAAAAATATAACTTTCAATAATTCCGTCTTGAATCATAATGATACACCCAAATATTTTGGAGTTAAACTTGATTCTCCTGCTGAATACTGTTGTTCTGTTTGGTTCAATAGTGCTCATGTTCACGAAATGGATGCGCAGCTTGAAGTTTCTATAAGAATTATAAGTGGATCTATTAGATCTACACCTTTACATTGGTTACCAGTGCTATCACATATACTTCCGCCTCATATTCGTAGACAGGTTGCAGTCAAGAAATCTCGAGAAGAATTTCATTTTTACCCGAACTTATTTCCAATTGTATCTAACCTCCCAGATTCTAGAAGTGCCAGATTAAAGTCATGTAAACTTTTATGGATTAATATATTCCTTCAATCTGATGAAAGTGACAAGGAAATTTGGCGTTCGGAATGGAGTTCTTGTAATGTCTTCAACAAAAGTCCTTCAGAGACTGTTCCAGGTTTCAATCTTTCTAGGAAAATTTGGTGTATTTTAAGTCGAATTTGGCCTGGTCTTGGTCGTTGCAACATTATGCTATTCAGATAGCATTCTATTGAAAGTCCATTATGTGACTGTGGCGTAAAAGAAACCATTGACCGCTTGGTGAATACTTGTCCAATTTATACATTTCAGGGTGGTTTGCAAGCTATTCATTCAGTTTAAGATTCCTTTTTAGAATGGGTCACTAACTTTGAATCAATACAATGGTATAGTATATCCAAAGTCACTTGGAGGAAGCTGAATATTTCGATTATACAAGGGTTTTCCAAATTTCCAGAAATTCCTTTGGGGCCAGTGAATTTATTGCCTAACAATACTTTCAAATAAACTCCCGTATTTAAAAGATCGCGGTATCCACTTCTAAGGGACATCTATGACCAAAAGCGACTTTGGACATACTATAACTATAACATTTATTACTACTTTCTGGTTCATTTCTTTTTTGTTTTCAAATTTGATTATTATTTATGTCGTTAACTTGTCAAATATTTTAGCTTCTTCTGTAAACGAATACACAAAACCAATCACTACACCTATACGTTCAGACAGAGTTTTTGCTGAGCATTTTATCTGTGTTCTTGTATCAAACGTTGAAATATATGATGCCCCATTCACATTTCTTCTGCTAACATGAGATTTCTATTTCGTGTTCTAGTTGTCCGAAATGGACGAAAATTGGTATGAATGTTTGGATCGGATAGCAAGTAATTTCGTCAAGATTTTAGCACTTTTGTATGCACTGTGTGCCTTGCTTATGCGCAAATACACGAAATCTCAATATTTCATGTTGATCTCGTACGATTTTGAAGATATTTGAAGAAAAATGGTTGGGATATCGAATATTTTATGGGAAATTCTTGAGTATAAGGTACGAGGAAGCACATCCATTTGCAGAAAATTTTTTTGATCCAAATTTCTAATGATCCATATTAGAAATAACCATCAATCTTAGAGTTATCAAATGTTGTATTCCAGTTTGGAAAAACATTCCGGCGCTGACTCAACGACCAATTGTGAGAGGTTGTTGTACACTCCAATTTATTACTACCGGAAATGCCCACGTTATGTCGGTGCTGAACGAGTACCACATATCTGGTGTAACACGTTGTGTATATTATTCCAGCGTCATATATTCGGCCCTTCCACGTCGACTATTTATGATTTTATTACGTATTCGCAAGAACAACACCTCTAAAGTTATATCGGTTTATTATTTCTAATAATAACCAGCTTAGGGGCTTGCTCGATGAAAATATTCTGGAGGTACTTGATCGAGTATGTTGGCAAACATAGAAACGACGATAAAGTGTCAACCAACACATCTGCATTTGCAGATTGTGGTTATTCCTTCTGAAGATTGATGATGAAATGCTCAATTCTTCCGTTGGGTATGATTTCTAACTGAACAAAGAATGGGTTTAGGTGCAAATTAAAATAACAATTTCCAATGATATGCAATCGTTGCAAATAATCGGGCGTAAGTCTTGAATAACCAGAATGAAATCCTTCAACTAAGTTCATTACTATATTGGATGATGTTCCTGTGCTTGAAGTAAAGATCTACAAATGTACCTTGACAGGAAGTGTAGAATTCGATTTTATTTATTCCACTGAAAGAATAGCATTGGAGCAGTGTTATGATCACCATGTTTCTATTAATTCTGATTCAAAAGATAAGTAAGTTATAAGGGGACGATTCCTTTCATAGAGAGCAACAGTTCGATTTCCCAGCTATACATCAGGACTGACAAACTAGAGAATTTTTGGAAGACACTATTTAATTCATCGATTCAGTAGTATTCGTCTAATTGTAGACCAATTTGAGGGTGAATTTTGTACATGCCATACAAAAGCATCAGTACAAAGTACTGGACCGTACTTCAGAATTTGGATGTAAGAGTAGTTTCATTGCATACACCTTATGGTCTATTGTGGCTCCCATCAGAGCTCTTCTTGCCATTAGTCGTCGTATTCTACAGCTCGCCCTCTAGTTTCAGAGACTCCAGTACCTGAAATGGCATCAAGGAGGTTACTTTCTCTCTTCCACAAGTCCCCAAGTGTACAAAGCATCTTTTGCATTAGCTAGTTATGGCGAGGCTTTTCGTCATTAAGTGATTCGGAGTTTCTTCCTCCTCCCCAAACGACTCATTCTCATGAGGTGCTTCCAGAGGCGGCAATGCTTTGTGAGAAATCTAGTGAGGAGGTATCATCAATTCGAAGAAACTATTTGGAATGATCCAACCCAGGAAGATTCCGTCAGAGTGTTTCTCTTCCGGTTTATTCCTTGTCCTGAAACTCTTTCTGGTAGGTACATTTTCCTTCACCACAGAAAGGTTCGGTCAATGAAAGGAGTTTGTGCCCAGTTTCTGACAAGTGTGTTGGCCTCTTCATTTCCTTCAGTTCCTTTCAAATTTGTCTACAATACGATGAATAGTGAGTCGATCAACTGAATAATGTTGTCTATGGATTCTTCATAAATTTCTCTCAGTATTCACAAATGATCTTCCTCATGTGCCTTGTCCGCTTCCAACGTTGGCTACCATCACAGCAATCTCGACTTTGTCGGCCACATTTCTGAATAATTGGATTGATGTTAGTCAAGAAGAAGATATTCGTGGGTCCACAACTCACGGCAATGGTTTGGACTAACATCAATCCAATTCACAATTGATAACTGATTTTTATATAGTAATTCAACAACGCTAGACAGAACACAGAGAGATGGACAGTGCGGACACTACAATGAAGACCACTCGAAACAAAGAGAAGTCGAAGCAGACCACAACGCAGATGGGTAGATGATATAAGGAAAATAGCGGGTAGAAACTGGGAACAACAAACCAGGGGCAGACATGGATGGAAAACTATGAAACATCCAGGAGTGGATGGTAGATGGCTGAAAAAGAAGAAAGAAGAATTCAACAATTTCTGAACGTTGTTGGAAGTGTTTCTTTCCATGATTAAATGACATAACCTACTGAACACAAATGACATAAGAAATGTCAAAAATTAATAAGCAAAGTTGCCATTACAACCATTTTGGAATCAGATTTCAGAATGAGAGCTATCCAACAGTTAGGTTAGGATAACGGCTTCGGACTGATAATTTCGATACTTTTTTAGAATTGTATATCTTAGATATCACTTGAATGTAGAAGATAAATAACAAAGTTCTCACCACTGTTTGCACGAAAAGATTCGGTTCCTTCAACCAAAACACGAAGATATACGTGGAACGTTGTCGAGAAACAAAGAATGTTTGCAGAAGATACATATTATGGATAAGTTTCGTAGACGGCAGTGAGTTTTCCTCCACACATCACTAGGTTCTCGAGTTTATTTATGCGGGCCCAGCACTGGCAGAAATTCAGACGGGCAAACGTTATTTCAACAATTTCAGGTCCACTGACCACGGCCTGGAGAGCTGAAATAAACGGGCAGTTTCGACTCGGCTCGTATCGGGGCACAATAAAGGACACGAGGAGAGAGGGAAGAAAAAGAGCAAAATTCCCTAACGAGAATAATTCCCCTTTGGATATATACGTCTCTCGTCTTTTTGATATGGAAGGAAATGATGAGCGGAAAGATTGGACGGCATCGCTATATCGTACGTGTTTTTTCTTCAAGCCGTGCGTGAAGTTTTAATTTTGGCTATTTGGAGTCGTTCCCTGAACAGATAGCGATATGCAGGGTGTCCTAAATTCGATGTTCGCTAAAACCATCTCGAAAACTATGATACATTTTTGAAAAACCGATAACGAAATGCTACGCAGAAAATATAGGGTGTCCCAAGTGGTAGTCGAAATAAATAGATCGTAGATGTCATACCATAACGCCATCGAAATATTAGTCGATTTGTGTGTCTGCATCATGGAGTTATTCTAGGTTTCATATGTCAGCTTATGAGCCAAATTCTCGTCATTTGCGGGAGGTTTTAATTTTCTGATTTAATATGATTAAAACTGCAGCTGAAGCTCAGCGAATGCTCTCAAATACCTATGGTGAGGCCGTTGTTAGTGAAAAAACGTGCCAAAAGTGGTTTCAACGCTTCAAGAACAGTGGTTTTGACGTCGAAGATAAGCATGGCTGTGGCAGAGAGAAGGTTTTCGAAGATGAAGAATTAGAGGTATTACTTGATCAAGACCCGTGTCAAATGCAAGAAGAATTGACAGGATCATTAGGAGAGACGCAACAAGTCATTTCAAAAAGCCTTAAAATTATTGGAATGATTCAGAAACAAGTAAATTGGGTGCCGTACGAGTCGAAGCCGAGAGATGCTGAACGGCGTTTTTTTGCTTGTGAACAGCTGCTTGCAAGGCAAAGACGAAAGGGATTTCTGCATTGCATTGTGACTGGAGACAAAAAATAGGTTCAATACGAAAATCCCAAGCGCAGAAAACCATGGGGATATCCCAGCTATGCCCAATATTCACGGTTCCAAGTTATGCTCAGTATTTGGAGGGAACAGCTCGGCGTAGTGTATAATTTTGTTGAAACATCGATCGTTATCGAACGCCATTAATGCATTTGAGACGAACATTGAAAGAAAAACGGTCGCAATACAACGAGAGACATGATGAAGTGCTTTTACAGCATGACAATTCTCGACCTCACGCTGCTCTCTCGGACTATCACTTGTTTCGATCGATGGTACACAACCTGACTGACCAGCACTTTGACAGACATTTGGATGACATTATTTCAGAAGAAAAATATTCCGAATAATGTTTTTCATAATTAATGAACATTTTTTTCGACAAAGGGCTTATTAAAACTATTGTGCCAGACGTCTTGGACAAAAAGGTTGTACCAACATATTTCGAGAGAATACAAGCCTCACGAAAAATCAATAATTTAGATTACCGGCAACAAATTACAAAGAGAAACGTAATATAATTCCTATTTTAACACATTTTCCTTCAAGAAACTTATTCCAACTGCACACAGCAGAGAGTGCAAACGCAAAAAAAAATTATATTTTGTTTTTGAGACAATACTGCATCATTGCACGTTTGACAGTGAATTATGCATTTTTCTAGTTGGGATTCCAGCGCACAACGAGTATTCGGTCGTAAATTCAACGTTTTTCGCAATTGGTTCATCCAAAAGTCAAGATGCACTAGACAGAGGACTCGAGCGGATAACGAGAGAAAAGACACCTCTCATTATGTTAATTGACGAGCTCCTCGTTAAAGACGTTTTCCCCCTGTTGTACCGAATCAAATATGCACATATTTTTGAATTTTTTACGCCACCCCACCATCCCAACAGGGCTGTACCGAAAATATATAACATAGAACGCATATTTCCATATTATCAATCTTTTGGAGAATAGAATATATCAGAAAATTTCAATTTCGCACCAGTTAAGAAGTTCAGCAGTGTACGTAGATCTGCCAGCTAAGTAGATCGGCCGACTAACACCCATTTGCAAGAACGTTATGAAATTTAATGGCGCATTAATATTTTAATGAAGGCATTAAATGTTTATTAACGTTCCTGCAATTGGTTGTATGTTAGCTAGATCTAACGGATATGCAGATCTACCAACAATGCTGACTTGCCTTCCTTCGACAGAAAAATGGACAAAAGCAGGGAAAGAGTTCTTGCTTGAAGGAAGGATACAAATTTTCTATAAAACATATAATGCACTTGGAAATCTGCAAAAAAACTATCTGCTGACAACTAAGTGTTCACGAGCCGCCACTGGCGTCGAGTGTCGATTCGGACCTGTCTTATTTTTCAGGCCCGATGATCTAGTATGCGTAGGGGCAAGAGTCGTCCCGAGTCAAGATGGCGTTTTCTCTATTTGGATAAGTTGATAGGGAGCACGTTCCCCTCTATGTCAACACATCTTCCTCGTACGGTGAATATGTTTTGTTTTTTGCATGTGACATGTTTCGCCTTTGATACAGGGAGCCGAGATAGTTGCTGTAGCTATTATAGCGGCTCGGATATAAATGAAAACGCCGAGAGTTTCACAGAAAGGTTTGTTACTCCTCACTCATTTTCATTTGGTATATTCTACGTATATTTGATGCTACAAGTAGCAATACCCTGAAGACAACTAAGATAAGAGATATATATAACACAAGAGAAGATTAGCAGAGTAGAGAGCCGGCCAAAATCACTAAAATATAAAACATCAGCTGGCAAGGTTATGTGCATGATATATTGTTCATTGACTACCTAGACAAAGGTAGAACCATCAACAGTGAATGTAATATATGAAGTTGTAGGATCAATCGAGTGCAAAAATTCAGAAAAAAGCCCTCAAATACCACAGAAAAAATTCTATTCCAGCAAGACAATGTTCCTTGTCACAAATCGATGAAAACCATTGTGAACCTGAACGAATTACTGTTCCTGCTGTTTGACCAGCAGGCTTATCCTACAGATCTAGCCTCCAATGATGACAGGCCTTTTACAGACCTGGAAAAAATTCTCCAGGAAGAGAAATATGTCTCTAATGAAGTAGTGACAGACGAGGCTAAAACCTATTTCGAGAGTAAAGACGAATTGAAGAGTCAGAGAGGCGTTGGAGTCATAAATCAATGAATAAGATGACTATATTGACGAATAAAGTTCAAGAAAAAATGGTTGAGCACGAAACTCATTGAGGAATAGTTATTTATAATACAAGTGCAGAAGGCATTGATATTCTTCCACGAGTTCAAAATTCAAAAACGAGCCACGAAGTGGCGAGTTTTGGAATGAACGAGTGGTAGAATGAGCCTTCTGTACGAGTATTATACATTATTTTCTCTAATTCATTGCATTTTCATTGAAATTAATGAAATATTTTCATAAATATAATTTAGTGATTTTTGCATTGGAAAATGTTGGTTGGCAGAACTGATTTCTTTAAGGCAATTTGATGAATTGACAGATAAAGCCGTAGCGGAAAGTTAGGAGTGCCAACATAGAATAATAAAATATAACCATGAAAACTGT
This sequence comes from Harmonia axyridis, assembly GCF_914767665.1. Lineage (NCBI taxonomy): Eukaryota > Metazoa > Arthropoda > Insecta > Coleoptera > Coccinellidae > Harmonia > Harmonia axyridis. Next base: position 13,406,951 of record NC_059502.1, on the reverse strand, counting down.
GCGTTTCTGATATATTCTCGCACGATTTTGTTCTACAAGATGTGGAAGAATGAACGGAATAACCACAGAATTAGAGAAATATTTTTTCTTCTACCTATCCAAAATTCTCCAAGAAGATTTTCAAAGGAGCATGAGGATTTTCATATTTGGAGAATCATAAGAGATTTGACCTTTATTGGACGGTCGGACGAAAGAGGAAGATGTATCCCGAAAATCCCCATGGAATTTGCATGTAATAACTGACCGGCTTGGATACGAGGATAATGAAATACCAACCGATATCGGGCAATCGGCGTTCGCTTCGAGATTGAAGAGGAAATGTAAGATGTTTCTCCCATACAGTTTCGGAGGGTTTCTTTCGACTTTGATCTGTTCCAATATGGCCAGAGGTCGATCTCGAGTTTGGGGACTATCGTTATCAATTACGGTACCGGATTGGTTTATTTCGCCGATCTGAAAGGGGTTTAGAAGCAACATTAACGAAATAGTCTACTATACAGAATGATAGATGACAGATTTGAGAAAAAAGTCCTATAAACATGGGCTCGCAAACGTGTTTGTTTCTCCTAATAGTCCGGGAGCCAGTAACAGATATACATGACCAAGTTCCTCTCAAACGGTAATTAGTAGAATGCATCAGGTAATAGTAATAAAAAGCCTCGTGAACGTCAGTTTTGAGTCTGCTGGGGGGGAGAGCGGCGGCAATCCCCCAAACACGAAGAAAAAAAAATAAATTCAGTCATTTCCTCCCAACTGAAAATTTGTCAAATTGTAGCTAACCCAATATCCAGACGAAAAAATACAATCAGCTGGCTATAGCATGGTGGATTATACGTCAGCTGGTGCCTCAAACATGAAAAAAAATAGTTATTTATAATACAAGTGCAGAAGGCATTGGTTTTCTTCCACGAGTTCAAAATTCAAAAACGAGCCACGAAGTGGCGAGTTTTGGAATGAACGAGTGGTAGAATGAGCCTTCTGTACGAGTATTATACATTATTTTCTCTAATTCATTGCATTTTCATTGAAATTAATGAAATATTTCCATAAATATAATTTAGTTATTTTTGCATTGAAAAATGTTGGTTGGCAGAACTGATTTCTTTAAGGCAAATTGATGAATTGACAGATAAAGCCGTGGCGGAAAGTTCAGAGAACCAACATAGAATAATAAAATATAACCATGAAAACTGTGCGTTTCTGATATATTCTCGCACGATTTTGTTCTACAAGATGTGGAAGAATGAACGGAATAACCACAGAATTGGAGAAAATATTTTCAATCACAGCTCTGACAGCGACTCTCATAATGAATCAGAGAGTGCCACACTCGCGAAAAAAGGACTTTCTCCACATGTTGCACAATAATATTCAGTTACTTCCACTCTCCGATTCAGTATCAGAGTCGCTGTCAGAGCTGTCATTGAAAATATAATTTTTTTTCATGTTTGAGGCACCAGCTGACGTATAATCCACCATGCTATAGCCAGCTGATTGTATTTTTTCGTCTAGCTATTGGGTTAGCTACAATTGGACAAATTTTCAGTTGGGAGTAAATGACTGAATGTATTTTTTTTTCTTCGTGTTTGGGGGGCTGCCGCCGCTTTCCCCCCCAACCGAGTCGTAGCTGACGTTCACGAGGCTTTTTATTACTATTATCTGATGCATCTCACCAAGTATCTCTCGAGAGGAAATAATCAACCAAATTTGCACCTGGCTCCCGGACTATAACAAATATTATGTTAATTTTGAATGCAAATCTAAAAAGTGTAATTTTACTGGAACAGTGTCCCTTATTTTCTTTCAGAACTTTTTTTGGTAGACCAAGGGTAGTTCAGAAAAATGTAAAAAAAAAATTTGGTCCAGTAATACACTTTTCAGATAGCTCAGGACAGGACAGCATGGAGGAACATGAAAGAGGCCTACATCCAGGAGTGGATAAGGGAAGCTGACGAAGAAGAATACACTTTTTGGTTTTTTGTAGTAGTAGTTTTGCTACAAATTTCAAACAATTCTCTTGTTTTCCTCAGCGGAATCCTAATCATTACAAAGATCTAGTTAGTAAGCTGTGATGAATAAAGTAATCAAGTTAAATCCAAGTATTCCGAAACTAGTCAAATGCTTTGCGTTGCAAAATGGCGAATGAACCAGTTTGAATTTTTTCCCCGGAAAATTCTCATTAGGTTTACATTATGCCATTGTATTAAGACCAAAACCTTCTCCAAGGTTTACACAACATTTTCTTGATGTTTGATGATGATTGGATGAACTGTGTAATATTGAATAAGAACCAAACACACAAAAATTTGTTTTTATGTGTATAAAAAGGTATTGTCACTGGGAAAATGACCTTAAAGCATTGTAAAATTCAAGTATCTGAAGAATGGCATTCTAGTCATTCATCTAGAATGAGTTCCCGCAAATGATCAATCAATAGAATCTACCAAAACGCTACAGACACTTTTCCAACCACTCCGACAGTAGGAAAATTCACGCCGCCATCGAAATTGACACGCACTCACTCAAAAAAACAAAAAAAAAAGCGTCGCGTACGAGGCGTCTATCATTTAATCAATTCTCATCTGGCCCGTCATTTTTTCGACGTCGACTGACGCTCTACCCTCGAGGACCGCTCTGGACCGCTGCAACTTCATTAACTCGGAGCACCGAGTAGCGCAAAATGCGAAAATACCCCATTTGGGGGCGGACGCCATGAGGTGAACATGATTAAAAAACTGGACATGTGAAATTGGGTGCCTTTTAATTGAAATTGTTGGAAAGGGCCGAAATGAATTAGGCAACCGGGAACGCGCGCTATCGGGACTAAGTCATCGCGTTGGACGCCAATGGAATTACCAATTTATGTGATGGATTAGTCTCATCGCGGCGATTCGTTTATTGGTTTGCTATTTTTTGCGACTATGAAATGTTCGGGATCACGCGGAATTTGTCGAAAAAAAATGGATATTTTATACTATGGTTCATTATTTGCATTCATCTTATAATAGGAGAGGATACCACAAACGCATAATGTTAATGGGTATTTGCAATTTGAGGTTATAATGATATAATTTCAATATCAATTGATTAATTTTTAATCTTTCATTGGTTTCCGATTGGGAGGTATCTTTTACTGGGTTTGCTAAATTTGTGATACCTTAATTATAACTATTGGTCTACAACTTTGCTTCCGCCGTTTTGCAATAGATGACTATAGCGGTAAGTGGTAGTCGAAATAAATAGATCGTAGATGTCATACAACAAGCTTACCTATTTGTAAACATAACGCCATCGAAATATTAATCGATTAGTGTCTGCATCATAAGGTTATTCTCGATTAAACATGTCAGTTTACGAGCCAAATTCTCGTCATTTGCAGGAGGTTTTAATTTTTTGCCTTCTCATCGAATGCTCCAAAATCATACGGTGAGGGCGCTATTAGTGAAAAAACGTGCAGGGAGTGGTTACAACGCTTCAAGAACGGTGATTTTGACGTCGAAGGGCAGCATAGCGGTGGAAGAGAGAAGGTTTTAGAAGATGCAGAATTGGAGGCATTACTTGATCAAGACTCTTGTCAAACGTAACAAGAATTGGCAGAATCATTAGGAATGACGCAACACGATATTTCAAAACGCCCGAAAGTCGTTGGAATGATTCAGAAAAAAGGAAATTGGGTGCCGTACGAGTTGAAGCCGAGAGAAGTTGAACGGCGTTTGTTTGCTTGTGAATAGTTACTTGCACGGCAAAGACAGAAGGGATTTTTGCTTCGCATTGTGACTGGAAACGAAAAATGGGTACATTACGGTAATCCCAAGCGCAGAAAATAATGGAGATATCGGCGGCCAAACCAAATATACACAGAACCAATGTCATGCTCAGTATTCAGCGGGATTCGTACGTTACCCGAAAGATGGGAGATAGAAGTGGCCAGCGATGGACAATACTTTGAACCATCAATGTTCAACCAGTTTTTTACAATAATGCCTCGATAAAAACGGCGGAAGCAAAGTTGTACGCCTATGGACCTATCAACTACCATAGCTACTTCGGGTTCTTCATAAAAAAAAACTGGGAAATGAAGTTATATTATCGAATATGCAAAAGGGGTTTTGTTATCATACTATATATACTTTGATTATAATTATTTAGTAACCAAATATCATGTAGATACAAACAATTCCTTCTGGACGCAAGTAAGTATGTAGTCTAATTCCATCGAGTATATTCGAATCTGAAGAGTATACTTTGGTATCCCTTCCCAGAAATTGTCTAACGATTTTAATCAAACCGGCTTCGAATCCCATCCCTCCGAAATCCCCCCCTAGATTTTAATTTCTGCCGTAGAATTCCCGATATTTCGCAATATTCGACGGCCAATTCCGAAAATCCCGTTGACGTCTCCCCCTCGTCGGCTGCCTCCGCCGCCGTCCCCTTCACTCCAGATTCACGCTTGGCCGGGACCAATTCAGAGCCGGAATTTATCCCATCAATTTCTGCCCGTTGAACCGGCAAAGAGAGGCCTCCCGTCCCCCGCCCCTCGCCTCATTAAAGCGCCGCCGCCGCCGTCTACGCCGCCATCTTGCTGGCGCTCCACCCGTGAACTTGATTTTACATACTTGCACCAGATGAAGAAGGGCGAACTATTCCGTGTGGAATTCGTGTCTGTTACATGATCTGGAAGACGAGAGCTTGTCAAAGAAGTGAGGGGAATGCCAAAGGAGAATCTGATGGAGGAAGGGGGCGTTGGAAAATATCGAAAAAAGCGCTGCGGAATAAAACAGCAACGTTCATCCGTTCCCACTTGAAATTTTTAGTGTCGACCAAATGAGCAGTTTTTTTCACAAATTGTAACCTGAAACCTAGAAAGAATTACCATATTTTTTTAGTTCCAAAAATATATAGTATGCATTAATCACTTCATCATGTCTCTCGTTGTTGCTCGGCTCAAACGTATTAATTGCGTTCGATAACGATCGGCGGTTATTGTTCAAGTCGATTTTAACAACCCATAATACACTACGCTGAGCTGATCCCACCAAATACTGAGCATGACCTTCGAACCGTGAATATTCGGTTTGATCGTCAACGTGGAAGCATGGCTAGGATATCCCCATGATTTTCTGCGCTTGGGATTATCGTAATGAACCCATTTTTCGTCTCCAGTCACAATGTGATGCAGAAAATCCTTTCGTCTTTACATTGCAAGAAGCTGTTCACAAGCAAACAAACGCCGTTCAACATCTCTCAGCTTCAACTCGTACGGCACCCAATTGCCTTGTTCCTGAATCATTCCCATTACTTTCAGGCATTTTGAAATGGTTTGTTGCGTCACTCCCAATGATTTTGCCAAATCTTGTTGCGTTTGACACGAGTCTTGATCGAGTAATGACTCCAATTCTGCATCTTCGAAAACCTTCTCTCTTCCACCGTCATGCTGGTCTTCGACGTCAAAATCACCATTCTTGTAGCGTTGAAACCACTCTAGGCACGTTTTTTCACTAAAAGTGATTTCCTGATATTATAGCAGAACATTAAAACCGCTCGCAAATAACGAGAATTTGGCTCGTGAGCTCACATGTTTAATCGAGAATAACTTTATGATGCTGACACAAATCGACCAATATTTCGATGGAGTTATGTTGACAAATACCTAAGCTTATTGTATGACATCTACGAGATATTTATTTCGACTAAAACTTACCGCTGCAGCCATTTATTGCAAAATGGCAGAAGCAAAGTTGTACGCCAATACATATGTACAATAAAATGAATAACCTCACAAAACTGCGCACCCACGACGAACTGGTTAGTTTTACTAACGGAATATACTATCTTCTCGAAATATTAAAAACATATCCGCATCCCGTAAAAACCAAACAAAAAACCACAACCTAAAGCAACTATCCCAAAACGCCGTTGACCAATCCGCCAACCGCCATACACCGTAAATATTAAGGCGCAATGTCGACAATGCCGCTCGGATTTTACAGCGTTTAGACGACGGTGGGCGTCATTGTTGCAACCGGTCGCCAACACAGGAGGCGGCGTGGTGTGAGGAACGACCCAAAAGACGCTAACAGGGGCAGAAAAATTAACGCGATCTCGAGTCGGTCTAACGCAAGCAGGACGATGGATTTACGGCGTTTAAATTGAGATATACGGCCCGCTTTCCGGTTATCGCCGCCCCTGGAGGTGGCCGGTTCTGATTTACTGGACGCTTTCTCGAGACGGTTCGAGCCAAATGCGTCCAAACCGGTGTTTGATCTGGTACGGCGGTCCTATAGGCGTTCAGAACATGCGGCGCGTTTGCCTGTTACAGATGTCACTCTTGCGGTAGCGTATTGCGCTGAAATGTCTGGATATACTTGGGTGTCCACTGATTAGGTTCTGTTTCAGACAGTTCAGGCGACGCGAACTCGAGATTGGCCAAACTTCCTTTCAGGTTCGGGAAGTTGGCTGAAATTAACTGCAGTTGCAACTGAGGACGCCACAGAAGCTAACCGCATATTGAGGTACTTGCTGACGCAAAATCACAATCCTGCCTGCAATGGTGCAAACTTCAACTACAGTAACGCTTGTCATGAACAGTTTAATTAAACTATAAAAGCTAAAAGGTGTTGAACTAGTGAACACATAGTAGAAGGGTTTCCTGTCTCTCCACAGTGGTTTAATAGCTCTAATTATCGTGATGGCTTATGCTATTATTATCATTTCCAAGAGTCACTAGATGTTAGAATTATTGTAACACGTCATGACGAAGCAACATCATAATGGCTAAAAATGCCGTCTTCTAACTCGAAGGATTTTAAAAATAAAACAATATTCAACAATATTAGTATTAAGTGTACAAATTTGCGTCCAACTTTCCGCCCCATACAGTAGAGTCGAGAAGATGTAGCACCTTGTACGCCTTTACTTCAATTAGACACTGATACTCCGACTGTACAACACCTTCTTCACACAAAAGAACACTGTTCTAGCCTTCACTATGCCAATCTTGATTTATTTGCTAATATCCCAACAGTTGTTTACATAGTGGAGTAGTTAATCCACTTCAATGTTCAACCTACTCATACTCATAGGATTGAAGAGTTTATTGGAATTGCAACTACCAAGGCTATGTAATATATGTTACTGAAGGATTTTTAGAAAAAAAAAACATAGGGCCAGTGCTTTTAGATGTTGAGAGAGCCTTTGACCTAGTTTGGCATGAATGACTAGACTACAAGATGAGGATGGCAAGGTATACTACCAAAACCTGCAAAATAATAAGAAAGTATCCGAGAATTTCTAAGTTGGAATAGATGACGCAGTGTGCAGTATCTATAAATAGTAAGTATAAGTAGGAGTACCCCAAGGTTCGATTCTACGACCTCTACTGTTCGTTAGCCCCATAGGCAGATGCTACGGAAATAGCAGACAGACAATGATGAACAGACGACATATACAGAAGACTCCAAGAAGCACTAGAAGATATAGACGAATGGTTTATTAAATGGAAAAGCAAATGAACGATAGACAGAGCCCCGTTATTCTCTACGGAGAGACTCAAATCCAGAGGTGGAAAGAGATGAAATATATAATCATTGACAACTTGTGAATGGAACGAATAGCATGAAGATCCACCTTGACCTAAACCATACCCAATATACTCGACTTCCTTGCTTTGAATAAACACTGAAAAACAAACTCCACATTACTCCTTTCAACGTAAATAAGTTATCTCTCCAGGTACACCCAGGAAAAAGCGATCAGTCAAAGGTTAAAATAAACAGATCACCTCCTTATTTTCCGGGGAAGACTCCGGCTTCATCAAATATTTGTACGTGAGGTCAGAATCGCAGGATGGTCATTCAAGTGGACAATGGTGATCGGGGTGTCAACAATGGGGTTCCCCAAATCCAACAATAACCTGGAACGCACACACACTGGGGATCGGAAAAAGGCAGTCAAGGGTGTGTGATTGATTCGATAGTGTACAAATCCGTTCGGCTCATTAGATCCAAGATACGTGAGCACGAAAGGAAGGACGAGATTATTTATTTCGGACATTGGTTCTCTCGATTACGGACGCCGCCCCCTGTTTGTTCGATTCTGAGGGTTAGGAAAAATTTCCGAAAATTTTTTTTTACAGGAATTTCAAAATGTGCTTTCGATATGGTTCGACATTTCTTCCAATCGAACAATTAGAAATTGTTTTTCACATGAAATAGAAGCATATCAATCACAGAAATATCTTCAGAAAATTGCTTCGAAACTTTCTTTTTGACTACCTATATGGCAACATCGAAAGCAGATTTCCAAAAGCAAAAAGATTTTGAGGGGAAAGTTTGTATTTTGCTTGTCAAGTTGTTGAGTTGACATTCATATCTGTACCTTTATTCAAGAACATTTCGATTTTTTAACTGTAACAGTAAATGTCCGATATTTTATATATATGTAAACAAGTTTTATGAAAGAAAAGAAATGAGAAAATAATCAATTACATGAATAATTCAACAAAATATTTGAATAGAAATATAACCATTATTCCTTGTTTAAAGCTTGATCCTTTAAAGTTTAGTTTGTTGTGACTATACTTTCGAATGGGAATTGAGTTAAGTAAATAAATCAAATTGTTTGCAATTTTCTAGAAACTCTTGTAGCTTGTTGTTAGTAAAAAAGTTGTCAATTCAAAACATCATACTCACTATTAGCCGTTAAATCAAAATGAAACAATCAGCAGTAAAAAGCATCGGTACATACCTGGAAAAAACAAAATAATGTTAATAATGATAATATAGTACAACTATTACAATACATAATAATATTTCATATGAAAACTCAACATTTTCTTTACATTTTGGATGAAATAATATATATTCACCCAATATATTCAAATTTGTATTTGACGTATGTTTTTCATTTTTTTTTTTACAATACGACGAATAGTGGATAGATGGAAAGAATGTCCATGAATGAGAAATGTTAAAAAATAATCTCGAGAGAAATTGGTTACATTCAGCATTCATATTGAACCAAATGAGCCAATCGGAAAAAAAACGGTATTTTTGTAATTTTAGTTGAAATCAAAAACATCAATAATAAAAAAGCTTTGAATTTGATTTGACATGTCGGTAAATTTCATAGACATATTACAATATTCCAATATCTATATGGGGACATAGACACAATAAATTCTGTAATTTCGACATCCAACTCAGAGTATAAACATATATAGATGGAGCATATGTCATTTTCAGTGAGCAACATTTTGTCCCAAACATGAACTATCAAATTTGTCATGAAGCGTGCGGAAAAGAAAACATATCAGTGATACGTTATTCCACTCAATTCGCGAGTTTCTCCACAAAAAACGCACTTCTTATGTCCCATAGTGAATCAACGTTTCATATCAACTCGAAATATATTGAAATAAATACGTTAATACATGGGCGCCCGCAGAAATTTTTCTCAGGGGGGGCAAAATGAAAATAATTGAAAAACAATAAGGCATCCATGATTGTCGTAGGCGACATCAGTATTCCGTTTCTTTCTATTTCTGTATTTATATTTATCACCAGCGTCTACTCTGAATTTCAAAAGATCACTAAAAGTGGTACAGGGTGGACAAAAATACAATAGTTTCGTGTGTGCTCATAAAATAACGCATAATATTCTTTATTAGTTAAATTAACAATATTATCAAAAATACTTATTGTCTAGCGCTAATTGGTTTGAATGTAACACCCTGTAGTTTGTTACATTTTTAGATTAATAAAAATGAGCTGTTTCCAAACATGTTTGGTACTTTTGGTCTAGCAGACAGAATATGAAAGAAATTATTTGTTATTTTTATACATTTTTATCAATCTAAAAATGTAACAAACTACAGGGTGTTATATTCAAACCAATTGCCGTATTTTTGATAATATTGTTAATTTAACTAATAAAGAATGTTACGCGTCACTTTATGAGCACACACAAAACTATTGTATTTTTGTCCACCCTGTATCAATTGGAATCAACATGTGATACATTTTTGGAATCTGCTCAGCCAGAGTAATCGAAAAATTGAGTCAAAATGGGGGTATTCCATTAAAAAAAATGACGCTGACGTCATTACTCGAAAGTAATTCACCCTGTATATTAGATTATTATTTTAAAATACGGTAAATTAAAATAAAGAATCGACATGTTTCAGGATTATTTCTTAAAATGGTCTGTTTAGCTGAAAATGAATTTTGTTATACTTAACGGTTACGGACGCAGTGTATAAGATGAATTTATAAACAAATTGACACGCATGGAGTGCTTTCGGTTCCATGATTTTTCTTCACCCAAGAAGTGCTCAACGCGCCTAAAAAAGTTTTTAATTCAAAAAATACCTCTGCCGATTATGGATTATATGTATCGTATGTAATTCCATTGAAAACCGGAAAATAGTTGTGAATCTATTACTTTCCTTTTTTCCTTGACCTTTGGATTGAGAAAGTAATATTGAGGGTGTTGTGCTGAAAAATGAGGCATCCAAAATCTCAAGGGGGGCCATGGCCCCCCCTGGCCCCCCCCTGCGGGCGCCCATGCGTTAATATATCAGAAATTCAGAACACAAACTTCAAGCGCGCCAAACGACGTGAAATCACCGATGACACTAGGAGAGCAAAAGTTGCCAAACCTTGGACTTCAGCAGGTGGATACAGAAAATAATAAATATTCTGCTTATTATAAATTCGACAATTCGGGAAAATTTCGGATTCCAAATATGCAAATTTGCATATTTAATCGGGAATCACTCAAATAAATATATTTCATTAAATATAATATACATTCATAACATTAAAGTAAAATTGTGGATTTGAAAATATATCAAAATCCGACAACGTAATCTAACCATGTTGGGGTCATGTGAAATTGCGTTTAATTATTATATATGTTTTTCTACATTCATGCAAAAAGCAAAACTTTATTGAACTATATTTAGTGGAAAATGAAGTTCTTTATTGCACTAGTGCAATAAAGTTTTTATTGCACTCATCTGTCATTCTACTTCAACGTGCTGATGGAAATCGTCGACAGTAGCGGAGGGATACGTAGAGGAATCACATGCAAACAAACTCAGTGTTGCAAAACAAATATTTCAGCCTGAAGGAAATAACGATGTACAGTTACCAAGTACTAGTACGTATACAGCAGTACCAAATCAAGAAGTGGATTTGAAAAGTACTTCACTACGAAATATTCATATTGAAACTTGCACCAATTGTTCATTCACTTTCAACATTGAGGGTCAAAATAAAGATTGAGTTAAATTGTTCGTAACGTATTAGTTCCTGTTTCAATGCAAACCGATATTAATAATGAAGTATTCAAGTTGCGCTTTTCATTTTCCTACACCTAGTGCCGCACCTCAATAAATCATCTTTTACTTTTTGCATTCATTTTTTGCACTTGTTGCATAAATAACTATTATTACTCAATATTTCAGACATACATTTTGGACGAAAATGTCAACTAGTGTCACCAAGATGCATAGAATACATGGTGCACCATATATTCTATGTATCTTGATCAACATTATGTACTCTATGGATCTTGCTTTTTCCACTAAAATTGACAGATAGTGACGTTTAACAATTTCGAATACGACAACTGAATAGTTTCCGTTTTTACCGGAAAACCCCGTATGTCCTCGTTATAGATTTTTACTGGAGATTTGCAACATGCCCATTCTTCTGCACGACGAGCCTCCGATAGGTCGGCTCCGGATATTGAGAAAGATGAGCTCAACATTGCTCGCTTGTTTCCCCTGAATTTTTCCTGCTTCTTCTCTAATCCCGAGTGCGAGTCAATCCTTCCGTGAGAAATCGGTTTAGAGGGATAATTTTCGCTGAGATTGCATGTCGAGGGGCCCCTCGAAGGGCCGCGGGGCGGCTAAAGCCCCCTCCCGACGTCGAATGTTTAATACTCGAAAGTCGAGAAGATTTCGCGTAGGAGACCGAAGAAAAGTCCCCTCGAAGCACACGTAGGGCTTCCAGAGCGCGGCAAGTAATCCCGGCCAGAACCGCAGATTTACCTTTTAGCACCACCACAAAGAAAACATCAAATACTCTTTCGAAAATCCGTCTTTTTGCTGCTCTGAGCGTCGGCGGTTTTTCTTGTTTATCGGTTTATGGTGGTTCACCCCGTACGACGATTATGCGACGCTCTGGGAAAACTGCCATTTTCCGGGGAAAAGTTAGTTGATACTTTCGGGGTATTAAATGGGGTATTTTTAGATTTTTTGGTTGAGTACTTTGCGAGAATAATTTTAAGTAATACAGTTTCCTTCGTTTGAGAACTAGTTGAGTTCGCACAGATGGCAGCACTATATACATTTCACGCTCAATATCTTCCAAACTAACACTAAATGCAAATATGCATTTGCCATATAGTAATAAACATAGATAGAGGAAGTGTACGTAATTTTTACATGTCCCCAACAAGGTTAGATTACGTTGTCGGATTGTGATATATTTTCGAATTCATAATTTTATTATATCGTTATAAATGTATATTATATTGAATGAAATATATTTATTCGAGCGATTCTCGATTAGATATGCCAATTTGAATATTTTGAATCCGATATTTTTCCTAATTGTCGAATTTATAATAAGCAGAATATTTATTATTATCTGAATATACCTGCTGAAATCAAGGGTTTGGCAATTTTTTCTCTCCTAGTGTCATCGGTTGTTTCACGTCGTTTGGCGCGCTTGAAGTTTTTTTTCTGAATTTCTGATATATTTAAGTATTTATTTCAATATATTTTGAATTAATATAAAACGTTGATTCACTATGGGACATAAGGAGTGTGTTCTTCGTGGAGAAACTAGCGAATTGAGTGAAATATCGTATCACTGATATGTTTACATTTCCGCGCGCTTCATGTCAAATTTGATAGTTCATGTTAGGGACAAAATTTGCTTACTGTTGATGAGATATGCTTCCTCTATCGATGTTTATTACTTTGAGGCATTTGACATTATGAAACGACCATTTGTGGAGAACTGATTTTTTAATATATCCAAAAAACATCATTCAATCCGCTGAAATTTGCAATTTGTTGCCTGAAATATAAACGAACCAGATGAAGAAGGCTTTATTTTGAATAACCCGCTATCTGGGCAACTGTCACTTTTGAAGCTGTTGAATCTTTAAACATTCGAAAAGTAAAAACTACGTCGGTACTAAAAATAGAACGCTACACGCTTCAACAACGAATTGAAATTGTTATAATTTGCTACTAAAATGGTGAACATTTTGCAGTCGCAGTTCGCAAAACTAAAACACTTCCGGATTGTCGACCTTTAATAATAAAAACAATAATAATAATGTTTATTGACTTAACGGTCGACAATAATGAAACTGGTGGAAAAGTTCGAGCTGTTGGGACAAGTAGGTTATGATATATTCGAGACAAAATCGAAAAAAACTGACGAAGTGAAAAAGTGTAAAATAACAGTTGAACTGAAAAATTGTGAACGCGAATCAGTATGCATAATTAAAAATATGACAAGAACAAGCCGCTAAGATGGTTCCTCGATAACATATTAATGAGATGGAAAGGACTAGGTTACGTGATAATTCCGAACTTTCGTGTCGATTTTATGAATTTCTCAATTTTCCAATCACGCATTTAAACACCACAAAAAAAGTCTTCAAGGTCAACAGCACCAGTTTGACAAACGGCGACCGTTCGAGCTACAACCCATAAACCGATCCCTATCGTTTTGGAGAAAACGACCCCTATCACGCTAAACGCCCCGAAAATTCGGCCCTATAAAGCTAATAGTTTTCCCTTTCAGAACTGTTAACACATCTGTATCGAAAAGGTGCGCTTCGTGCGCAATCATATCCCATTGTAGGTTCGAACCCCCGTATTAGATCAGATAAGATGGATATTAAAGGTAGATAAGAAAATTCCGGAGTGCGTATTTGCATAATTGCTGATAATTTGGTAACGTCGACCGTCTAAAGGGGGCACCCATTGAATGAAATTTTTGAAGAGATATAATTTCGTTAAATACAGAAAGTGTTATTTGGTATCGGCGCCAAAAAAAAGCAGCCCAGGTGTAGTCGTATAACTCGGTTTTCGAACGGAGGTTATAATTACGATTTTTAAAACCGTTTCGGATATGGAAGTGTTTATTATATTTAGTTACAATTCCTTGTATCTTCAACTTTAATCAGTTATACTCGTAGTGTTGTCTCAGAGGTTTTATTTATACTATAAAAAATGATGGTTTATTTGTAATTTCCATAGAGTAATGAACGTAGATAGTGGAAGTATACGCAATTTTTACATGTCCCCAACATGGTTAGATTACGTTGTCAAATTGTGATATTGTCAAATCCACAATTTCACTTTATCGTTATGAATGTATATTATATTGAATGAAATATATTTATTTGAGTAATTCCCGATTAAATATGCAAATTTGTATATTTGGAATCCGATATTTTTCCTAATTCTCGAATTTATAATAAGCAGAATATTTATTATTTTCTGTATCTACCTGCTGAAATCCAAGGTTTGGCAACTTTTGCTCTCCAAGTGTCATCGGTTGTTACACGTCGTTTGGCGCGCTTGAAGTTTGTTTTCTGAATTTCTGATGTATATAAGTATTTATTTCAACATATTTTGAATTGACATGAAACGTTGATTCACTATGGGACATAAGAAATGCATTCTTAGTGGAGAAACTCGCGAATTGAGTGAAATATCGTATCACTGATATGTTTTCATTTCCGCGCGCTTCATGTCAAATTTGATAGTTCATGTTGGGAGCAAAATTTGCTTACTGAAAATGACATATTCTACCTCTATCTATTTCTGATTTCTATATATGACAGTTGACATAAATTCAATGTCATCTCCATTTTTAGGTTGAATCTGCATTTTTTGTTTCAAATGAATGTACTGACTTGAAGGTGGTAATACTATCGTTCAATTAATTAGAGATGACATAAAGATGAATCTAAATGTTTTGGAAATTATTGGTGGATCGTTTCATTAAACGATGTATGAATTGTACGAATTGTATGATATATCAAAACAAATATGTATTACTTTTGTAATACATGCTTGTTACACTTACATACAATTCAACTTCAACACCTATTATCAGATATTATGGCATTTCGTTGATTCAAATATAAGATGAATTTCTTGAATTTAATTAGTCAAAAATCTCGAAAAAGAAACATCTTACGGTAAAATGTTTTTAATAAAAGGTTCATGGTTTTGAGGGCGAAGTACACTGATGCTCAAATATTATCAATTTACTTCACCATGAGGGGAACAGGGGTCAACTTTGGAATTTCGAATGGGAATCTTTGTCTGTTATTGAAGTTTCGTATTGGGTTCTGAGAATTTCATGTTAGCACATGTCCAACTCGTACCGTATAACTTGATTAACTTGAATTTTATATGAAATATAATATCATATTTTTTTAAATCGGATTAGAATTGTGGCTGCCATACAAGAATGTGCGAAATTCGCAGTGCCGTCTCTTTTTGTGGAAAAAAAGTATGCATGAACTAGCGGAGCGTTAACTATGTATCTATAACAAGAAAGCTTGAATCTATCAATTCCCTTACTTAACAACAAACCCAACAATTACAAAAGAAACCACTAGACGCATTATTTTAATTATCGAACAAGGATTCCTGAGATGAAACACATCGGTAAAACCCGTAAGCAGGAAAGCTTTTTCCACATAACCATCAAACAGTAACGTGAGAAAGCTATTATACACATGCCACATGTTGAACAAATTTGCTTTTTTGCCAAACCGCATTAGGATTTATAAGCTCAAATACCGACATACGTCAAATGGATCGATTTCTTTAGACATTACGCACAACCGATGATGCGTTAACCAAAACCAATATCGTTAGTTTTTGCCGCAGACCGGCTCTTACTTACCGCCGTTTACGTAGCAGAACTGTCGATTTGTTTTCTATGGTTATTCGATGATCCGAACAACGAGGTCGTTATTGCATATGTAACGCCGCTGTTAACGAAGGCAAGTTAAATTAATTGTCAATTTCCAATTGCAACAATCGCTGTCTGTCCGATGGAGATTGCTGCACACGGTAGCGATGACGATGACGATCTGTAATTGCATTTTGGTTTGGACGCCTTTAAAGGTCTTGGAGAAATGTTGCCGCAACGTTGGTAATGAAAACTTCTAACGAGATTGTTGCTTTCCGAAATTAGATTTTAAGATTGCTGGTATAATTGAACGTTACAAGAGATTACCCATATTTGTGTCGTAGCCAATTAGAAATGCGAAAGATTTACCATTTATCGACGGTTTTTATGTTCTATGTTGAACGAGAAAAAATTCATACTTGTAAATCTTATAGGCGTATGACGTCAAAAAAAAATTCTTTAGAGTATTATCGTGCGACCATACTTCTCTAATGCCTGTACGCAAATTGAATGAATGTGGTCCAGAAATTGCACGTTTTCTAAAAAAAAACAATTCCAGTCTGATATTTTATTATAATACAGCTCTGATGTCAAAATTTCTACTTGCATTTTTATATCATTCTGAACCACTTTGGTTTCGTTTCTACTTGTTTCTATGTTTGTCTACAAATCCTTGTAACAGCCTTCTTCAATACTCATCCGATTTTCATGGAATTTTTATGGATGTTCAGTTTGATTTTTCAAGACGAAATTCGATAGCAACCTTTAAATACATTGCGTTCAAATATGGAGATCAAAAGAACAAGGAGTACTTGTCCCCAACATTTTTAGATTACGTTGTCGGATTGTGATATATTTTCAAATCCACAATTTTACTATATCATTATGAATGTATATTATATTGAATGAAATATATTTATTTCAGTGATTCCCGATTAAATATGCAAATTTGAATATTTGGAATCCGATATTTTTCCTAATTATCAAATTTATTGTATGCAGAATATTTATTATTTTCTGTATCTACCTGCCGAAATCCAAGTTTTGGCAATTTTTGCTCTCCTAGTGTCATCGGTTGTTTCACGTCGTTTGGCGCGCTTGAAGTTTGTTATCTGAATTTCTGATATATCTAGATATTTATTTCAATATATTTTGAGTTAATATGAAACTTTAATTCACTATGGGACATAAGAAGTGCTTCCTTTGTGGAGAAACTCGCGAATTGAGTTAAATATCGTATCACTGATATGTTTTCATTTCCGCGCGCTTCATGACAAATTTGATAGTTCATGTTGGCGACAAAATTTGCATTTACTGAAAATGACATATGCTCCCTCTATCTATGTTTATTACTCTGCGGTGCAATAAAACCCCTCCTTAAATCTACAACATCCTAATAGCTTCAGAGTTGTGATACTCAAATAGCCAATTCGAAACAAAAAATTCTTATTCGTAGGTACATAAAGCCTTTGCAACCACTTATAGTGAATTTTTCAAGTATCCTTATCATAAATCTGTCAATGTCGAAAATAAACACAAAAACGCACCACCGCAACATTTGGACTTAGAAAGTCTCAAGACAATGTCGAAAATATAGTCATTCGACGAACAAAAGACCATCCTCTGCGATCATAAATTCAAGACGAAGCAGAGACACGGAGTCATTGTATGAGTCTCGGTTTCTTGCTGGGTGGGCGCAACCAGACCTGTCACTTGTCATCCCCAGAAGGGCAAGAAACCATTCCACCGGACGCCTGGTTGGCATAACCCCCATTGACCGGACCTGGTCCATAAATCCCTGTATCTGGACGCCTTATCTACGTCGAGGCCAGTGTTTTGACTAAGTGCAGGCCAAGACGCCGAAAACGACACTTAACGCACGGTAGACAAGGCATCGACAAATTGCGGATAAGGCAGCTGACGCCGAAATTGTCAAGATGAAGATAATCGTTCGAGGCCTGCTGTAATTTGCTACAGCGGCATGTTGGGAATATTTCATAGTCTCCGATTTCAGATTGGATTAAGACCACACCATTTCTTACAAGCTCGGACGAGACAGTGATGGCTTGTTCACAACTGCGCTAATTTTTCAAGAAATGGCTGTCCCAGAGGTTTTTCGAATCCTATTAAAATGATTCTGCGATGTTTATGGAGAACATTAAAGTGGATATTTCAATATGTCTCGAGAAAGTAAGATGCGAAGAAACTGCCGAAATAAATTTTATACAAAGTGACGTCACTTAGCAGTATAAACGAAGAAATGTCATACGTACATCATTCTAGAGATTTCCAATACAAAAAAAGATTAATATGGAATGGTTATCATGACAAAAATGTGTACTATTTTTTGTCATTTCTTAAGTCATTTGAGTTCCGTAGGTTATGCCACTTAATCATAGTAAGCTACAGCAACCTGTAGAAATTGTTGAATGTTTTGAGCAAAACTAGTGCTCATATGTGAAACCCGTCGCCTCATTTATATAATAGACAAAAAAGAGTCGATTAACTGAATAATGTCGTCCATCAATTCTTCTCTCAGTATTAACAAATGAGCACATTTCAATAAAAGAGTTTAATAATTTCTAAACGTTGTTAAAGAGTGTATATTTACATGTTTCCATGACATATCCTACTGAACACAAATGACATGAGGAATGTCAAAAACAAATAGATATATTGTTGCTATTATAAGCATTTCAAATTGTAAGCATCATTTCTATTGGAAAACCTTTTAGATTCAACCATTCAATGATGAGGAGATCATTTCACTCATACATTCCCTCGTACATTCATACAATCTTACTGTAGCAATCTGGTTGAATACTAGAATCCAATTTTGGTTTTAATTCTGTAAGTTCCCAGAGATTAGGTAAGGTTAGGACTAAGTCTAAAAAAGTTGATCACACTGTATTCAATGTTATCAACTGAATATTCTACCTTGAATACTAAAGACTGATTATCAACCAGCAATTGAAAATGATGTACCTATATTTATATTTCTTGATATTTAAATCAAACCGATGATAAATATTGGAAAAATAGAGAACTCGAATGCCTGAGGTCAATCTTTTGGAAATGAATGTTGCTTTATTAAGACGAAACAAAAAAAATCAAACCAGAGCTTATGAATATGGAATTGTTAATTTTCTCAATTCATTACGAAAATAAAACTGTTAGAAAGAGTTAATTGTGTACCTTAACTTATTCAACAATTTAAGTCTAGCCACAAAAAGCATTTACATTCAAATGAAACATGCTATTTGAAAACATTTTCAAAAATATTCCAGTTCTGCTGATCCTAAGAAACATTTCTGTGAAAAGAATTTGACAATTCAGCAATGTAATTGTTAGAATCATTGAGAGCCTGGCAATTGGGCAATAAGGAAAATATTGAAGAATTATTCTGAAAATGTGCTGATAGTTATTATTTATGAATCACCAACCAAACTAGAAATGAAGAATTCAGCAATGGGGATTCTATTTTCAATGATGAAATCATACTGAATGCCTAGATTAAATTCAAGCAAATATGAGATAGTACGATTTTATATGGAGAAACGAATTGAAGCCAACATTACTAACAATCAAAGGTACTCACAAAGAAAAAAGAAACAACAAAAAATTCTAGAGATCAAATCCTTCGTTAATGAACTTTAGTACAAATTCTTATGTGTGGAATTCTGTGGACATTCATGAAACAGATAAAAGCAAAAAAGAAATCAAGGTAATCATTATTTGCAAACTATTCAACTGTGCACAAAACTTTTTAATTTCTTCTCTGATCACTTTGACAATTGGAATTGAAATGAAACTTCAACATTATGTACCAACATGAATAAAACTCGACGTTGACGGGAAAAAAAATCAGAGATGAACAATTCAGGCATTCAGAAGAATGTGCAATAAACAAAGGCTCCCGGAAGTATTAAAACCCAAGTATAGAAAGACGCAAATGAGCCGAAAAGGATATACCCTGACGTGACATCCTCTTACGGTCCATCTCGATCCTCTTTGTTGTCTGCGAAAGCGCGAACACCAGAAATGCAGATCGAACACAATTTTCTAATCACTCAGTCAGGTGCACTTGACAAGGTCGTAAATGTTCAAAATATACCAAACACCGGCCAGCACTTAATTAGGCTTTTTTTTGCAGAGGTCCCCATTCTCAGAAACGCAGTTTCGTTTTGTCTACGGCAAAATAACAAGTTTTTCGTAATGCTCGTTAATGAGTTTTTTTACGGCCGATCCGTGGTATCTGTGTGTGGTTTTTCAAATAGTTTGACAGGCATGAATTATTGGCTAAACAGCTTTCAGCCAGTATCGTGCTTTATGGGCTCGAAGAACAATGGGACTTGAGAGAATGCCCAAAAAAGGAACGGTGTTTAATTGCACTTCATTTATGAATTCACCATAGATTTCAAGCGACAATCAACGTGTTGATTGGTCGATCAAAGTTTTGGCAAACTGCCATCTGTTTATTGGGTATGGCAAATGTCCTTATCTCGGTGGTTTCATGAATCTTTCACTGTGGCGGTTGTCATAATCATATCATTTTTGTGTGAAATTTAAATTCATTAGCCATAGTTTTAAATATACTTTTTCAATGCTGTTTGTTGTCGACTCAGAGTAATAAACATTAATAGAGGGAGTCATTTCAGTAGGCAAATTTTGTCCCCAACATGAACTATCAAATTTGACATAAAGCGCGCGGAAATGAAAACATATCAGTGATACGATATTTCACTCAATTCGCGAGTTTGTCCACAAAGAACGCACTTCTTATGTCCCATAGTGAATCAACGTTTCATATTAACTCAAATAAATTGAAATAAATACCTAAATATATCAGAAATTCAGAAAACAAATTTCAAGCGCGCCAAACGACGTGAAACAACCGATGACACTAGGAGAGCAAAAGTTGCCAAACCT
Organism: Harmonia axyridis; assembly: GCF_914767665.1. Taxonomy (NCBI): domain Eukaryota; kingdom Metazoa; phylum Arthropoda; class Insecta; order Coleoptera; family Coccinellidae; genus Harmonia; species Harmonia axyridis. Next base: position 13,386,060 of record NC_059502.1, on the reverse strand, counting down.
TGGATTTCAGCATGTAGATACAGAAAATAATAAATATTCTGCTTATTATTAATTCGAAAATTAGGAAAAATATCGGATTCAAAATTTTCAAATTTGCATATTTAATCGGGAATCACTCAAATAAATATATTTCATTCAATATAACATTTTCCGAGAAAAGTTTTGTACAGCGGATTTTTTATTCAATTTTTGGATTCTACACAATTTAAAACGTAGCAAATTTCACATTTTTTCTCCTCGAACGATTTCAAATATTCATTATCAAAAATAATAGCTACATTATAGAAAAAACCAAAGCTATTAGTGGCAGTGTTACAAAAGATAACAATTGATTGAATATTAATTTATACCTTGCCTTCTCGACCTGGCGTTGCATTAATTACCTTCACACCTGCATGAAACAATAGTTTGTTAATGGATTATTGATTGGATCAACGAAATGAAAACTACCCAAAGCAATTTCCTCTACATAGTTACATATATTGAAAATTCTCGGATTTGCAAACAATCAACTGAAATTGAACTATGGTTGTCATGGCTCGTAGAGATCTGTAATTACAATATTTCCGTGCTTATTAAACGTTAGGATTGAGGAATAATTATTGATAATTAAGTTCCGAAGATCAATTGGAAAGTTAACATTTTAAAAGGCAATTGTGTCCGACATGTGTTAGATAATTGTTTTTGTCTACCCACCATACTCCTACCGTCAATTGGATTCGTAGATTAATTGAAAATTTAAGGTATGTAGAATATTTCCGTTGTCTCATATCAGGAATGCAGGGTGGTCCAGATTTTAGTGCAATAATTTTGGCATCGTATAGAACAACTCTTTTCATAGAGAAATTTATTATAAACATATATCCTAACAAGCTTCGTTTTATTAACACAGGGTTTTAAAGTTTTAAGAAAAAGAAAATTGTTTAACTCGACAACTCATCACTATCAAAGATCAACTCTGGGCATTTTCCGGAAAAACTGATATTTACGGAAATATCCGGCTTATACGGGCCACCCTGTATACCTAAATGCTATCGATGTGTTCCTTACTGGCGAAACTGATTCTATACGATAAGATTCGAGCAACAGACCTTGACCAAATGGTTAATCATCGAACACAAAGAACAACACCCATTTTGAATATCTCTACGTGATCATTAACAGAAACAACATAAAAAAATCTCCATTCTCGACCGTTGTTCTTCTCGTCCTCCATCACTGCGTGAAACTAAGTCGTAATTATGTCAAACAGATGATTGATAAATCCTCTGGACTATTCTATGAAGTAACCTTCCAAAGAGGACCTGATGGAAGAAAGGATGATTGACGTGGACCACTCCCAGTTGGCGAGAATTCTAAAAACCTCTCTCGTCGAGCGGATTCTAGGAAGGACCACTTGGTTCCGTATTTTATGGGCCACCATGTGCCATCACGCAAAATTGGATGGTTCTTCTCTTATTTAGATTCGAAAGTTTGCTGCCTGCTCGTTTCAGAATCGGTCAGTCGTGAGGGTACGTCAAAACGAATTTATACAGGGAAATGTCATGAGGGTGGGTATCTTGATGCAGGTATATTTGCGAAATTGAATAAATTCTTCATATGTTGTTCATTTTGCTTTTATGAAATTAGGATTGCCTTAAATTTGGATGTTTACACACGTTATACCAATTTTGATCGACCATAGTTTTCTTCGTAAAAATAACCTGTTGAAATGAACCTAACCTAACCTATTGTCGTTAACCTGAACTATTAATATAGAAGACGTGAAAAAGTAATGTATATTTGCACCATAATTCATTATTTCTCCTACCTAAGACTATTTATAGAAATAGGTTACATAATTTATCAAGCTGTTTTGATGCAAGTAACACTTACAGTTTCCGAGAAGTGTACTGGATGGCCCAAAAAAACAACTCAATATCTCATTGACAACAGATTCGTTCATATTTCAGAGTAATAAATATAGAGGGAGCATTTGTGATTTTCAGTGAGCTAATTTTGTCCCCAACATGAACCATCAAATTTGACATAAGGTGCGCGGAAATGAAAACATATCAGTGATACGATATTTCACTCAATTCGCGAGTTTATCCACAAAGAAAGCACTTCTTATGTCCCATAGTGAATTAACGTTTCAATCAACTCAAAATATATTAAAATAAATACCTAAATATATCAGAAATTCAGAAAACAAACTTCAAGCGAGCCAAACGACTTGAAACAACCGATGACACTAGAAGAGCAAAAGTTGCCAAAATTTGGATTTCTGAAGGTAGATGCAGAAAATAATAAATATTCTCCTTAATATAAATTCGACAGTTAGTGAAAATAACGAACGCCAAATATTCAAATTGGCATATTCAATTGAGGATCACTCAAATAAATATATTTCATTCAATATAATATACATTCATAATGATATAGTGAAATTGTAAATTTGAAAATATATCACAATCCGACAACGTAATCTAACCATGTTGGGGCCATGTAAAAATTGCGTATACTCCCTCTATCCATATTTATTACTCTATGGTTCCTATGAAGATTTTGCCTCTAGACTTGAAATAACAATTTCAAGTTTGTACACAATTTAATGTGATCACGTCATCAGAATCATGGAAATCCAAACAAAATATTATTAATATTATTCAGTTACAATAAAACCGATACATTTGAAATTTTTTTGTATAGGCATATAGTAATCATTTCAAGCTTGATATTAAATTTTATTTTGATCACGCCACCAGAATCATAGGAAATTCGAGCAGAATATCAGCAAAAAAATGCCTAATAGTTCCGTGCAAACAAATCAGTCTAGGTTCAAATTTAGTTTGTTCATGTTCAATTTCAGGATTATTTCATCAAAACTCCTCAAATTAAAAGAAATAACCGACACCAAAAATTTTATGATAAATGTATATCAAATTGTATTTTATGACGTTACAACAGTTCTGTCATCTTCAGTAGGACTCCCGTTACTTTTCCAGACAAAGGTCTTATAGCACCAACTTTCAATTTTTGAATCACTGAAGACTGAAAAACATATATGTATTGGAATCCACTTATCAGAAACTTATCATTTCAAGGATAAAAACACACATGTGTAAATGAATAAATTAATGAAACCATTCTTGAAGTACAACTCATACGCTTTTTAACCACAGACAACGTTTATAGTTATGAACACCAAGTTTGCAAGCAAACCTCCCACGATCTGTTAGATTTTATGCATTTTGCCATTATGTATAAATTGAATTGCACATTAGTAGGCACTTATGCAATAGCTATCTATGCTCTAGAGTAAACAGCTGTTAATGACGTTCGTTCAGTATACAAACATATAAGGATTAGGAAATTCTCAATATGTATAAGAGAATACGAGAAATCGAGTTATAGAACATTTTTTTTGTGTATTTATAGGTAAACTTAGTGAAAGAGTTCTGGCGAATATAGTCGTGAATCAATATTGTAGCAAAAAATAAAATCTCTCATTCTATGTACCTAGATAACTTCAAAATACCATCTTTTATTTATTACTTCTACTTTCTCCAAATCGTGAAGAGAGCAGAAAACCAAGCTATAACTAATCGATGACCGAAGTTGGTCCTAACTTCCAGATACATAATTGCATTTTCGAATAAATGGTCCACTTCATACAGGATAGCCAGATTCGATTTCCAGACCCTAAACGTTGTTTCCTGATAGTTCTGGAAGGAGAGAGCAGCAAAACACTCAAGTAATTGATTTCGTTATCCTGTATTCTTAGGGAAAACCAAATTTAAGATGGGAAAATAAGTGGTCATTATGATATAACCGACAGATTGTCATCAGAAATCGTTTTACATTACAGAGATGGATAATAATAATGACTTGAAAAGTGTGTTGTGTGATTCGTAATTTTGTCCAGATGTCCATTATCAGATGTTTTTTAATTTTAAATCAGGACTATCGCATATAAAATACAGATTAGGACGAATCAGCTTCAAGATTCTCCGAATGTTATTCTTCATTCTTTTTTTATTTACATATTACCTCCCGCCCTCTCGTCTCCCATAGCCCAATCTCATTGTGTGCGAGGATGTAAGAGTCATTTAGGAACGTGACTCTTCAATTTGTATTCAATCAAATCAACTATTCACTGGAAGTTCCATCATAATGGTCTACGTAGTATTCGAGTGTCCGATGTTCCTTTCATCAAGTTTCATCTTTTCTAATCGTCTACATTCGATTTCAGGTGACATTAAATATATTTAGATGATAATTGAAGCTGTTTAGTATTCATTGGAGGAATGGAGTGAACTGAAGATGTTACTTATGGAGTCGAGAACTGCTGATGTTGAGGTTGGAAGCCAGCCGATCTATCTAGCTGGTACCTAGATCTGCAGAGTAGGGATTCACGGCTTGATTTGCAAGCTACTTGGCTTGAGCTCGACTTGGTTTCAAGTCAAGCTCCAGTCAAGTAGTAGTTTTTACATTTCAAGTCAAGTATTCATTTATCAGGTACTTGAATCATATCAAGCTACTTGATTTTTAGCAGTTTTATTGTGTAGTGTCACATCAATAAAAAATGATGAAATGAGAAGAAACCTTTCAAAAAACACTTTTATTCATTGAACTTATTGTATGAAAGAATCGAAAATTTCAACTTTTTTGAAATAGAAACACTATAAATCATAAAAAATAAAGTTTTTTAATATTGAGGAACCACCAGGCTTTGTTTGATTTCATAGTTTTCCAGCCATGATCTAAGACACATGAGGCATCTTATAGATTTGTCGCCTAACCTATTGCGGGTTTTTGTAACTGTAAGAGCAGCTCTGGAAAATTGTCTTCCAACATGAGCTGAAGATGCTAGCGTTGATAAAAAATCCTTGGCCATTTTGGCCAGGTTTGGAAAGATATTTCTGAAACTACCAAAATCTACCAATAGATTTCCATAGCAATGTGAGAAAACTACTAACAAAGTCACACAGGAGAATGCTTCAGTCTCTCGGCGCTCGAGGAATCTCCATATTTAGTCTAAGCGCGCACGAGATTGCAGAAATATATGCCGTGCGACACGTGCATATCAAGCTCAAGTAATATCAAGTAGCTTGATATCAAGTCAAGCAATAAATATCTAAAATCAAGCCAGCTCAAGTATTTAATTTTTCACGAGCTCGATTTCCAAGTCAAGTTGTTGGTTAAAATATCAAGCTACTTGGCTTAATGAATCCCTACCACAGAGCCGTAAGAGGTTTTGGATAGAATAAGATATTTCCAATAAAGCCACAAATAGAGAAACCTGTATTGTTAGCTTCTACTATCGCCACTTCTAGATTAAAAAAGAATAATAAGTCACAACGCAGGTTTCCCTTCCTTGGCAGCAAATCAGCAAAGAATGATGAAGATTTTGACATGAGAATGAGGGGCAAATGCACCACCGCCATCAAGACCTCAGTTTTCAACCCTTGGCGTGACCTATGAATCATTATAATTACTGTCGTTCCCAAGTGCTACTAATGATCCCCCAACAGCACTAATGACTGCAAAATGTACCTGACATATTTCAGCAGTTGTCCGTTATCAAAAACGAATTTGTATTATGAGGCGACTCTGAGGCAAGGGTTGACTTCAAGTGGCGAGGGTGGTTTTGGCTCGTTCTTATCGATTCAGATCTAACGAAGCATTGGAAAGGCTGGAAAAGTTCTCCCTCCAGGTTTTGAATTTTTTGGGGACGTAGTAACTCAAATATTCAAAGATTTGAAAGTAAACTTTGAGCTCTTACACACACATGTGACGATTTATTTGGAATCTTAGAAAGTTTGAGATTCAAGAAACAATCCTAATAGATAGAGGAAGTATACGCAATTTTTACATGACCACAACATGGTTAGATTACGTTGTCGGATTGTGATATATTTTCAAATCCACAATTTTACTATATCATTATGAATGTATATTATATTGAATGAAATATATTTATTTGAGTGATTCCCGGTTAACTATGCAAATTTGAATATTTGGAATCCGATATTTTTCCTAATTGTCGAATTTGTAATAAGCAGAATATTTCTTATTTTCTGTATCTACCTGCTGAAATACAAGGTTTGGCAACTTTTGCTCCCCTTTTGTCATCCGTTGTTTCACGTCGTTTGGCGCGCTTGAAGTTTGTTTTCTGAATTTTTCATACATATAGGTATTTATTTCAATATATTTTGAGTTAATATGAAACGTTGATTCCCTATGCGACATAAGAATTGCGTTCTTTTTGTAGAAACTCGCGAATTGAGTGAAATATAGTATAACTGATATGTTTTCATTTCTGCGCACCTTATGTTAAATTTGATAGTGCATGTTAAGGACAAAATTTGCTTACTGAAAATGACGTATGCTCCCTCTATTTATGTATAATACTCTGAGGGCTATAACCTATTGGAAAATGAAGACTTATTATAAAAAATTAGAAATCCAACCAAACCATCTTTGTATCAGTAAAAGACTGAAGAAAATATGGCCAATAGAATTATTTCACCAGGTTATTCCGCGGGGAAATACCTAACTTGCAACTCTCTTTTTATTCGTATATTCTTTTCATTAATAGGTGACTGTTACATAAATGATCTTCCATCCAGATATCGTTCTCGCCAGACTCTGAATGAAAGTTTTTCTTATACTTTCCAAGTTGAATTCAAATTTGCTTGAAACTGTTGATCCGATACTAATTTAATAACGCCTACATCTACTTCCTATAAGTTCCATCAACAACAAAATTCACGCAAACAGGTGCGCCTCGGGTTCTTTACCCGCAACATAAACGTTTCAATGATGCATGTTTTCATCACCAGACATCTCCTGGGCCAAAGTGTAAACATTCTCCATTGTGTAATGAATTAGTTCCGTTGGAGCCGAAAACCGTTTACAGCGAGCTTCATATCTTGAAATATTAGTTTTTGAACATTTCACGCTTCCGTTCCCACGATGAATGAGATGATGCCGCCAGTTATTCGAGTTTTCGGAACAAACCGTGTAAAATTCGATGTTTGAACCGCTTCACTTTAATAACACCGGTAGCACATTCCTTCAACTACATCATTGGACCGAGAAACTTTCAACGTTGAATTTCACGGGTAATTAGGGTAGGGAAATGATGATAAACCGAACGTAAATAGTGGATAACTGCTACTATTTGAGATATTGTAGACACTCAAACGAAAACAAACCAAAAAATATATGGGCACTGACCTGAAGTTTACTACAAAATTGCAGATTTCTTCTTAATGAAGTCATATGTCATAAGAACATAGAATTATGTAATACTAAAACAAAGTGTCATTTGTCACTTTATTGTCACAATTTTTCCGAGGGCACGAAAAAGCATTTTGGAAATAAATAATGGATGCTTGGATGATTATTATCTCTTTTGTTGAATTTGATTTTGACGTCCAAGACCAGCATGGCGGTGGAAGTGAGAAGGTTTTTGAAGATGCAGAATTGGAGGCATTACTTGATCAAGATTCGTGTCAAATTCAACAAGAATTGGCAGGTTCATTGGTTGTGACGGAACAAGCCATTTCGAAAACGCCTGAAACCCATAGGAATGATTCAGAAACAAGGAAATTGGGTGCCGTACGAGTTGAAGCCGAGAGATATTGAACGGCGTTTATTTGTTTGTGAACAGCTGCTTGCAAGGCAAACACGGAAGGGATTCCTGCATCGCATTGTGACTGGAAACGAAAAATGGGTTCATTAGGATAATACCAAGCGCAGAAAATCATGGGGATATCACGGCCATGCTTCCACGTCGAAGACCAAACCGAATATTCACCGACTGAAACAATCACAGGCCATCATTATCGTATGCAATTAACGCGTTTGAGTCGAGCATTCAGAGACAAACGGCCACAATACTACGAGAGACATGATAAAGTGATTTTACAGCATGATAATGCTCGACCCAATGTTGCGAAAGTGGTCAAGACATACTTGAAAACGTTGAAATGGGTCCTACCACGCCCGCCGTATTCTTCAGGCGTTGCTCCCTCGGACTATCACTTGTTTCGATCAATGGCACACGGCCTGGCTGACCGGCACTTCCGGTCTTATGAAGAAGCAAAAAATTGGATCGATTCGTGGTCGCTTCAAAAGATGACCAGCGATGGACAACACTTTGAATCATAAATGTATAACCAGTTTTTTTACAAGCCTCGAATTCCGGAAAAAAACAGCAGAAGCAAAGCTATACGCCAAAGAAATTATATATTCTTGAAAAGGGAAAAAGCGATTTTATTGATGTAGAAATTTTTATAGTTTACATTAAAAAAACACAAGTTTGTGTTATAACTTCAAAACTAATTGCAATAAAAACAAATGATAACACCAATGGATTCTACTGAAACATTTGCCTATAGATTGTTTTTATTTCAAGTTATTGTACCAACAATAAAAAGATTATGAGAACTTTTCATTTAACACAATTCTACAATTTTCACTTATAGCTTGAAAACAGTTGGATTTATGAGGTTGCGGTTTTCACCAAATTAATTCTGTCTGTCTAAAAATGTACCACATCAATTTTTTTCTAGCTCAAACACCCGATAACCCCTAACCTCACAAAAAATATTGAAGTGTTTCGAATATAATTCCGATAGATGGCGAAAACAATTAAACCAACGAAATTATCAATAAACTATTCCTGCATTACCCGCCCACTCATCGTATAAGCGACGACCAGACCAGAAGAGGAAGGGTTAAACACGCTGTCCTCCTAGTTTAAGAATACAGAAAACCAGCGTTGAATTGTTAATCTAGTCGCCTTGTCTCATCACGCAACGAATTTTCGAGGCATTTAATTTAAATGACGGCAACCTCAATTCCCCAAGACATAATAAATTGTTAATTTGAGGCTTTTTAATCTTTTAAAAGGGTTAAATACAAAGTGAGTTCCGAAGCGGCAAGAGTTCAGCGCCGACGAAATGCGTTATTAATGGAAAAAAGGGTTGAACGGCAATTAGTCAAACTGGCTGTGGATGAAAGATGACCGGAGTCTGTCATTAACCGGACGAATATGTGTCATTAATTTAATCATAGGTTTGACATTGCGTCACGCTGTCGTTCCGTACTTTTCGATTCGATAGAACAACGAGGTTTGCATCTAGTCTTCGCTGATGGAAAGACGCAGTTAAAACGCAAAAAATTTACTCAACACATTCCAGAAAAGCGCTGCTGGCAGGTCAGAATTATTGAAGAAATTTCGCTGATTAATAAATACAAATGACTGACACTTGGTAATGAATGAAGGAAAAAGAAAAAAGTACGATTTCCAAGTGTATATAAATATCAAAAGATATTGCGTATCTGGTTAGTGTTTCGGCAAAAAAGCCATCCCATACATAGGAATCAAAATCGAGTTATGATGATCCCTAACAAGGGTGAAACCGGTATATCGCTACTCTCCCTGGATGACGTGCAATCATTCTCCTTGGGTTACTTTCGATTTTGATTTTCAACAGGGTTGATTTCACTCCATTTATGTATTGGATGACAACAGATTCAATTAAAAAAATTTTTGAATTTTCAATATACTAGATCAGATTAGATTTAATAGGGATGTTGCGTCATATAATAAAATCGAATGAATTTAGGTTTTCCAAATCAAAGACCGTTTTTAAAATACTAAAACAGCATTTTAATTATCTTATTTCTCGAATTCAATTCAATAAAATTGATTTAAATTGTGTTAATTCTTATCGACTAGCACGGGACTGCGAGCGCCAATCAGGGCAATTTGACGTCATAGCACTGAAACGTTTAGAACATAGACAAACTAATCTTATCAAGAACTAGTTTATCTATGGTTAAGAACGTCAGGTGATTTAATCAAACCGACTTGACTGTCAATATCCGCTGATATCAGTTCAGTTTGACAGACCGTTGCCACCTGGTGAGCATAGATAAACTAGTTAGTTTGTCTATGGTGTTCTATGTAAAATGATGCAAATTTTGTTTGTAAATCTCAGATTCAGAAAAAAATCGAACAATCCTAACTTCCGATGCATCGACAATGAATAATGATATGAATGAGCGGAACGTAAAAACAAACGTTTGGTCCTAATCGCAACGAACGATACCCCCAAAAAACATGAAACAATGTTATTGCCCCGGTCGGAATCAATCACATCGAAACCAAACAAGAAACGTAAACCACCCCTAACAACTCTGTCGTGTGTCTGGGTGTCCGGAGTTTTGTGTGATTGCCGAAACATTAGGCTATCGTGATGGAGAAAATTACCCAACGATTCACATGATGAATTGACGGCGAATTCGACCAAAATTACATATTTATGACAGCTGGGTGGGGGTAGGACTGCATTTCGGGGGTTCCCGAAATAGTCGAAGGGGGTTCAGACATGAAGTTCGTTCGGGCGGGGAGCAGACCATGCTGAATGCCGCGAAAGAGTTGAAATTGTTCTTTTTTGAACGTTTATACTCGTATAGAGTTCAAGCGAATTGCTGGAAATTGTAATAATCATAAATTGAATATCTAAATTAAAATAAGTCTGTCCTTATATTAATTCAGTTTACTCAATTTGCACAGTTTTGGATAATTTGTTTTTCCTCATTAGACAATGAAATATATATCAAAAAAATAAATATCAGATAGTTAAGATTTGGACACAATTATGTCATCATTTTGATATTTGCTATAATAATAATAAATCCATTTATTGTTAAGTATCACATTCATATGGGACAACAAAAGGCCTCAATTATAAGGGTTCCAGTAACCCGGACTCAGCTTAGGCCTCATATTAAATTACAAAGAAAAAAAAAATCGAGAGCAACCAAAAACAAGATATTCTATAGATTCGATATTTTCACGTCCTTGAGTGAACATTTTGCAGTTCAGTTTTAAGCATAGATAGAGGGATTAAACGCAATTTTTACATGTTCTCAACATGGTAAGATTATGTTGTCGGATTGTGATATATTTTCAAATCCACAATTTTACTATATCATTATGAATGTTTGTTATTTGAATGAAATATATTTATTTTCCCGATTAAATTTGTAATCCGATATTTTTCCTAATTATCGTTATAGTATGCAGAATATATTATCTTCTGTATCTAACTGCTGAAATTCAAGTTAAGGCAACTTTTGCTTTCCTAGTGTCATCCGTTATTTCACCTCGTTTGGCGCGCTTGAAGTTTATTTTCCGAATTTCTGATATATTAAGGTATTCATCTCAATATATTTTGAGTTAATATGAAAGGTTGATTCCCTACGGGACATAAGAAGTGCGTTCTTTGTGGCGAAACTCTAGAATTGAGTGAAATATCGTATCACTGATATGTTTTCATTTCCGCGCGCTTCATGTCAAAATTGATAGTTCATGTTGGCGACAAAATTTGATTACTGAAAATGACATATGCTCCCTCTATCTATGTTTATCACACTGAGGTTCTAACCCAGTGAATTGAACTGCGATAAATTTGCTATGTCATTTATTTTCAAATATTTCCAATTTTTTCTGTCTAGAAGTTGAAATATCAATGTGAGAATTCCAAGTTCAATTGCATAAATATAGGAAGAATTGAATAAGTAGAGCTAAATGTTTAGACTTCCTGAATTCTTTGACCTTCCCGATAACAATGGTGTAATCCAATCCCAACATCAAAACTTGTATCATTTATACAAGTTCATTCAAACGCAACATTACAAAAAAAGCAACAAACAAATCACAAACATCCTGTTGCCAATCATCGCGAAAAACGACAACTTCCAATCTCAATTTCTTTGAGAATACACAAACCGAGATTTCTTATCAGAACCTGAATTGTCGAAACGACGTGAATTAGAAATGGCAAACTTGACCTGAATCGCTCATAACATCCATCAATTCTGTGATTCATTGATCGAGACTAATCAGTTTCTGAAAATGAGGAGATTAAAGTATACGTTCATTAATTTGGAGGTCACTTATATTCTGCGTCGAATGGACTTTTATAGGAGAAAGAAAAATCGTGGGAAATCTAAAAAATTATTATTCCAAAATTTCATATTCCATAAAAATTTGTTGCTCGATATTATTTTTGATTTCAATGTAAAAAAATCAAGGAACTCATGTTAAAAAAAATTATATATTTCCCAAAAATTTCACCACTCATAGTCATTAAATTTGAAATATATTAGGTGTACAACTTTGCTTCCGCCGTTTTGCAACATATGGCATATGTCATACAATAAACTCAGGTATTTATAAACATAACGCCTTCGAAATATTAGTCGATTTTTATGTGCATCATAAAGTTATTCTCGATTAAACATGTCAGCTTACAAGCCAAATTCTCGTCATTTGCGCGAGGTTTTAATTTTCTGATTTAATATGAAGAAATCTGCGACTGAGGCTCATCCAATGCTCTAAAATACCTATGGTGAGGCGGCTATTAGTGAAAAAACGTGCCGAGACTAGTTTCAACGAATCAAGAACGGTGATTTTGACTTCAATACTAGGTGAAAGAGAGAAGGTTTTCGAAGATGCAGAGCTAGAGGCATTACTTGATCAAGACTCGTTTCAAACGCAATAAGAATTGGCAGGATCATTAGGAGTGACGCAACAAGCCATTTCAAAACTCCTGAAAGTAATGAGAATGATTCAGAAACAATGAAATTGGGGGCCTTTCGAGTTGAAGCCGAGATATATTGAAACGAGCTTGTTCGATTGTAAAAAGCTTCTTGCAAGGCAAAGACGAAAGGGATTTCTGCATAGAATTTTGGATGGAGACAAAAAATAGGCTCATTAGTCATTACGATAATCCTAATAGCAGAAAATCATAGGGATATCCCGGCTTTACTTCCACATCGACTGCCAAACCGAATATTCATGGTCCCACGTTCATGCCCAGTATTTGATGGTACCAGCTCGGCGTAGTGTATTATGAGTTGTTAAAACCGACTGAAACAATCACAGGCGATCGTTATCGAACGCAATTAATTTGTTTAAGCCGAGCATTGAAAGGCAAATGGCCGCAATACAACGATAGACATGATAAAGTGGTTTTACATCATGACAATGCTCGACCTCATGTTGCGAAAGTGGTCAAGACATACTTGAAAACGTTGAAATGGGAAGTCCTATTTCACCCGCCGTATTCCCCAGACGTTGCTTTCTCGGAATATCACTTGTTTCAATCAATGGCACACGGCTTTGCTGACCAGCACCAGTCTTATAAAGAAGTAAAAAATTGGATCGATTCGTGGATCGCTTCGAAAGATGATCAGTTTTTTCAACGCGGGATTCGTACTCGGCCCGAAAGATGGGAGAAAGTAGTGGACAATACTTTGAATCATGAATATGTAACCAGTTTTTTTTATAATAAAGCCCCGAATTTCGGAGAAAAACGACAAAAGCAAAGTTGTACGCCTATTCACATTGATACGAACACACTAAATACAATATTTTTTACCGCAAAGGCCTAGCATTGATAGTATCGGAGTTATGAATTTTTGAAATTTCTTTTCCGATTTAAGAATCAATTTTTTCTTTACGAATAATTATCATAAATTTTGTCCCCATCTGTCGAGGTATATTGCGATTCCTAAATATAAACTGAAAAACTTATATTTTCATATTTCATAAAAATTAAAAGGCATAAGGAAAAAAAATAGTGTTTTTTTTAAGAGACACTCCGTATACGACGTATACAATCGGCTAACCAGCACGTGAGAACCGGACCGTCCCATAAATCGTCCGTTAAATCGATAAAACGACTAACCCCGGTAATTAACTCCAATCGACGTAGTAATTGTGAAAATATCCTGAATGGACGGAGGATTGTGCAGAAAATAGTACGGGGTCGGCGAGATCAAAGACTCGAACATGATAAGACATCAATTAAGTCTCGGTCGCGGACGGTGCAGCAGTGTTGGGCAACACATGTAAAACCGAAAGCCAAACTGATAATTATCTGATTAGCGCGAATCAAAAGCGCCGACAGTGGGATTAATCCGAACCGGTAAACGGTGGCTTTGTTGCGCTGTTTGAGTTCCGATTACACGGATCACGTGGCCCAGACCGCCCTCTCCGATTCATAAAATAATATGACGGACAAAGACACGCGACTCCCGGACTCCTATTTGCCGGGATTCCGAAGATGCCGGATTTTGTACCGGCAGTTTTTTTTTTCGCGCGCGGTCTTGTTGACATTTTTGGTAGCGAACGTTGAAAGATGACGTATGGGAGGTTGACGTTTGACGTCAATATTCCATACGACCATGCGAGTGCAAAAAAGTACTTTTTGTACGTTCACAGCCGGACGAACTTTTTTCCGATTTTTTTAAAATACTTTTGACCCCACTGTCGATTCTTGTCGAATAATCCTGAAAGCAACATCAATTAAATATCTGGGAGTATATTTTGATCAGTATCGATGTAGTAGATGAAGTACACAGAGAGTACTTAAAGAAAAAAAACTATATAAATTATCAATACTAGTTTACTTGAATTTCACGAATCTTTAGTAGAAAAAGTATTGTGCTTCGGAATAGGTATATGGGATTGTCCTTTTAACCATATTATAGAGGGCTTACAAATAAATGAAAAATTGCTCAGGGTAATAAACATAGATAGATAAGGTATATGTCATTTTCAGAAAGCAAATATTGTCCCCAATATGAACTATCAAATTGGACAGAAGCGCGGAAATGTAAACATATCAGTAATACGATATTTCACTCAATTCGCGAGTTTCTCCACAAAGAACGCACTTCTCATGTCCCAAAATGAATCAACGTTTCATATTAACTCGAAATTTATTGAGATGAATACCTTAATATGTCAGAAATTCAGAAAACAAACTTCAAGCGCGCCAAACGACGTGAAACAACGAATGACACTAGGAGAGCAATAGTTGCCAAACCTTGGATTTCAGCAGGTAGATACAGAAAATAATTAATAGTCGCTTGATAGAAATTCGACAATTAGGAAAAATATCGGATCCCAAATATTCAAATTTGCATATTTTAATCGAGAATCACTCAAATAAATATATTTCATTCAATATAATACAACACAATCCGGCAACGTAATATAAGCATGTTAGGTATTTTATTTATTGTAAAAATATTGAAAATGTATTATGATCGAATGTTTTTTTTCAGTAGACGAAAAATTGTGTAACACCCGAGGCTGGCTCAGATTCCAGAGTGTTATTTTTTTCAGTTTGAATGTGTATTGTAGATCATATCAATGGTGTTTCTATTCAATATATCATGGAAAATCATACAAATTTTGAAGTAGCATCTTGAATTCAACATCTAGAAAATCTCTATCTACCGCCAATTTTTCTGCTATCGGACAGTCGACTACTGTTTATTTAATATGAAAGATAACAGCAAAAACAAGGAATGATATCTCCAAGGGCGACATTCAATGCCAATTTTTTTTTGTGTTAAAATGATTTCAATGGACACATTAAAATTCACAGATTTTTACGACCATTCAGCTTTCTCCTCCCAGGATGTATAAAAGTTTCCAATTTAAAATATGTATCTAAAGGTAGGAAGAATGTTTTTGACTATGGATTTCAGTCGAATGAATATATATATAGTTTTATCGAGAATTCTTTTAATCCATCTTAAATGAGGGCAGTGGAAAAATTCTGTAACTAACATAATATAATGTCCATCAATTATTCGAATCATTGAAATAAATTAAAATAATTAGATCGTTAATCGTCATCATTAATATACTCCACCCAAATTCTACACGAACAAAATATCGTAGATGAATAAACAGGATGAGAATTATATGTGTAAGACAATGCCATCTAAATATATCAAAACAAAATAATTGGAAACACTGTCATGTTAATCTAATGAATAAATAATTTTGATTTGAATTAATTGAATTGATCGGACTGGTTTCTTAATCGATATTTTTGGATGGATAAAGATTTATTATGGATTTGAATGTTTTCTCGCTTCATCAGACTTCAATTCTTACGTGCCAGTTCGATAACACTCCTTGTATTTTGTTGTGCCTTAATTTTCGTAGGGTCATTAGTATTCTTGATTCAATGAAAACCAATGTACTTGAATTTAAATGACTATGTTCCCTCAATTGTCACCTATTCTGACGTCAAAGCTCAACAAATTGCCAAACGAATCAACACTATAGAATTAAATGAATCTTATAAATATATAGCCCTTCCGCAAAGAATCCAGGTATGTAGGTTTACAAAATCTCATCCTAAATGGGACCATCTAGAGCAAAAATGACAAGTATAAAACCCCAGGAAAACTTCCAAACCTTCAGTTTTCCTCGCAGTTTTAGAATATACGGGGTGTTGCCGATTATTTTGACATTCAAATCTCATTCCTCTATGAGCAATTTGAAAGTACCTATCACGACGAAAAATGTACTGAAGGTCAAAATCTCATATTTGATTAGTTATTATCTCGATATTTGAGGTTTGATGTTTTCTTCAATCATAGGAATTTTGTTACTTTTTCTTTCAACCATTTTAATCATAATGAAATAGTATATTGTGTAACAAGTGGGGAAAGTCCAACTTTTCTCGCGAGTGTGGAAGTTTATGGCACGAGCCTGAAAGGCGAGTGCCGCAAACACACGAGTGAGAAAAGGACTTTCTTCACATGTTGCACACTATACTTTTCCTACAACTGTACATATTTCAATGATTTAAGTAATGGTCATGATTCAAATCAAAATGGCCTTCGTTAAAAATATGTGCTAATTCATTGCGTTTCCATAGAAACGACTCAAAAGCCCAATTTAATTGGTCTACCAAGCGAGGTGTGGGCAAAGTGCCTTGAGAAATAATATTTCCCACAGTATGAGCAATACATAGTTTCGAAATTGAGTAAGCTATGAAGAATACGCTACTTTTCATAGCAGTTGTAGGAAAAGTTATTTTCATGTGGGCAGGGGCCAAACGATAGGTCCTAGGAAAAGTCATATGGAGTACCCCTTCTAGAATCAAACGAGTATACCGGGTGGATCGTCTAAAACCAGCTCACGATCCTGGATGTCCGAAAAAAAATGTTTTTCTTATTGAGGGGAAGTCCCTAATTTTTTTTCTACTAGTACTAACGTATCATGAATCTGATACAGATGTTTACATTCGGAATTGCTTTTCGGATCCAAGTAGGTTTGGCACGGCCTTGTAAGTCGACCAAACGAAAAATTTAATACCTTTATGTTTATTAAACACGCTGCTATCGAGCCTCATACTCTAACAGGAAACAAACGCCAGCATATTCGTCGGATCAGCGAGAACGAGATTATATCAATTTCTTGTTTGTTCTCGGTCCACAGGCGAAACTACAGAATGAGCATTATCGCAATACCGTCGAAGGACCTAGATCGTGGGTGGCTCGAAGGTTCGCATGTAAGACGATAAGACGTTATCGAAATGCGAATAGAGTAAACATAATTTTTACTTGAACGACTCGGCCACGGATATGTTGGCCTGTTAAGTTGGCAAACATGATGGTTTTTCGAACGCTGAAATGCGGAAATTGCATCGATCGGAAGATAAGCGACGATGTAAACAACAGGTCCATTTATGCATCTCGTATTTCTTCTCAGATTATTGCCGATGATAAGGTTGGAATTGGAAAAGCTGATGATTCTACCAGGTCTATGAATAGCGCCGACGATTGTTATGAATGTACGTGGTTTCTGGCAAGGATAAGTTGACCATTGATGCATTCTTATCTGTGATTTCGTCTTGCAGTCATTACATTACATTTATACTTCCTCTTCTTATGAAATAAGAAATTATGAATTAAATGACATCGATCTTTTGACCTGGATGGTGATACTACTAAATAAGCAATAATAGTAATAAAAGAAGAAAATAACAAAAATAACAAAAACAATAGTTGTTATGAGAGTCAATTAAGAATATAACTAATGGCAATAATTATACGTAGAACGTATGTCTAAGTATTGGCACTTATTTCAACTGTCTGTCAAAATGTCGAGTAAAGGATTTGAGAATAATAGAGTTATAAACATAGATAGAGGAAGTATACGCAATTTTTAAATATCCCCAACACGGTTAGATGACGTTGTCGGATTGTGATATATTTTCAAAACCTTAATTTTACTATATCATTATGAATGTATATTATATTGAATGAAATATATTTACTTGAGTGATTCCCGATTAAATATGCAAATTTGAAATTCGATATTTTTCCTAATTTCGAATTTATTAGAAGCAGAATATTTATTATTTTCTGTTTCTACCTGCTGAAATCCAAGCTTTGCCAATTTTTGCTCTCCTAGTGTCATCGGTTGTTTCACGTCGTTTGGCGCGCTTGAAGTTTGTTTTCTGAATATCTGATATATTTAGGTATTCATTTCAATATATTTTGAGTTGATATGAAACGTTGATTCACTATGGGACATAAGAAATGCGTTCTTTGTGGAGAAACTTGCGAATCGAGTAAAAATATCGTACCATTGATATGATTTCATGTCCGCGCGCTTCATTTCAAATTTGAAAGTTGATGTTGGAGACAAAATTTGTTTAATGAAAATGACATATGCTCCCTCTATCTATGTTTATTATTCTGAGAAAATAATGTTCAGTTTACGAATTCCATTGCGTCGTAATGACATATAAATTAGCTCAAAGAAGTGTTTTCATTTAGTTGAGAGAATGAAATATCGAGTAATAGAAGAATGTGAGAATCATACGAAAAGTGGATAATCATTGGAAAGTGATTGAGAAAACTATCACGGCGTAACAGTGGTTCTCAGGATACAATGTCCAAAGAACTACTAATTTTTTTAAAACAATACTTCAAGTCAAATTTCATTCAATTTTTCCTCGAAAAAAATCAATGAATTTAATCTAAACTGACAACCAAAGGTTTTTCCAAAAAAAATTATTCAAGAAATTTTGGCACGAATTCAAAATGAAGAGCCTAGTGAGAAAAATAGTATACTTCCGCTTGCAGGAGCATTCACTTCATAAATGAGAATAGTCATCGTCATGCATGATTCACTTTGAATAACTCCAGAATTCGAGGGAATGACGAATTTTAACTGAATTATTAGATTTTTTGGAAGATTATGATATGTTTATATCTACAGACCCATAGTGTAATAAATCCTAAAATTAGTGTCACCAACTAGACTCATTTGATTCAAATATGATGCATCACTACTTACGCTACATCAACTCCAAATATTCTGATTGTACGTACCTGAAACAAAAAAAGAACACAATTTCAATAAACATAGTAAGATTGCTTCGATTAAGAATAATTTGATAAAGAATAATAAGCTGCTCTACTGGATAGTTAAAAACGATCCTTCCGATGCAATGCATTGGTGCACGGTATGTATAGAATTCACTTTGAAACGCCGAAATAATGTCATAAACCCCGAATATCTAATATCCAAATACCCCTTTCAGTTTAACGTCGAAAGAGAATACTTAAAACGTTTCGTCTGAATCAGAACCATACCTGGGAAAAGTATGCGGATGATAGTTTTCTTCGTTTACAATTCAACGCCTGTTGAATAATTCAATTCGCCAAGAGGATGAGACTTCAACCTTTCAATTTATCAAATTGCTCTCGTAGGGCATTTCGTTCCATGTGCAAGTGGATGGTAGTGTTTTTCTCATCGTTTATGTCAGAACTGAGCATCTACGGTGGTAAAGTACCATATAGAGCACGGTAGTAGATATTTCAGGGCGTTCGTATTGGGTTTGTAGAGTTTATATGTTTTCTATCTCTTAATAGGATATTTGACAGCATGAAGAATATCGTACCAGTTATTGATAGTCTCAAACATTAATGAATGAGATACCTATAGAAGATCACTTAGGTACTGTAACAGCCGTGTGCATAGAAGAATGTAAATCAAGACTAATTCATAACTCGAGTTGAATCTTTCATTTATGTTGCATTTACTACTACCAAGTTGAAGTTATCCTTCAAAATGAACGTTTTTTTTTTATATTCTCAGTCGTTTGCATTTCTACTTCAAAATTAATCACTGAAAATGATCGAAGGTTATTTTATGGTTATGTCACAGTATGAAGAGTATGAAAATCCTCAGAGTCATAAACATAGATAGAGGGAGTCTATGACATCAGCAAGCAAATTTTGTCCCCAACTATCAAATTTGACATGAAGCGCGCGGAAATGAAAACGTATCAGTGATACTATATTTCACTCAATTCTCGAGTTTTTCCACAATGAACGCACTTCTTATGTCCCATAGGGAATCAACGTTTTATATTAACTCAAAATATATTGAGATGAATTCCTAAATATATCAGAAATTCAGAAAACAAACTTCAAGCACGCCAAACGACGTGAAACAACTGATGACACTAGGAGAGCAAAAGTTGCCAAATCTTGGATTTCAGCAGGATAGATACATAAATTAATAAATATTCTGCTTATTATGAATTCGACAATTAGGAAAAATATCGGATTCCAAATATTCAAATTTGCATATTTAATCGGGAAATACTCAAATAAATATATTTCATTCAATATACTATACATTCATAATGATATAGTAAAATTGTGAATTTGAAAATATATCACAATCCGACAACGTAATCTAACCATGTTGGGGACATGTAAAAATTGCGTATACGTACTCTATCTATGTTTATTACTCTATGGAAGATACTAACAAGCGTGCGAAAATATCTAGAACTGTAAAAGGTTGCCGGTTATAATTTCGTATTTACTAATTTTCCATGTGGAATGTTCGGTGCACCTGGAATTAAATTAATCCCAGAATGATATTCAAGCTGGTATTAGCAGATCGGTGCACACGACTGCAAGAGGCACTGAAGATGTGAACGAAAATTATTGAAATAAAATAAACTCATATAGGTTATATTTTTTTCTGTCAGTATTTAGATAGAACCCTTGGAACCTTCCAAAATTATTTCCAATATGGAAAAATCATGAGTTAGCGATATTAAGATAATTGATGTCGAAAATGTCATTCGAAACGCATCAAATCCAGGGGTCCTTGTGCCAAAAACGACGGAATTCCATGTTTGATTTTTTACTTGTCAAATGACCACAGAACATTAGTGACCTCCCAAATGATGGTAATTCGACGAAATGTCCGATTTGTAAAGCATTATGATTTTGATCGAAGGACACGACCGGATATTAAAAATCTATTAAGCTCTTCTCGGAATTATACCTGCTTCAAAGAGAGCGAATCGTAAAAAATGCGCCAGCTGATGAAACGCCAAAGGGTCCCGTATTTCGGCTGTATTGGTAAATATTTGATGAACGACCTGTACATTAGCAAGTATAGTAAGGAGGGCGAAAGAATGAAATATTTAGAAGCTCCCAGAGCCATGAATATTGCATGACATGACAAAATAACTCAACTTTCAGTCGAAATGTCGTGTGTGTACTGCATAACATACGTAGACCTCGTCTATGCGCACTGGTATTGTGCAATTGGATTGCTGAACTCCAGCATGACAACTTTTCTACAATATCTGTTGAGAACGGAGTTCTTACAGAACACTAGAGCCTGCAGAAGTGGTCCTACTAGAAATCTGGCTATAGTTTCGAAAAAGTTAATCACAAATTTGATTTTTGGAGTCTGGATCATAGAGAAACAGATAAAGGGAGTACTATACGCAATTTTTACATGTTCCCAACATGGTTAGATTAAATTGTCGGATTGTGGCATATTTTTAAATCCACAATTTTACTACATCGTTATGAATGTATATCATACTGAATGAAATATATTTATTTGAGTGATTCCCGAATAAATATGAAAATTTTAATATTTGGAATCCGATATTTTTCCTAATTGTTGAATTTAAAATGAGCAGAATATTTATTATTTTCCGTATCTACCTGCTGAAATCCAAGGTTTGGCAACTTTTGCTCTCCTAGTGCCATCGCTTGAGGTTTTTTTTCTGAATTTCTGATATATTTAGGTTTTTATTTCAATATATTATGGGTTAATATGAAACGTTGATTCACTATGGGAAATAAGAAGTGCGTTCTTTGTGGAGAAACTCGCGAATTGAGTGAAATATCGTATCACTGATGTTTTCAATTCCGTGCGCTACATGTCAAATTTGATAGTTCATGTTGGGGACAAAATTTGCTTACTGAAAATGACATATGCTCTCTCTATCTAGTTTATTACTCTGAGCTTCAAGTTACTGTCACCGATTTTTGTATTGATTCTTGAATATTCCAGGAAGGAACGAACATTTTGCTTTGTGGTGTCAGGAAACAACTCGGAATTGAACTGAGCAAGGTCGGATCGATTTCAAACTAGCTATGAACGCAGTGAGAAATTAATTTTTCTCATTGGAAGACATGTTAAATTAGTACGAAGATTTGAACAATATCCAGTTCCAATCTTACTAAAAAGGGTATTCATAAATAAAACTGATACGGTAATGAATATGAATCGAAAAAATGAGACATTGACGTTGAAAGAAATTAAGACAGTTTCATCTAGTCACCTTGCTTGATTCCAACGACTTCTTCTTCAGAAATCCTATCTTCCAACTCAGATTAATAATCATCGTCCATCCACTCAACACATAAAATCCCACAATTCAACTCACGAATTGAGATGTGATGAGAGTGCGCGTAAACGGTGAGTACCCGCATGCTCGGACACACACGGCGTCTTGGCTAATCTTTAGGTATCAGAAGTCTGCGAGATCAAAGGGATGTGTAACCTTCGCAGGATCTCGCCTCTGCGGAATATATATTTGTCATCTGCATTGAAAACGAAATTGAAGTCGGCTGATGTTGAAAAACGAGGCGTGGCCAGTCTACTGGCACAAGGTGCTGAAGTGATGGAGAACACCTGATTTCGAAGTCCTCCCTTCCTTTTGACACACTGATACAGTATCGCGAATAGGCTTAACGGCTGCTCGAATGTCACGAGATGAAATCGGTAAATATTCAGGAGAGGTTTGGTTGGATCTTCATATTGGTTTTTGTCTGTGGCGTTTTTTTCTGGTTTAAGAAACTCATCGATAAACTCAGGTTTTTCAACTGAGGAAGATGATCTAATCTACTCAACATCACAATCAATTGTATTTTTGATGCATCACATAAAGATATTCGGGGGAGTTGGCTTGGTTCGATCTTTATATTGGTTTTTGTCTTCAGGGTTAGTGGAGTTTAGTTCTTGTCTAAGAAACTAATCGCTAAACTCATCAATAAGGAGGTTTTTCAACTATAGAAGATGATCTTATCTACTCAACATCTTAATCAATTCAATTTTTAATGCAAAGATATTCAGTGGAGTCGGCTTGGTTCCATCTTCATATTGGTTTTTGTCCGCGGCGTTAGTTAAGTTTGGTTTTTGTCCAAGAAACTCATCGCTGAAATCATTGATAAAAAGATTAAAAATAAGACAGTTGTATTAATAGGAAACATTTATAACAAACGGATTTGATAAAGCGCTATAAAATACCGAGTAAATGGTCAAAAACACCGCCTTCTTGTTGAACACATATTTGAGCCCTTCTATTCATACTATTGATTCACAAAATGAATGCGGCTAGCGGAATGACTTTAAGATGGAAATTATCGTTTTGTCTATTAATATCAAATAGCTTAGTGGTGTCGATTGAGTGGTGCTACATGATGATCACGGGTTTCACGAGTTCACATCCCAGCGCACTTTTTTCTTTTTACTGTCTTATTTTGCTATTATTAACAAAATATTGTCATTCGTATAAGTCCAAAAAAAGGTTGTTTGGACAAATATTTCTTATTCGCGAAAACAAATAAATTTTTTGTACTAGTGAAAGAAATAAATATTTCAAAAGAAGTCGCTCATTTTCCACTTTGGGAAGAAAGATGATGAGAGCTTTCTTGTTGCGAAAGTTAATACGAATCGAAATGCATGAAAAAATATAGGGTGTTCCATTAAAAAGATATCATTTTATGAAATATTTTGACAACGCGACTGTCAATTTTTGTTTTGTTTTCGGCATCGAGAAGACCACTAAAAATGCTACTAGTTTGCCCATTTAACCGACATCGTAACATCAATAATAACGGAGTTAGCAATGGTGCCGACTTAATTTGAAACACCCTGTATAATTATTGACTTATGTTGTACTATTTCCCGATTCAACTCAGCTGAACCGCGAACCTCTCGGCAAGTTTCCACTCCTAGCATTTTTTTTATTCCTCCTCTTTTCTCGCCCACTCCAAAACCTGTCGAAGTGACAATACGGCAACCTCGAGGTTAGCGGAAGCTACAAATAGCGATTTTTCGAGATACGCTTCGGATCCATTTCACATTAATTGAACGGGAGATTACGACAAGGATTCTCCCTCACTCCAAGTCAGCAGGAAAGGGAAAAAGGGGGCTTTTTCCAAACGGCTTTTCACCGTAATCCCACACACGCATAAACACGTTTCCAGAGCCGACTGAGAGCGTCATGCATATTGAATAGCGACGAGAGAGTTTCGAGATTAAAGAAATGCAGCGATTTAAGTAGTGTTCAAATATTTACCGAGAAACCCCCTAATGGCCTTATCGGTTGATCGGTAAATGCGGTGAAGACATGCTTGTTTTCCGATTTTGTACGTGGGAGGTTCAGCGCTCGAGATCGTTCCTAAGGAGAATTCGTGCAATTTTTAGTAGCTTTCACACTTCATACGGTGGAAGAAGTGATGACTCCTAATTCCTTTGAATATTAATGACGGCTGATTTGTGTTGGAAATCTGGGGCTGAAGTGGTCCGACCCTTGAAGCGTGAACGAAACATGCCAGGTAGTCTGGAGGTTCAATAGTCGATGATGGTATTCTTCTCTCCATATGGAAAATAATAGAAGCCAAGACTGTGCTAATGAGGTGGGTATTACTCATTCTAATGAATTTTCAATATTCTTTGGAGGTTTCCGCATCAATTTTTGAAAGGAATCAAATCGAGATATCCCTTCATTAAAGACAACAACAATAAAATAATAAAAGGAATAAATGTTTGAAGAAGATGAATATCAATGATATGGATTGAAGCAAAGACATTAATTTGCCAAAATGTGGTTGTTTTTTCTCCGAATAGCAATATTTGACTACCACAAGTCGAAAAAGATGCATGCCTAAAAAATTACACCCATCAATATTTGCATGCAGCTTCGCTCTTAATTGTGTGGATCTTCTTGCTTCAAAATAAGTTGCATTCAAAATATTTCCAGTAGAGCTTGTTGAATATAGATGTGTATATTCTTATTTTTTACCACAAAAAATAAAGAGTCTCAAGCATGAGTCTGCTTCAGGTGGCGTCTAAATGTCTTGTTCACGCTCGATATACAACACTTTGTGATACATCCAACCGCAAAGCGACTTCCACTTGAGATAAATCTTGCACCCAACGCCCTTCTTACTCAAGTCTCACTGCTTCCAATCGTCCTTTAGGCAGTAGTAACGAAAATAAACAGTGTACATTTTTTCTCACTTACACCTATAATAAAGTTTCTACATGGTACAGGGTGTCCCAAATTCAATGCTCATTGAAATCATTCAAGGAACTATAAGACTATATAGAATAATATCGGAGAGCAGATCATAGATATCTTTGATGCATTCCCGAGTTACAGGGCGTTTCTGAAGAATTACTTTTTCAAAAATTTAGCTCAATTTAGGTTTCTGTTCGAGATATTAGAAAAAATAAAGATATTTTTGATCTGCATTCTGATATATAAGGTATACAACTCTGCTTCCGCCGTTTTGCAAAAGATGTTGCGAAAGTGGTCAAGACATACTTGGAAACGTTGAAATGGAAAGTCCTATCCCACCCGCCGTATATTCTCCAGATGTTTCGATCTATCACTATCACTTGTTTCGATCAATGGCACACGGCCTGGCTGCCCAGCATTTTCGGTCTTATGAAGACTTAAATAATGGATCGATTCGTAGATCGCTACAAAAGATGATCAGTTTTTTCAACGCAGGATTCGTACGCTAGCCAAAAGATGGGAGAAAGTAGTGGCCAGCGATGGACAATACTTTGAATCATACAATAAAGCCTCAAATTTCGTAAAAAAAAAAACGGCGGAAGCAAAGTTCTACGCCTATGTATAATTATTTCGAAAAAACGATTGAGGGTTTTTGAAGATTTTTTCTTCAAGTTTTATAGTTCTTTAAGTTCTTGAAATACTTTCAGTGAGCATCGGGTTTGGGGACACCCTGTACATATTTCCATCAGAAGGACGCCTGAGAAGAGAAGAAGGCCCGCAAATATATTTTATTGATATTGTGATATCACAAATGAAGAGTTGTCTACTAACAGGGTGTCCTTGAAACAGCATGGAAATTTTTGATTCCTGAACATCCTGTAAATAGAATGATACACAAATTTCAACAAGCAGTCGATAGAAATATAAGCGATATATCCGTTTCTCGTTGAAAGAAGCTCCCAAATCAAACTATCCTATTTTTTATGAATTGGGCAGAGGAATGTTGAAGCTGCTGTTGAGGCAAAGAAAGAGAGTGGTACTAAAATTAAATCCATCTCTCCCATTATGATAGACCACGCAATAAACCCCTTCTTTATAGCCGGATATTTCGATTTTAACGGCGCACAATTTTGTCCATACTTATTACCATGCAGTCGTTAAAATAGGTGGGTGTGCTGAGACCGAATAAATTTCCCTATTTGGATCGTTAATGGGTCAGTCTCTCAAAAATTGATTGTGGTACCCTGGAGGGTTTGGTTACTTCTGTGGCCAGGTAGAATTTCGGTCATATAACGAGAATAGGAAATACAAAAAAACGTGAAAGAACTGTTGATTACTAGTGGAATTCGATTTTAGTTCTTCGGACACAACTAAATGGTTGTCATTTCGACGTGTAGATTGGATTGAGATATTTTGTGGTATTCTGAGTAAATAGATTGCCAATCATCCTCAGTTGTTCATCGGGGTGATTAACAAGAGACCATCGGAGCATCTGTATGTTTTTTTGTCGTCTCTTATGTTGCCGTCGAGGCACAGTGATTATTAGTTAAAATAAGATATTATCAGCTATGGGATGTTCAGTGTGGACTGAGTAATATAGACTTTAGCCTAGACACAATGTCCTGAAAAGGTCTCACAATTTAAATGATTTCGATTCATGTAAAATGTTCGTACCATTGACAAAATAAAATTTGGTATTCATTATTATTCCTCCCTATATAGATGGTTGAATATCAAGCCGAGAAAATTTAAAATAGGTGTATATTTTTATTATTTGCAGAAATTTCCTCAAGAAAATTCCAATAGCCATTCAACGAGGCCTCAAAGATGCAATTTCAACATATATGATTGACCAAGTGGGCTATCAATTCTTCATTTTGGGAATTTTTGGATTCAGGTGATTGCCAGATATATTGGAAGAAGTAGTGACAAATTGGACTGGTCGAACTTCAAAATTGTGAAAATTTTGTAGTGAATTTTAACATATTCTTTGCATTGTAACGGCATGCATCATTCCATTTTAGTAACGACGTAGTTTTTACTTGTCAAACATTTGAGGGCGCTGAAATCGACATAATAGCGAACAGTCATAAAGTTACATGCAGCCTATGCGCTAAACCCCGCTTACAGCGCTTCTAGCCCATTTTTTCAACAAAAACGAACGTACCTACGATACAATACGAGTTCCTTCATGCACCATCGACCAAACGGAAGGCAAGATCCTAAGAACCAGCCAAGATCGTCCAGTAATTAATTAGTGATCGCGGACGTCCGTCGACTGGCTAATGGCGAAAGTGCGTGAGGCCGTTCGCCAAGATAAGACCACCATAAACACATATCGGGTCGCTGTTACTGATGCTTACGTTCGCCGTGCTGGTCATAATTACCGCCCTAACTCACTAACATTGTTGTTACACCTCGATCTCGGATTTTCTAGCATCTCGGGACTACCTTACACCTTGTCCAACTCCAGGGAATATGGCGATGGCGTGGTGCTAATTTATTTGTTCTTTCTTGCCTACTTGAGGTTGCACTTCGGGCTTAAGGATGGATTGGGTGGAATGAACTGATGATTCTTCAGAATAGGGATGTTGCCTATATTTTGAAATTGCTTTTAATTTGTAGATAAGCCCTATATAAACACGTAAAAAAAATATTTTCCTCCTCGATCTTGGAAATAAGGCATTACACAAACGACATTCCATTTATTTTCATAAAGACTTGGTATTAGCGATTTTAAAATTCAGTTAACACTCAACCTCTTTTTTTCCAAACAAAATGAAACCTTTTATTTAAAAACTCTTTAGAATCGATGTTATGAGCATTATCATGTTGTTAAACCACCGTGTACGAATCTGAAGAATTGGCGGTTTCATTCTGACGAGTCGCCGCTGTACACGTGATATCGAAAACGGTTGTAGGTGTGGATTTAGTGGTTTTTTTTCTGGTTCCCCGAATTTACGACCTGTCCTGATTGCTGTGTGAATATTTCACTCTTAAGGTGTTCGCAGAAGAATGGCCTGACATTTATTCAAAGTTGTTTTGGTAATGAGATGCCGTTTTGTGGTAGAACATAATGCAAATTAATAAATTTAAAATTTACACCTGCTCTCAGACATGGGTGACAAACCAAAAACGTGAATGAGTAATGGACGGGACTGCGTTCGCTTTATTCCTGTGGTCTAAAAACGTTTCGGTTGCGAGGCCCTCGTATAAAATAAGCATTATTAATGCGATGAACGACCGTTTCTGGCGTTTATGGCCTTTTCGTGGACCAAGGCCTACTCTCAGATTAGTATGGCCAATTCTGGACTGGATTATTCGCAATCCTTCAAGCTCTCATATTCTCCTGGTAAACCTAGGACAACTCTTTTCTGCGAACGTCGAAAAATGTCGACGGTATTAACTTTTGAGCTCCATCGTAGACAATTTTTATCAATGGCAAAATATATTCAATAATTCAACATTTCAGTTTCGAGCTGAATTTTTATTGAAATCAATTGAATTTGTTCATAAATATCGTGTAATGATTTCTGCATTGAAAAATGTTGGTTGGCAGAACTGTTTTCTGTATCGACACTGTTTGATAGATAAAAGATAATTGGCAATTCCTTGATATTAGGACTCCGAGTAGGTATCAACATTATAATTTCTTTATGAGAAGAGCAATGCGAAAAATTGTTAGCTTCAAACAATAAATCATGTGTAGATGTAATCTCAGTATTAGCAGAAGGAATGTGAATAGGGCATCATACATTTCAATGTACGAAACAAGAGCAAAGATAAAAACCTCAGCAAAAACTCTGTCTCCCCGTATAGGTGTAGTGATTGATTTGTATATTTGATTACAGAATAAGCTGACGCATTTATGATGAAGGACTTTTCCTTTATCCATTAAGTAAGCGACCCATTCTAGAGAAGAATCTGAAACTGAATGGATAGCTTGGAAACCACCATGAAATTTATGAATTGGACAACTATTCACCAAGAGGTTAATGATTTGTTCCACGACATACTCAAATAGTGGGCTTTAAATAGAAAACCATTTGCTATAGCAAAGACCATGATCAGTCCTAAGTTGTTTTAAAGTACACCAAATTTTCCTAGGAAGATAGAAGCCTGGAACTTTCTCTGAAGGATCAACAATTAGATCTCTGTTGAAGACATTACAAGAACTCCATTCTGAACGCCAAATTTCCTAGTCACTTTCATTAGATTGAAGTAAGTTTGAATCCATAAATACGTGATACGTGATAAATACGTGACTTCAATCTGGCAGTTCTAGTATCTGGGAGGTAAGACACAATTGGTAATAAGATCGAGTAGAAATGAAATATTCCAAAGATATCTTGACTGCAACCTGTCTACGAATATGAGGCGAAAGTTTATGTGATAGCACTTGTAACCAATGTAAAGGTGTAAATCTAATAGTTCCACTGATAATTCTCTTAGAAACGTTAAGCTGTGCATCATAAAAATGAACATGAGCACTATTGAACCAAACAAAACAACAGCATTCAACAGCAGAAAAACCAAGGCTGAAGCTGCCATACGAAGAGTGCTGGCATCAGCACTCCATGCAGAACCAGCTCATTTTTGAAAGATATTATTCTTCAACTTCAATTTCAGACGTAAATTTTCCAAGTGGACCATGAAATTCCAAGATACAAACAAACTGAAATCCTTTCTAATGTCTGCGAAAGAATAATCTCGAATATAAATCATTTTCACCACGAAATCACACTTTCCTAAAAGTTCTGCCGCAACGGCATCCCAAATATTAAACCGATCATAACAGAAATAATTAAACGTGTAAAAATCCCAGCTTACCGGCGTTAAAAAACCCACCGAACATTGTTTAATTCTTTTCCCAAACCCCACCATCCAACTAAAGCCTTCTCCCAACGACCCAAACGAGAGTCTCCTTCTTGGCTGAGAACCGCAATTCACCAACGCATCGCAGAACACGAATCCCGTCTCCGCGTAAGTATTGAAAAACGCCCCAGTTCTCAGCGCGCCACCATTTCGCCTCTCCGCTAATTGAGCAGCTGGATTTTCGTGGAGTCACCCTTTTCAGGGATCTGCATGCTCTCCGACAAGAAAACTCTTTAACAAGAGGGAGAGAGGGGGTTGGCAAAATGCTAACGATCGACCGTCTGGTCTGCCCCATCCACTCTCCATGGAATCCATAATCCAGAATAATTTAATGACTCTTCATCGGAATTTATTCCGCGTAGGCTGGATAGCCTCGACCCCTAGCTAGAAGGGTCCCGATCTTTCCCTCGGCTTGGTCTTGCCCGATCGACCGACCTCTTGTCCTGTGCGAAAATATAAAATTCGAAATGGCAAATGGTCCGAGAGGTAACGAGCATCCGGGTCAAGTAGGTTGTGGTATTATAGACGTACGGCTTTTTATTTTACGCATGTCCAAGTGGAAAGAGTCTTTGAAGCCAATATTTCTTTAAATTCATGATAATGGCGTTCTGTTCAAAAAGTCTCTTTTCAACAAGCTTCTTCTCTACACGTCGATTCGAACAGTCGTCCAGAATACAACCCTGAGACGAGCTGTAAATGCACCCTGCTTCCTCAGAAACATACAGGTAAATGAAGATCTGCAAATACCATTACTGAAGACCTTTCAATAAAACTGAGTCAGATGACCTTCAACATGGAGAAGAATCCGCTCATGACTTGCTACTAGGATGAAAAAGTCTCGAGAGAACACAAGAAACCGAAGATGGCCCTCTCTTAGACTAAAGCAGTACTAATTTAACATCATTTCACCAGAGGAGATCACTCCTGAGCTGTAGTAGTGAAAGGCTTACGACCTACATGGAAAAGAGATTGAAGTTCATCATAATGACATTCTGCTCAAAATGTCTCTTTCCAACAAGCTTCTTCTCTGCAAGTCGATTCGACCAGTCGAGTTAGGCATGCGTTAGCATGCCTAGCTCGACGTAAAGTCTCATCTACAAAGACGTACATAATACAATTCTGAGATGAGCCTTGAATGCACCATGGTTCGTCAGCAACATACAGGTACATGAAGAGCAGCAAATGCCTTTACTTGACGATCATTTGATAAACTGGGTGTGATGATCTTCAACATAGACAAAAATAACGACTCTTATAAGGAAGACTTGCTTCTACGATGAAAAATCCGCTAGAGAATACAAGAGAACGAAGGAAGACAACTTCTTCTTAAACAATGCGTGTTAAGCCAAATATCGTGCTAGAGCAAGACTTATCATTAACCAGAGGTGATTTACAACAGAAGTAAAAGGCTAAAAGCCTAGATGCAAAAGAGATTGAAGTTCAGGTTCAAATTAGTATTCAGAATGGTATGAAATGTATTATATGATACATGAAAAAAAATTGCTCCAGATGGCCACTTGGAGCTATTCAAGCGGAATAAACTGATTTTTTTGGATCGATATGAGAAATTAAAAGAAACATGGATTCATCTCTTCACTTCTGAGGCAAAGAAACCACCAGCTGAGTGGAAAGTAGTCGGTGAAAGACGTCCAACGAGATAAAACTCTCAAACATCAGCTGGAAAGATTAATTCATCCGTATTTGGGACGTGTTTGGTAGATTGCTCATTGGCCATCTTTACAAAGGTGGAACCATCAACAGTGAATATTTCATACAGTTATTGGATGGATTGAGTGCAGAAAAAAAGAAAAAACGTCCTCAAATGCAAAAGAGAAAATTCCTTTCATCAAGACATTGCTTCTTGTCACAAAACGATGAACACCATGGTCAAATTGAACGAATTGCGCTTACAACTGCTTGACCACCCAGGTTGAAACGTATTTCAAAAGCAAAGACGATATCAACGTCAGAAAAGTTACTGAAAAGTTAGGGGAACGTTGTAGAACATGTATCACTCTCAAAGATGAATATGTTGTCGACTCTACAAGAAAAAGATGTGTTTTTATTGCTTAGGCCAGGGACTTATTGAGTGGAATGTTGTACGGACGCATATATCTCCTATACGTGTTGGCCACTAACTAGTCTTTCAAGCAACAAGTATAATTTTCTGCACCAATGGACTAGTTTTCATTTTTTTGTTAAGGATTAATTCTAAAAATTTAAGTAAAATGAAACAAAAATGTGGAAGAATCATAGAAATATCTCTAGAAAAGAAAAAGTTATGGGACTTTGAAGTTGCGCTTGGAAGAATAATTTCATAGTACGTGTAAGTGTCGTGACGTCACACACTAGACGACTGGTATTCGCAGAGTGCTTACGAATTCATTGGTGTACAATCACTTTTGCCGTTCGTGTCGTGTTTTGTTCGTTACACGAAGGCTCAAATAACTTACTATATACATACATATAAATTACTTTTTTCTCTTTTTACTTTTTTCTCCTCACATAATAGTAATTTACGTAACAAGTCCGGAAAATAGGGTTTTTTTTGGACGAATAGACAAAATTCTAGGACGAGCGTAAGCGAGTCCTGGAAGTCTGTGAGTCCAAAAAAACCATTTTCGGGCGTGTTGCGTACAATATTTTTTCGGCAACCATGTAGAATAACACTATCGCTGCTGCTTTCCATATTTTATTGCGATTGCGATCAAAAAACATGCAAATTTTTGACAACTAATTTCATATGAACTGTCAGCCGTTATCTCGGTTGCTATGGATTCTATGATTCTTTTCCGGCCTAGTCCGGGAAGTACGTACTTTCCGGACTAGGCCGGGAAATGCTACTTTCTCAGAGAAAAAGCGTCCGGGAAGTGAGCACTTCCCGGACGGTTGCCGAAAAAAATGTTTTGCCATTAATAGACTTCAACAACCAGTACTCAACTACAAACTGTTTATGAAACGTTTTTTAAATAAATCATCGTTATAAGTTGAACCATGATGAAGCAAACTCAAAAGTAGATACTTACTTGAAAAGTTTAACTCCTATTTCTGCACTGACATAAGATGGATTTGAAGAAAAAAACTCCATCACTGCGAATATATCTATTTTAGGCAAATTGTCACTTTGTCCTTTCACGAAGCCTTCTTCCATTATGGTGACATAAAAACGAGTTAAAACTAAACTGTACAACTACAAACGGCGCGAAAGCCTTGGCGCGGCTAAGTATTTAAACGTAATTCATGGTGTAGCGATCACAGGCAAGAGCCGTGACGTCACAGACCAAACACGTTCCGCGCTAAAATACGTAAGTTTAAATAATCTACTTCTCAGTCATTTATTGATGGATTTTCAAAATTGTTTCACTGATTTATCAGTTTTGTTCTATATTTTAATTCTATCGTGTCAAATATAGTATTATCAACATCACTAAACTAGTCCGTTGAGATCTTCAATCAGCAAACATTCAAACTGACAAACAAGAGCAAGTGCCAGCCTCCATAACGAACTCTGACTAGACTAATTTCTGACGTATACTTATCCAATGAAATCAGATATGAACAAGTCCCAACACTTGGAGCACGTCTCAACAAACCACAAACGCTAAAAGAAAACAAACCCGATAACGTTCGCACATCGTACAACTATCGAATTTCGATCGATACCAACACCAAAAAAAAAAAAGACGAAGAAGAAAAAAGCGATTAAAATCCCGATGCGGAGTAAACCACGTCGTTCGTGCTAACCAGTCCTCTCCGTCTCTTAACGATTCGAGAAACGAGGCGAGATGGGTAGGGTCGGCGATTTTTCCATCTGTCCATTACGATGGTCCGTATGGTAATGGGTCAGTTAATAAGCAGAATGGTGTAAGGACAGGGCATCGGGCAACGGCGTTAATCCATTATCGACGGCTGGTCAGCGCCGTATTATCGACTGGTCGTGACGCGAGAGCGTGAGATTCCACCAGGTCGACCCCATGTGTGTGGACGACTTGGTGTTATGATTGAGATGGACGGTGTGAGGCGGAGATGTCTGCGTAGCTAGGCATCTGGGAATTGGGTTGTTCAATTTTGGAATAGGATAATTGGCTTGATAAAGGCTTGACTTGATTTTCAAGTTAGTTGACTTGAGCTTGACTTGAAATCAAGTCGAGTTCAAGTCAAGTATTAGTTTTTCAATCTCAAGTCTAGACAAGTATTTATTTATCATACTACTTGACATGAACTTGAGTCGATTTCAAGTCAAGCCCAACTCAAGTAACTCGAATATCAAGTCAAGTAGTTTTCAATGTTGAGTCAAATACTTGATAAATAAATAATTGACTTGATACTCAAGCTACTACACTTGAGCTTGACTTGAAATCGACTCAAGTTAATAACAAGTAGTATTTTTTCAATATCAAGTCAAGTATTCATTAATCAAGAATTTGACTTGATATTGAAAAAATACTACTTGATATGAACTTGAGCCGATTTCAAGTCAAGCCCAAGTGTAGTAGCTTGAGTATCAAGACAATTATTTATTTATCAAGTATTTGACTCAACATTGGAAAACTACTACTTGACTTGATATTCAAGCTACTTGACTTGAAATAGGCTCAAGTTCAAGTCAAGTAGTAGTTTTTCAATATTAAGTCAAGGATTCATTAATCAAGAATTTGACTTAACATTGAAAAACTACTACTTTACTTTAACTTGAGCCTATTTCAAGTCGAGTAGCTTGAATATCAAGTCAAGTAGTAGTTTTCCAATGTTGAGTCAAATACTTGATAAAAAAATACTTGACTTGATATCATCTCAAGTTCAAGTCAAGTAGTAGTTTTTCAATATTCAGTCAAATTCTTGATAAATGAATACTTGACATTGAGAAACTACTACTTGACTTGAACTTGAGTTGATATCAAGGCAAGCCCAAGTCGAGTAGCTTGAATATCAAGTCCAGTTCAAGTGAAGTATTTATTTCTCAAGTATTTGACTGGACATTGAAAAACAACTACTTGACTTGAGCTTGAGTTGATTTCAAATAAAGCCCGAGTCCAACAACTTGAATATCAAGTCAAGCCGTGAATCCCTTACTGGATAATGGAAACGGTTCGAGCAGTTCTTGATGGGAAATATCCGAATTTACCTTGCAGTAGAGGTACATAGCTTACAGATTTGCCTTACTGGTAGACATAATGGATTTGTGTAATCGATAGATGTAGCTGGAAGGATGATCTACCTAGCAGGCAGATGAACCTAGCATATTATTAACTATTATACAATAATGTATTTCAAACCAGTAATATATCTTTAGGAATTATAGATCAGGTCGAAAGTCACTTGAGATCTTAGTGAATCTCTTTATTGTCGTCAAGTTTTCGGCCATTCACATAGCCATGTTCAAGGAAAATCAATCTGAATCTAATAGACATTCAAGAAAGAGCTTAACTTAGATCCAAGGGACTTTCTACCTGATCTTCATTTCCTTCAGTTCTGCTTACAAAGTCGATATTTCTTTCCCTACAAGTAATATATCTTATTCGATACCTGATCTTTTACCAACTTATACTGCAGGAATCTGTTTGTTTGACATAGAAAATTATCGGATATAACCTTGTCTCGAACAATAGTGAAGATACAAGAAAGTTGGTAGGTAAAGTTTTCCTAAAGAACATCGTTTGCCTGAGAAGTTTATTTCTAGATGAGCATTTACTTAATGACGCTGATTACACTCCAAGATCTTAGCAACGAAGGATGGTCATTTCCAACTACTTTCCACCAAGCACATGATTTGGATTGAATGAATTTATTGAATGATTCACAGAACAAGGATCAAAAAGATATTGAATTTGAGAGTACCAAAGTGTACTGCACTACAACTTTCATCATATTCTCTGATTAGTAGCAACAATTGAATGTCAGCTATGTGAATCCGAAGAATTTTGTAGTTGAAATGTTGAGCAAACTCCGATCAAGCGTATATTTATAATATACATACATTGAAATGAAAGAAACATCGACAGGAATCTGTTGAATGCCAAGTTGAGTTCACTGAGGTATTTTATAGGATTTTTGCAACAACAACTACTTTTTGCATTGCCCAACCATGTCTTCTGTTATGGTAATTGAATGCCTAGGAAGTTAACTAAATAAATGATAAAAATTAATCAATATTGCCTAAAGAAATTCATTCGTGTCATAGTCATTCATATTATAACAAAAATTTCTCCGTATCTCGTAGAATAACTGACCCCATTAAAGCAATGTTTACATAAATATTATCGTTCAGAGTTTGAACTCATGGTTCAGTTATGTGTGTAGGCCAAAGCGATCGGGCATCATTATTATGCACTTATTATTTCTAATAATGAACCATTCAAATTCACTCCAGTCACTTCAGGACTCTCGTTTCCTAGACAAAGCGTGTTTTCGAAAATTTGGAGTCAACCGATTGGTGATGTTTGACAAGATTGGTGACATTAGAGAGGGAAAATAATTTCCCTAAATTACAAGTCACTAATCATGAATTTTTTTTCCAACCAATACAAAAAATGAAAAAACATTCGAATGCGGAATTCGAACATACAGGCATTGATACTAAATGACCAAAACAAAAAGGATCGATCGCTTCAACATACATGAAAAGTAGTTTCCGTCTTAAATAGCATCATTTATTTCCAAGAAAGATTAGTCATTATAGGAAACCAATTTTTTATTTTTCAATATTTGATTGCTTTTCTCATTCAATTAACTTTTTGTATCTTTATGTGTATTACATATTATCATTGGTAGTCATGAACTCAGTAAGAAATAAAAGGTAAAAAATACATATAACGAACAGGTCGTGTGAAATGATCAAGCCAGAATTATTTGATTTTCCAAATTTACACTATTTTTATCCGCATTCAAGTCCAAAACCAATTAAATCAGGTACGAATTGTATCATCTTTCTTCCCATCTACCATTTCCAGCGTCAACATCTCAAACACCATAGTAATCCGACCCTGGTGCCACGGCTCGGCTCGGCATCATGATAAATATGCACCGTCTGCCATCCACGCTCTGGTCCGGCCGCCGAACAAAGCACCACAGAAGCGCAACCGGCAGCGCCATCCCAAGAAGCAGCGGCGTTGCTGGCTCTGTGTGGCCCCATCTCGCTATTAATAACTTCAAAGGCGATCGTAAACAATTTATATGAATAATTACCGCGCCCGATCACTTTTAATTATGTGTGAATTGCGGCAATCGGTTTATTCTTGAAACTGCCGACGCCCGGCGACAGAGAGCGCCTCCGCGCGTAACACAGAGCGCACCGGCCATTACTCTTCTCTGTGCTCGCGCGGGAGTCGGTTTATTGTTACTCTCCGCCGGACGATTTTATTCGATATTTTATGGTCCGTTGAGAGCGTTTTAAGCGCTCGTTAGCCTCTCGGCGTCCGTCATTTGCGCGCCGGCTAACGAGCTCGACAGTTAACTGCCAAAACGGAGATTTTTAGAGTGATGGAGGAGATTTACGCGGACAGATGGACTTGGAGATGATAGGAGAGTGATTTTGGTGGAGCGATATGAAGAAATTTGGTGAAAGCTATGATTTAGATCGAGAAGGCCGTCGGGTGGAAGAAGAAGAAAAATTGGCAACAATGGAAGTGTCAATTTGGACGTTTGCCTGACGTAAGATGTATAGAAAAACTGGTGTGTCTACTTATACCGGTAAAACTTTCAGATAAAACGGGAGATTTTTCAGATTCATATCTACTTGATTTCGAGAGATCGCGTAAGTTTCAGATGGCGCATACAGCGTTTATATTTGACATTTCTAGCGATGCTCGACTCTCAAGATCTTTGAGAATAAAAAATAACATTTTATATTTTATGCTCGTAACAATCCTCTATTCTCAGTCATTATATTCCATTCATTTCATTAAAAATTCGATAGGAACTGAGTTGTGCTTTATTGTGAACGTTTGCAGTGTCCAAAAACTGTATTCTAACAATTCTGAAGAGTGTCACCTTACAGAACTCTGGTAAATCAGAACACCAAAGCAACAGGTGGACAAAAAATCAAAAAATCTGAAACAAATTGATTAGTGCATACACCAGATTTTCCATGCATCTTAGCCTGACCGCTCGAATATTAACTGTCAAACTAGAAAAAACGGCAACATTGAGAATGAAGAAACTTGGAACAAAAATGGAGATGTAATTATAGGAATACGTGGAATTTTTGGATGTGGTATCATCAAGTAAAAGCTTCCCCATACCATATCTAGCCTTTTTCGATTTTTTTCATTCTTTGTGCTCAATTCTATATAGATATGCCTTGTTCATAGGGATTCAGGCCTTGGCTTGATTTTCAAACTTGAGCTCAAGTCAAGTAGTAGTTTCTAAATCTCCAGTCAAGTATTTATTTATCAAGTACTTGAATCATATAGAGCTACTAGATTTTTAGCAGTTTTATTGTCTAGTGTCACATCAATAAAAAAAAATGATGAAATGAGAAGGAACCTTGCAAAAACACTTTCATTTATCAAACTTATTGTATAAAAGAAACGAAAATATCAACTGCTTTGAAATAGAAACACGAATTACATCACTATAAATAATAATGAAATAAAAAATGATAAAAAACAAAAACCTCCAGGTTTTGTTTGATTTCATAATTTTCCATCCCAGATCTAAGACATAAGAGGCATTTCATAGATTTGTCGCCTAACCTATTGCGGGTTTTTGTAAGTTCAGCTCTGGAAAATGGTCTTTCAACAAGGAACTGAAGATGATGTCGTTGATAAAAAAAATCCTTGGTCATTTTGGCCAATTTTGGAAAGATATTTCTGAAACTAAGACAATTTTACAGAAATCAAATTTGGATATTCTGGTCGGGCATGACCTGAGCTAAGCGTGCGCCAGGTTGACGTCGGTTTACGGGACGCCTTGTATAACATTTTGAGCATCTCATTCATGGAATTCAATATACAATATTATATTGGTTATTCAGAGTTGTTGAATCCTCAAATTTAGGAAAATAGAAAAACGTTTGACCGACCATAAAGAACTTCCAGCACGAACCAGTAGCTATAGATTTATCCGTAGTCCGGGCCTGGAGGCCCCGTCAGTATGCGGAGGATCAGGAGATGCAAGAACAAGTGGAAAGTCCGGTTGGATTTCAGAAAAACAGGAAAAAAATAACGAGTCTCATTTACGGGCGGTGCGACAGCAATTTTGCTGTCTAATACAGGTCCCCGGCAATACGTCATGCGGACTGACATATAATATGCAACACACAATCAGTCCAGGAAATGAGCTGGCATTCAAATCCTAAGCAGAAACAAATAGCTTGCTAGCAGAAAGGCCGTCTGCGGTACTGGAGATGGGATGGCATACCGAAGTTGTCTTTGAATTCGAGGCGGACGGATTCAATGAGAATCTGTCCTGTTTTCATCATCCTCCTTCGCTCAAGAGGGTTCGACATTTTTTTTTTTTTTGGGGATCGCTTCAAACGAATTATTGGGATCCTCAATTTGTAATGTGATAAATAAGTGTTGAAAAGACGAGTGTAAGTTGAAGTGCATAACCACAAACAAATTCTTGTATCCTATATATCCAAACAAGCTTCGTTTTCAAGATACAGGGTGTTGAAGTTTGAAAGAAACAATCAGTTGTTACTTATAACTCTAGTATCATTACATTCACTGTTTTAATTTCTAGGTATTGAAGTCTAGATAATGTAATGTTTCGAATCAGTTAAGTATCTCTTGCCAAAATTATCCAATGGCTTAGATATAGGGGTGCGATGATCTTTTTCTTGTTGAAAATCTACACCACTGACTTTTTTTGGTATATTTCTAAGTCAACAGAGCTTCAATAAAACAAAAGGTCTCCTGAATTTTATCATAGAATATACCATTTTCGAAATAATTGAGTTCGAAGCAAATACTACCCACAAAAATCTGTAAAAATTAATTTTTCAATTTTTCCCATTAGTGATAAAAGACAGTAGAAAAATTGACTTAGTGTATTAACATGCTTTCAGATGGCATTCAACTGAACTTTTCAGCGTGTATTTCGTTCTTTCTTAGAATTTATTCATTCATCAAAGTATCACTGTTAATTTTCAATTATCTCTGCAACCAAACAAATCATCTTCATTTGACAAAATGAACTTGCTTAGCAAAAATCTTAACCGATGTCTTGGTAACCTTTTATTTATACATACTTATTTACTACTTCAACTTACACCTATTTTGTTTGTTTTCGTTGTAGCCTTGATAAAGTTTAAATATAGACCTAGGCCAAATTGGTCGTCTGATTTCAAAACTCTAATTTGAACTTTATCATGTTTATTGAAGGATGTGAAAGCACCTAATCTGTGCAAAAAATCTGAGCATTGTAAATTAGAACACCGGTTATCAGCGTCAAACTTCAGTATTCCACTACCAAAAATTTGTTTATCTCAAAAGTAGCAACAAAACTTCTTGATAGCGAAACAATGTTGCGCGTAGAAATTACCACACAATTTTTTCTCTTCGTTAGGTTCAACACCGATCTTCGGGTAAGTCAGAATGCAAATCTAAGCCGCCTCTTCGGTCAACTTGGATATAAAGTATTGCACAGGATCGCCATTAAGGCAGTAATAGTCAACATTCCTTCTCATTCAACAGAACTGATGGCATTTTATAAGAACCTACCTCTACAAGTACTAGGATTGCAAAAAAGGCAATAATAAACGCTCTGTCTGCCTGTGACTACCTCCTTTAGAGCTTCTATCGAAAGCTGTCTTTTTCTCAACCAAACGAACAAAGATCTTAGGAAACTGTAGAAGTTACATTTTAGATCTTTATTTTTAATCATCCTTTGGAATAATTATCAGAGTTCACGTTTTAAAAAGTGTAGATCTACACTGTGTCCGTAAAGTATGAAACAAATTCATTGTTAGCTAAAAAGACCATTTAAAGAAATAATCCTGAAACACCTCGATTTTTATTTTTATTTACCGTATTTTAAAATGACAATCTAATATACAGGGTGAATTACTTTCGAGTAATTATGTCACCGTCATTCTTTTAAATGGAACACCCCCATTTTGTCTCAATTTTCCGATTACTCTAGCTGAGCTGATTCCAAAAATGTATCACACGTTGATTCCAATTGGTACAGGGTGGACAAAAATACAATAGTTTTGTGTGTGCTCATAAAGTAACGCGTAACACTCTTTATTAGTTAAATTAACAATATCATCAAAAATTCTTATTGTCTAGTGGTTTGAATGTAACACCCTGTAGTTTGTTACATTTTTAGATTAATAAAAATGTATAAATAGAAATAATTTTTTTCATATTCTGTCTGCTAGACTACCAATACCAAACATGTTTGGAAACAGCTCATTTTTATTTATCTAAAAATGTAACAAACTACAGGGTGTTACATTCAAACCAATTGCCGCTAAACAATAAGTATTTTTGATAATATTGTTAATTTAACTAATAAAGAATGTTACGCGTTACTTTAAGAGTACACACAAAACTATTGTATTTTTGTCCATCCTGTACCAATTGGAATCAACGTGTGATAAATTTTTGGAATCAGCTCAGCTGAAGTAATCGGAAAATTGAGGCAAAATGGGGGTGTTCCCTTTAAAAAAAATGACGGTGACGTCATTACTCGAAAGTAATTCACCCTGTATATTAGATTATTTTGAAATACGGTAAATTAAAATAAAAAATCGACGTGTTTCAGGATTATTTCTCGAAATGGTATGTTTAGCTAAAAATGAATTTGTTTCATACTTTACGGACACAGTGTAGGTATTCTAAATATCCGATGAGAAATTCCTGTATCCATGAAATTTTTAGATGTAAAAAATAATGGAATTAAAAAAGAATCACACGACGAAGTTTTTCCAACATAGTTTCATGTAATTGAAAATTTATATTGCTGCGATAGCTTCAAGCATAATATTTCTAATCGCAAAAGGTCTGTCACTAATAGTTTCGTAATTCATTTTCCCAGGTGAGCCAATTTTTCCAAAAGAAACGAGAACTGGCAGATCAAAAGGATACGATGATCTATATTCCACGCCAATTATTTCTGCTTTTAATATATTCTCGTTGAATCATCTCAGATAATGTCGATGTTCTTTCGGAGATAATCAGCCTGATACGATGGAAGTAACGACGTTAATTTTATGCTTTATTATCGACCCGTCATCCAGACGCTCGTTTGGTATTTTCAGATTAA
Source organism: Harmonia axyridis (assembly GCF_914767665.1). NCBI lineage: Eukaryota > Metazoa > Arthropoda > Insecta > Coleoptera > Coccinellidae > Harmonia > Harmonia axyridis. Next base: position 13,343,503 of record NC_059502.1, on the reverse strand, counting down.
CAATTATCGAACGTGAACTTTCACTTTTCGCCAATTTTTTTTTAGTTCTTCGTCCTCAAACCGAAATTCATATTATGTACCGGGATTTTCACCATAATTTGACCCCCCCTTTAACTTTGTTACTAAAAGAGGTACAAAAAAATGTTTTTCACAAAAGTTTCACGAAATCGATTAGTGTTTTTTAAAATGATTTCACAAAACGAAATATATACAGAGTGGACCACATATTGATAGCAACTTCATTTTTTCAAATGGAACACACTGTATATTTTTCTATATTTGACTAGCTCTCTTTCCCCTGAATTCAAATATATAACATATGTTTGGCCTATCTCTCTTTTTCTGAGTACCACAGAGTTTCAAATTTTAAGAACCACCTGGCATGCAAGCTGGCAGTTTTCAAGTGGTAGGCTGCGATAACTCAAAATGCTCTTTTTTGGGTTATCTCGTTGGCAATTTGACTATATGTCATATCGTTGCCAACGAGATAACTCAAAAAAGAGCATTTTGAGTTATCGCAACCTACCACTTGAAAACTGATAACTGAGCATGCTAGGTGGTTCTTAAAATTTGAAACTCTGTGGTACTCAGAATAAGAGAGAAAGACCAAACATATGTTATATACTTGAAATCAGGGGAAAAAGAGCTAATCAAATATAGAAAAATATGCAGGGTGTTCCATTTGAAAAAATGAAGTTGCTATAAATATGTGGCCCACTCTGTATATATTTCGTTTTGTGAAATCATTTTGAAAAACACTAGTCGATTTCGTGAAACTTTTGTACAAACATTTTTTTGTACCTCTTTTAGTAACAAAGTTAAAGGGGGGGTCAAATTATGGTGAAAAACCCGGTACATGGATTATTATACATTTTTATGGCTTTAAAATGAAAATGTGGAAAATTCTCGAACCCGTCAATTTTTGATTCGAACTTTTCCGCTCTTCGCATCCCCGTAAAACTGTATTATTTTTTGACATTTCTTATGTCATTATTATTCAAAATTATATAAGTTTAGACTGTATCAAGGGTAGCTGGCACGCTGTCAGACACAACTGTTCTTGTTCGTTTTTTTTCTCTTTGATATTTTTTTTTCTAGGTTTAAAGATTTTTTGTTTGTATTATGTCTTTATAATTATATAATATTGTATATCTTGGAAAATTAGCTCTGCCGTTTGTAATAAATAAATAAATAAATCTCGAAAGCTTCCTCTACCTATGAAGCAAAATACTTTCGAATCGATTCAACTCAATCAAAAAAAGTAAAAAGAGAAACGTCGATTCAATCGATACTCAAACTTCATATAGCAGCTCTGTGACAAACATAATCCGTGAAATTCCACAATGCCGTCTGCTAAATGCATAATTTATCGTATTATCGCATGAAATGATGGAAGGATCATATACAGATTGATATAATAATAAAATGACGTCATTTTATGGAGAAGGTACTTTAAATTTAGTGTTATTGCGGTGTTAAACACTAAAACAAACAATAAACGTTGAAATTGATTGCTTTTGCACTTCTTTCATTGTACGACTGATCGTTTCGAAGCCAAATGATTTGTTTTCGAAAATGCATTTTTTTTTTTGGCATGCGTAGGTGTGGCAGAGTAAAAATATGATTAATTTTACTTTAACCGATCCTCCTAGTTTTAGATTGAATCTTTCTAAAACTCAATTAGCTCATGAAAGTAAATTGTTCTGTTAAGGCTTCACAAATATTTCCAAATGCCACTTCGAAAACTGTTTCAATTTTATCTACTTATTTTAACCCAACGCTCTGAGGTACTTCCAAAGTATAAAGCTATATGCATCAAATTCGGTACATAAGCTGATTCCTCATTGACTATATTATTTTGAGAGGACCCGATACGTGAATTATGAAGGTTAAAAACTCATATAACGAATTAACTCACTGTAGGTACAAAACAAATCCGAAAATTTAACAATACCAAGTTTTTTTTTATTGAATGATTGTTAGCATATTTTCAAAAATTTTCAACATCCATTAAGTTATTATCGTTTCAAAAATTGCTTTTAAATTCCTTTTTTTCTCAAAATAGAAACTAGAATATGTATATATTATTACCTAGTAACCGGGATGAGATATAAAAAAAAATCTTGAGATACACTCCAGCCTATTCATGATAGATTTTAATGGCACCAGATGTACATTGTGGTCATTCGGCCCTTTTTAACCTGAGTGTCCGAGTGGAGCGATAAACTGGAAGCTATTAGAATGATAAAATGGCAACAAATTATTCATGGCTTGATTTGCAGCAGAAAGTACGAAGACAGAGATAGAATGAGATAAAGAGGGAAGCTGCGTATTAGTTCTCAGAGAGATTTATAGCCGATGCGTATAAGTACTTCAGATAGTTACGATCTCCATGCCCTGTGGTCAGTAATAACAGTGAGTGCTTGATATCAGTAGGGGACCGATAATCGAAGAGATTTAGTATCAACAGAAAAAAAAATAGTCTTGATAACAACTGGCACATCTACCGTTACAAGATATAAAACCTAACGTACACGATGTTGCTACTTACTAAAACCCTTGATTGAGGTAGTGTTGGAAACTCACCTGGAAAATAAATAAATTATATTAATACAATGTACATATCAAGGGAAATATATCATTTAGTAAATTTTAAAATCTTCTGAAGCCTGGAAGCCAAAATGTTTTTTTAGATTCCTCCCTAATATTATCAGAATGATTTCGAACAATTGAATTGAGCTCTAAGAATAAGATATGACGTCTGAATATAACAGTAGAGGCAATATAAATCCAGTTGCTTCAATTATGAAATACAGATATGTAAGTTCTCATGAATTCAACATTACTCGTTCTATTCACCTGAACTAATATATTCACATTAAAAAATTAAGCTGAACTGGAAGAAAAAAGATTCTCTTCTAATATATGACGTTTCAGTTGACAATATATGACGTTACAGTTGAAAATATATGACGTTATAGCTGGCAATATATGACGTTACTGGTGCCAATGAATAACGTTACAGCTGCCAATATATGACGTTACGCCAATAAATGGCGTTACAGCTGACAATATATGACATTGAAGTTGCCAATTTATAGATGTTACATTTGCCGATATATGATAAAAAATTAAGCTGAACTGGAAGAAAAAAGATTCTCTTTTAATATATGACGTTTCAGTTGACAGTATATGACGTTACAGTTGAAAATATATGACGTTATAGCTGGCAATATATGACGTTACTGGTGCCAATGAATAACGTTACAGCTGCCAATATATGACGTTACGCCAATAAATGGCGTTACAGCTAACAATATATGACATTGGAGTTGCCAATTTATAGATGTTACATTTGCCGATATATGACTTTTAGAGTTCAACTAGCTTCTTATCGCTGTGTGATTTTCCATTGCTCCCCAATATTCAATAAGGAAGCGAGCAAACACAGCTAGTACACCAATCGATCTAAGATACCCTGGAGCCGATCTCTTACAAAACCCACCACACTCTAATCTCCGTAATTTCGATAATAGCCCCTTTGCTTTCTAATAGATACGAACTCGTGTGTGTGTGTCTGCCTCAAAAATCCGAGATTGCAGTTTCGTAACAGAGTTTACTTATACCTGATCGCTGTCATCATTTGACTTTGAGATCAGCGCCAAGGGGAGAGTTCAGATCTCGACATATGTGATCGATTTGCATCTTATCTACATCCCGTGCCTACATTGATTTACTGGGTGAACGGCGCCACACATGGCTTTCTTGATTTCGAATGGGACGCGTCTTTTAACGCCTCGTATCGACATCTATGATTAAATGGTAATGCGTACCGTTTAGATAGATATTTTAAGTGGTGCTCTGCAATCATTAATAGGCAGGTAGAAGGATTAGAAATTCATTATATTACCTTGACACGACACTTGAGGTGAGATCATCGTGTTTGAAAACATGTAAAAATTCCAAACACATGTGTTCAGATCAAAGCCGCACTTGGTAGAAACAAGGAAAAACATCAAATGCTTGAAGGAAACGAGTCCACCACTTTCCATTCTTGAATACAAGACTAAACGTCTTGTCACCTCCAGTTTAATAAATTTAACTGACAGCGTGAATGTAGCTGCCCGCTGTCAAAATCGAAGTTTTTTGTTCGTTCTCAATGATTTAAAATGTTTTATCTTTTTCAGATGTTCCTCTCGCCTTAATCTGGCTGATAGCTAGCGATTGTAGCTGTTTTACTAAAATGAAAAATAAAAAAAAGACATACAATTTGAAACTAATTCTATCAACAGTTTTCCATGACCTAATTCTTATAAATCCCACAATATTTCTCAGCGACATTGATAAATGGATAGCGAGTACTCTCCCGAATGATAGTTTAATTTTGTACATAATTTCGTAGTGTAAGTGGCCTCTGGCAGCAATAAATCAATAATTGCAGGTCTAATTGAATGAATCAAATTGACAATGAAAATTCTGAAATGTCTGTCATTCATCATCCACGGTCCAGCGGGCTGATTACTGCAATTGCTAATGACGGCAAATGAGATCATAGCAATTTGCTATGTCGGGTACTACATATGTTGTGTCTTATTCGGTATTTCAAGTGTCTTAATTGTTTACGATATCAACAAGCGTATTAATTATCTCCAAGTCGATTCAAATACGCAATAATTAACTAAAAAGAATGCCTGAAGACTTGTACGCAGAATGTGCAATTATGGGCGAATTAGGGTTGAAAAAACGTCATTTTTTTTCTTCAAGTTCATTCTAAAGAATAAGGCAGCATCAATTTGGACAAATATCTGAAGTTTTAGAATTTTATGTTCAGAATGAATATGTGAATGATTATATCAACTGAAGGAAATTAAATTCTTCCTTAATATATCAAAAAATATTAAACCCAGTTCCCAAAGATACGACGAAACAGTTGCCAATATAATATGATGTTATAGTCAATTAATAGAGTTACAGTTGTCATTCCACATATATGACGTTTAAAGTTCAATAGGAAAAAGCTACCTCAGCAGGCACTTCTCATTATTTCCTTTGTGATTTTTGATTGATTCAGGAAAATTTCTTTTATATTCATTGAAAGTAAAACATTGAAAGAGTTGGAAGTGATACTGATAAATTCTGTTGATGATCGGAGCATTTTAAATAGAAATATCTGACTTTGGTTGATGGATCTTGGTGGAGTAGTAATCCATTTTTTTCGGAAACTTCATCATCGAAAGATGACTGAACCTCTCAAGAAGGTTATTGCCTCAATCAACTTGATTTTCGTGAAGGATTTTCCAAGGGTTGAATTGAGATGGAAGTAGAATCAATACAAAGGCGTCGAATTTTTCCTAAATCTACTTCATCGCATAAAATAGCCAAGAATCGTTCAAAGGCCACTTCTCCTGTGATCGAATGCATTCTTGCGTTTGCGCCGGTGACGTTGTCACTTATATAAATGCATGAGATGACGTGCTGCTTACAAATGAAGGCATTTAGACTGTACGACGGCGGTTTCAGTTCCTTTTTAATTAACGGAATGCACTGGCGAATGGGAGCGGTTCTTTTGCAATGATGAATTGTCCCAGTTTTGGCTTAGTGTTAGATCTCTAATAATCATTTTTCAGCCGGAGTGTTACACAACAAATTATGAACAATTTTTAATGAACGGAGTGCAGCCAATCCCGCAGGTATAAGGGGCATTCGCTTTGGAATTATCGCTTTCAGAAATGTGGAGGATGGATGTGAGATAGAAGTTGAAGAATAAGCATGAATAATTTGATCCCAGTAGTTGAGACTGTAGAAGTGTTTTTCTTCAGTTAACAGCTGAAACTATAATACTGATTACTGATACTATTAGCTCAGCAAAGATATGAATTGACACAAAAGAAGCCATTCTTTGAAGATGAAGATCTGTAGAACGAAAACACCCGAGAAGTTAAACTGTTGTCTTTGTAGATGTTGAATCGTTTAATTTATTTTCCCTATACAATAATATCATAGTTTCACAGAAAATACCTCATGGAGTCATCCAAGTAATATTCAGTTAAAGCAGTTGACTTCCAGCCTCCAAATTCAGAGTAATAAAGGCCGAAATCTTAGCTTGTTTTCATTTAGCTTGAAATATTAAGTAACGTAGAAACGGCATAGCATGTATAAACTAACATAACAAAGACCTAGTATGCATTTATGCAACATCCAATAACAAATAGCGAATAACAATTATGCAAAAAGCGCCTACACCTCTCCCATTTCACTAAAGATTCATTCAAATGAAATGATATTTATTGCTATTTGGTCTGCATACATGGTAACATAAAAACTATTCATTATTAATTGTTAGATTATATTTGTTATTCAGTTGCTCAAAAGTACCATTAGTTTCGACATCTTGGGATATTTCCGGACTCATTCAATAGTTTACTAGCAATATTGGAATGATCTTTAATTGCTTTCAGAATCGTAGTCATCATAACAGACCCACCTCTATTCTTATCTCCTCTTGGCCAATAATCAGAACAACAAAAATTGACAATAATTGGCTAAAGAAGATTTATATATTTTTATTTTATTGCAATGAACCTCCAAGACGTTTTAAGTTAGCCATCCCTTCGCCTGTATCTGCTTTGAACTTCGCCGAAGATCTTCTTAGTCTACCTTCATGCAGCATCAGCAGAATAAATAAGAAATAGCAAATAACAATCTTTCATTTCACTGAAGACTTCTAAAGTTGTTCATCCTAAGTAAACCTAGCAATTGCTAGATATATGGCGTGAATTCATATGCTTAGCAATTGCTAAGTATATTGCGCGATATACCTAGCAATTGCTAGGTATATGGCGTGAACCGAAGGGGTAACCACTAGGGAAATTTTCAGCTTTTAGTGGGAGGAGATCCCGGGAGATCTGGAGAAATCCGAGGAGATCCTAAGAGATCCGGGGAAATCTGGAGGAGATCCGGTCTGAATAAATGGTTACATTTGGTTTGTCACTTGATTATAATCATAAGATAATCTTTTTATTTCCCAGAGCTTATTCCAAAAATTGACACAACCAAAATTCAAATGGAAGAGTAGGTAAACACAAACTCTCGTACAAAAAATATGAATATCAATTCCCAATGTTGCCAACTCGATCCAGATTGAACAGTTTCAATTTGCCACTCAAATCCGAACAGATTCCTGAGCGATACGTTTGGTCGAATGTTTGTACAGTTGTACCAACCTCTTGCAATACATGTAGGTCATAAATTATTGTTTACCTGGGGGAGTGTTCAACAGTGAATCATAAAATAACGCGATACGACCATTGCGCGGCCACCTGCGATGAAACACATCTTTCTTACAGAAGCCGGTATATTCGAGTAGGACAACAGAAAAACTGCGAGAACGTGATGCTCTGTAATGAAATACCCCGGCTAAACATGTCGTGAACCTAGCAATAAGGACAGAGAGATGCCCGTGACACATTTATGTATTTGTGAATCTGTGCAAACTCAGATGGAGCTTTCTTGGGTAGCTGGTTTCAGACATAAATGTGCTTTATAAGCAAGCACCGTCAGGCTCAGAAAAAGACATGGAAGGTCTAGTTTGAAACGGAGTTCATATTTTTATGGCTATTCTTGTTTTTTTTTTTAAATTGAACTTTTCTCGTGCACCGATTTGCCTACTTATACCGGGTTAAACAAATAAGATTAAGATTAAATAGAGAAGGTTCCGTTTTACTGCGACCTAAAGGTCTATTTATCCCCACACCAGAGCTATTATCTCCATAACGTGATCTACAGCTCGGTTTCCAGTTTCAGAGTTCCAATGAACTCAAATATCTGGGATGGCTTCAAGGAGGCTATATCCTCACTTCCACAAGTTTCTTGACCAAAGCAGATTTTGCATTGGCTAGCGATGGCTAGGCATTCCGTCATCTGGTGCTCTGGAGTTTCTTCCTCCTCCCCACAGAATCTGCACTCGTCATTTTCGGCTAGACCCATTCTCATGAGGTGTTTCCTGAGGCTTCAATGCACTGTGAGGAATCCAGTGAGGATGTGTAGTATATTCTTGCTAAGATCCAGATAATTCTTGGATCCTGTAGTATTAAAGTTTCGAAGAAACTTTTTGTGGTGATCCAAACCGGAAGATTTCGCCAGAGATTTTCTCTTTCGGTCACTTCTTTCTCCTGAAACTCTTTCTTGTAGGTATATTTGTCTACACCACAGAAAGGTTCCGGGCCGATGGAAAGGAGTTTGTGCTCCTTTTCTAGCGAGTGTGTTGGCCTCTTCTTTCCCTCTGATGGGTTAAGCAATACCAGGTTGAATAATATTCTGATAAAAATTTCATTGCGTTTAAACTGAGCATTATATATGGAAGATTATTAAATGCTTGATTATAACCGGCAACACTGTACAGTCATAGGGTTTTTCGCGATTTTATTAGTATTCCTAGTCAGAACTATTATCATGGTATAGCTGACTTAGCCATAATATAACTTGTAACGGCTGTAACCATTTATTTGTGAGTTATTCATTTTTGCTTCACGAGATTGTGATAATTTTCAGTGGTTGCTTTCAAATTAAGAATAGAAATAACAGAGAATTTCAAAAAAGGAGTTAGAGCTCTAATTATAGATATACACAGAATTGACAGAACACAACTATATTATAGGTTATAAAAATAGAGTTATATTTTAAGTGGATAATAATCCGTCTATTCTGAGGGATCAGTTTGATCTAGTGGTAGAAAATTCATTGTGCGGTGCTGAAATCAAAGATTTAACTCGAGTTAAGAAATAATCTTGGATTACATTCTTCTGTGCACACGGCTGTAGGTACATTGTCAATAATATTTTTTCTACATTTGTATCGCATTGTAAAGCTATTTGATAAGACACAATTACCATTTATCGAGCCTTCATTCCAACCAGAATCCAACAAATAAAAAAATATTCCTATATACAGGAGGTCCATAAAACACTCCCAACGACCTGCTACGAGGTAGGCGTCCGCGCTCGTTAGACGTCAAACTTTCGTGTCGCGCCGCCTCCCAATGACAGCCAGCGCAAACGTCATTAATTCAGCACTTATCTGGGAGTCCTTAAGTTCTAATTGACTATTAACTCGGCCAAAGACTATTAAGTGCGTTGTGTCGCGAAACGAACGCAGCCTGCTCACAATGTGGGACTGGTCCATTTGTCACTCCGGGGTTGCTCTTTCTTGCCGTTGACAAATCGACTCTCCGTCCGTCTGACAGTCCGACTCCGCTTCTGACAGCGCGATCGGATCTCGCGGAAAGTCAACACGTGACCCGATCGCGACAAAGGCGCATCAACATCCGCGGTCGCAGCCCACTTGATCTTATTAACCTCGTGTTGTCGTAGGATTACGAGGATGCTAGGTTGTGAGTTATGGTTAATTATTTCCGAGTAACTTTTGAACGTAATTTAGTCCGCGGCAACTTTCTGTGAGCCTGCACTGAGAGAAATCCATATTTTATTAATAAAGCACTTATTTGGAGGTTACTTATTCACACCCCTTACAGCACATTTATATTTGATATATTCATTAATAGTTAAATTATGCATCCAAAAAAGTTTATTAATAGAGAATAAAATATTTGTTTGCAAGGTATTTGATAATATTAAATATATTTCGGTGATAAATAATTTAATGAACTCACGTTATCTCCACAAATCACATAAATTCTGTGTAAATAAATTTTCAACTGGTAGTTAACGAACATTTGCTATTTATGAATAAACTCTTACAAGAATTCAATAATTTATTCACTCAGAATATAAGAATTATTAACAATTAACAAACTAACATAATTCTAGCGATCCAATCTGTGGAAAAATTCAAGGACACATCCCTCAAAGAGAAGCGCATCTCCTTAAAGGATCTGTCCATGAACTTTTCTTTGATTTAAATTTCCTTTTTAACATAAAATCTGTGTTACTATGGGCTTATTGAACGCCGCTTAGCACATCTGTACTGAATTTTTGGTTAAGATCGTTTGTACCTGCTTAGTTATTAGTGATGTTGGCAGAACATCACTAACCGGGGTTCAAACCCGGATACCCTCAATATGAGCGCTAAAAAATTACCTAATATCTTCATATCTCTATATATCTATTATTACTTTGAGATTCAAATAGTTATCGACAAAAGTGTGTATTCTACATGAGGAGTAACATCTTAGATTTCTAAAACTATCCTGCTATCTAACCATTCTAACCAATTGTACGTATTTTTCGAGCGCACCTCGTACCCAGCGAAGAAGTCGAAGGTCAAAGTTCTTGAGCGGAACTCTGCCGGCAGCAAGATGTAATCCCGATAAAGACCAATGCTGCTCTCGCAAATTCCTCGTCAATTTTTAGAACAGACGGAAACGTACGTCGGTCTTTGGTCTCGTAAATATCACGTTACATCATATCGGTCGAAATGAATCCGCGTCGTTTTGTATTATGAGACCGTGAATGGGCCTCGTTATGGTTTGTCGCGGAATAATTTTCGGTAATCCGAAGCCCAAGGTTACCCGCTGGACGGGACGCGGTGAGACTGTCGTCGTATGCCCCAACCGGAGTGACGTCACTGTGCTGTACCAGTACACTCCATACGTTTTCGGTCCCGCTTCTTATATTCCACACAAGTCAGGTCTTCGTAGTTACGCACGCGAAATATTTTGGTCCTTCGAGCCGGATCGGACTTAGCAGGGATGTCGATCCCTGTTCGTCCCAAAAAAAAATGGGGATTTGAAATTTGATAACTAATAGCTGACTTGTATTTTAAAGACTTTCAACTAAGGAATAATATTATTGTTCGACAACTTAAATCGTAAAAGAACGTGTTAATCCCATATTAAATTTATAATAGGGTGAATATTTATTATTTTCTCTATCTACCTGCTGAAATCCAAGGCAACTTTTGCTCTCCTAGTGTCATCGGTTGTTTGACGTCGTTTGGCGCGCTTGAAGTTTGTTTTCTGAATTTCTGATATATTTAGGTATTTATTCCAATAAATTTCGAGTTGAAATGAAACGTTCATTCACTATGGGACATAAGAAGTGCGTCTTTTGAGGAGAAACTCGCGAATTGAGTGAAATAGCGTATCACTAGCATTTCCGCGTGTTTTATGTCAAATTTCATGTTGGGGACCAAATTTGCTTGCTGAAAATGGTCGTTGAAATAGTATGTTTTTCAAATGACATTCTATTGAAAGCCTACTATGTGCGTGTGGTGAAGAAGAAACCATTGACCACTTAGTGAATACTTGTCCAATTTATAAATTTCATGGTGGTTTTCAAGCTATCCATTCAGTTTCAGATTCTTTTTCAGAATGAGTCACTAACTTTGAATTAATATGATGGAAATTATGACATTTATAACTCCTTTCTGCTTCTATTCTCTTTTGGTTTCAGATGTAATTATAATATATACGTCGTCAACTTTTGGTGAAAAGGATGAAGAAGAAGCCCTTCAATATGAATATGTCAGCTTATTCTGTAAACAAATACACAAACACAGAACACAGTTTTTGCTTAGGTTTTTATATGTGCTTTTTTATCATACGTTGAAATGTATGATGCCCCGTTCACATTTACTCTGGTAATACTAAGAATTACCTCCACATGCTTCATTGTTAAATGTTGATAATTTTTTGTATTGCTTTTTCCCAAAGGAAGATATATCCCGAAACTGACTCTTTCAAATTTTTCAGAAGCTACAAAGTTGATTAACATATTACGCCATCAAAGAAATAACATTCGTTCCATTATTTTGCAGCTGAACAATTAACATGGACTGCACCTACATCACGAAATTAAAGTACATACACTGAATTTTACTTCAGATGTCAATAATTGCAAGAAATTACCTCAAGTATTCGATATCTTCCCATTGGACATAAAAACCTATCGTCAATTCAAATACACCTCGTATACTTCAAAACCGACTTCCATTAATTAAGAAGAATATTTCTTTGTTCAACTGAAATGAACTGGCGCCTAGTAATTGAAATATCTGCATTTAGAGGATAAACCCACAGTTTAATATAGTCATCTTCGTAGTTCGGCGCCATCAGCATATCTCTCAATTGAGTAGCACAATTTAATAAGAAAAATAAACGGTTGAAGCATGAACAGCTCGCGATTATAGTTTTATGGTGGAGGCAGCAACGCAAACGCTAATTGCCATAGAAGATTATGTCTTTGTAGACGATAAGGCAATTCTATGATGATTCATCTTAAGAGAAGCAGTCCAAAGAAATGAACTAAGATGGTGATCGATGTTTTCTCAATATATTATGAATTTGAACCTTTCAAAATGAGAAGTTAAGGAAGAAAAACAATACCGCACAACTTTTATAAGGTGAACGATGTGTCCACTCTTTAATTCATAAAGATCAAGACAGAAACAATTTACCTACACCACTTTCACAATGTGAAGATTCTCACGTATCTATGAAGGATTTGAAGAAGTTATGTAAGACTAATCTAACAAAACCTGACTAAACGAAAGCAAGGAATAATATTAATGATTATGCTCATAAAAATATGAATATAATTGAAAAATAAAAAATCATCAAAATTGTTATTCCAAGAACTTGTAGCATAATACCAAAAGCAGCTTATTCCAATCCATGGTGATTTAAACATCAACCATCAAGTTTCATGTTTGTCTGTATCCCGTAAACAAGGTAAATTGGAAATTTGACTATAGCTATGTATAATGACGAAATGAGCTAACAGGAATTGATTAGTCCAAAGCAATTAAAATGATGACATTTCGAAGAACTCATATTATCTATGCTATGGATCTAGTATGTGTGCATGTCATTAATTAATTGAAAACTAGATCGCATTTCCAACGAAGATGAATTGATAGGGTTGATATCAATGTTGTTTGATAACATATAATATGTTATTGAATGAAATTGTTCGAGTGGAATGAAACAATTATAATAGTTTTCGCAATAAATATATGAGTTTAATTTTTCGTAGGTTTAGCGCAAATTTCGTAATTTCGGCAACCTCACAACAGAATCAAAATAAATTGATTTTCAATGCGTACAGCTTCACCTCCAGGAGCGATCTTGAATCTTGGTATCTACTTACTCAAAAATTGGTATTCGACTTGAAGAGAAAACTCACCTGAAAAAAAAAAATAAATTTAATGTCATGATTTACATCCTTGCAAGAAAAATAATGCATAATCAATAAGCATCTTTCTCTAAATAATCCATGATTCAGAAAATTTCTGAATACATTGGAAGATTAGGGCTAACTTAGAATCTCAGATCAAACTAGATTATTTAGAACCATTTTCGGACAATTAAAAAAAAATACATTTTTGATGAAAGAAGAGGAATGAAATTAAATATGTAATAGTAATGATCAATGGTAATAGATCAATCAATCAATCAATTGATTGATTGAATGGTAATAGATGGTTCCAATTTTTTACAGAAATATGGACAATTGACCAATAAGTAATTATCGTTTATAGATCATCCTAATAACAAAGATATTTATAAGAGTATAAAGGATGCAATTTGGTTAAAAATGTAAATGATTATATCAATTTTGATGTACCATAAAAAGTTTCAAATTCCTATACCATCTAGAAGATGAATGATGAATAGCTCTCTTGGAAGTTCTTGAACGGTAGACGATGTGATACATTTTCTTCGATTTTTAAATTCTATATCTACATTCCAACCAACATATTAAATTGAATATCATTAATTTCGCTATGTTCTTAAATTAGTTGGTGTATTTCGAAGTGTCAAAAAAAATTCAATTCACGTGTTCATTTGGGACGTTTTGGATGATGGATTATACAAAGCAACGAATTCGAGTATAATCGAAAAAATTAAATAGGAATCAAATTCCCTGTCAAAACACGAGCATGAGAACCGTAAAAAGAATTCGATGAGATCGCAGTGAAAAAAATCCCATTTCAATTCCCATCTCGAAGGTTGGTGGGTTCAAGATGTAAGGGGGGTACCATGCATGGGTCGACCCACAACCAGCACCCGTCACTATGTCAAAACTCCAAAACGGTAAAATGAGTTCGGGAATGAAATATAAATCGAAAAGCAAAGCAGGTAGAGAAAAGTAGAAGGTTGTCGGCCCAAGGTCATCGAACAATGGTACTTGGACCGTGGACGTCGTCTTCGAGATTGCATATTCTGGTGCGTTGATTTACTCTCTTCAACGAGGCCTATTCGAAAAGCGTAAGTTCATTAATGGGAGGCAAGAATTCCTGTTCACGAGTGGTTGGTCCACGGGAACGATTCGCAGATGTTGATTGTGCTCTGCATTCGCTGGGATATTCGGAACTTTCGATAAGATCTAGAGGTACATGAACTCGACGCGATTCTCGAAAATGCCATGGTCCGATGTCTGTACGGTTCAAGTATACTTCCAGTACAAGGCAGAGCTTGGTTATGTGGGAATTTCAGATATTAGGATTATTCCCGATGATATCCCCCTGAATTTTCACAATTTAAGTTTTCGACATTCAAGAGACAAAATTATTATTATACGGAATACATTTTTTGAGTTAAATTCGTCAAAAATCTCGAAAAGAAATGATCTTATGGAAATTTTTTCAAATAAAAGGTTTATAGTTTTGAGGGAGAAGGCCACTTATGCTAAAACCTTTTTCATTTAGTCATATTCTGTAAATCATAATGCAATTGTAGCAGAAAGATTCTTCTTAATCGACCTATAATATAAAGTTATTAAAAAAAATCCAAAGCTTCTCCTAGTAATAAAAATATAATACAAGACGATATCATAATTATAAATTCTTGCCCGCTTACGCTCTATGTTCAATGCGATAATTTATGGTCTTGCAGAGAGTCATCATTGTGCCAAGATTTGCCTATCTGATCAAATTTCGGTAACTGGCTATTCATTGAATTCTCAAACATTATGGATTAACTAAACAGGAAACTAGTAAGAAATATCCAATGTTCATGTTTTATTCAGTGAATTCAATAAGTCAGTTTTACTTGAATTAGCTTAGAAAATCTCAAAGCATGTAGGTTTCCCTCTTTTTAAAAGTTCTATATTGTTCCAAATTATACAAAAAATTTTCGTGGTACCTACTTAAACCTGTGGAACGAATAGAAATTAAATTGAAATATTTCTTCAGCCTTGGATTACTCCTCTCAATATTGCAATATATGCGTTGGAAACACGAAAAAAGGGAATCGAACTTACAGTAACAAATTTATCATCATAACATTCTCCAAATATTCCCTTTCGAACCAACATGTTTACTGTCGAAATAAACGAGAGTTCATTCTGATTCCTATATACGAATATTTGACATTTTTGGCAGTGGGCTGATTTTTGATAAATTAACTGACAGCTGTTATCAAGCGGTTGACTTTTTCGAATTATCTGGAGAAATCTCTCCATATTATTGAGTGAAACTGTAGTAGTGGTTGAAGACAGCACCGAAAAAGGTAATTCAGAAATGGATAAAGAATTGTTGAAAAGTGCAGCAGAGAAACAATCAAAACGAAACTGTAATGCAGTTAGAAGCAGTAGACGAAGTGGGTATTAACTTTCTATGAAATGAAAATTTGGATGAATGAATTGTTGCTTATTTTCGAATTATTATTCATAACATTGCGATTAATGTAATACTGAGAATTTTAGCAAAATATTGTATTAAAAAATCTCATTACAGATAGGACAGAGTTAACATTTGATGGAACAGAGAAAAGGAAACGTAGCTCCAATTTCCATTCACAAGAAATAGAAAGCTTACTGTCTCTGATCGATGAGGAAAAATCCATAATTGGTAAGAAATTACATTCAATGATAGCACCCATTCTCAAAAGCCTCAATCTTCAAATCAGATGAAAATATATTGAAATGATTTTCGAACATAAGTTATACGTCAGATTTTTCTTGATGATTATTTTCATTTTTCAAAAACGTTCAGTCACTGAATTATTGGAGGAAAAACTGAAATTTTGCCTGTCGTAAGTTTTTGAGTAGGTACACATAGAAACCAGAAATTGAATTGAACTAGTCTGTCAGCTGTTCGTATACTACTGAGAATGTAATCCATGAATTATAAAGGCTAAAATTTAAAGAATTGCTTTGAAATTTGAAGAATAAAAAAAATTTAAATACTAAACCAAAATACATATTTCAGAATGCAAAAAAACCGATCAATTAACAAACAGCTACAAAGATCGAATATGGAACATTGTCTCGCAAATTTTCAACCAGAAGAATACAACGAAAAGATCCGACAAACAATTGAGAAGTAAATGGGAAACTTTGAAGAAAATTGCCAGAAAAGAATATGCATCAGGCAGTTTATCGCAGATATCCGGCAAAGTGTTGGAGATTATGCTGTCTTGTGGAGAACCTTGTCTAGAGACCCCAAAATCAGGTACCTACTGCGAATTAATATTTTTATAGAATGATAATCAACTGAAATTTCTAAAATTTCAGAGATTCATTTGAAGTTCAAAGAAGAACCTTATTTCGACGATGTTGAGAAAAGTACAGACGAACATAGTGATGATTGGAATCAGGAAATTGATCACGGAAGTAAGTGAATATTACTGAACATACATGAGTTTAAAATTTAGAAAATTCAACAGTTTTTCAGATGAAATCAGGGAACCAGCCTTCAACACAGAGAAAAATCATCAGTAGCTCTGAAAATTCATTAGAAGTGGTAAGTTTAAATCATTGTTATGCAGAGACACAACCGAGAAATTCATGAATTGATTTTCTGAGAAAAAAATTTAATTGCAATATCGATTTCTACCGATATATCTCAAAAATTAACCCTTATTCCTTTTCATGAAGAATAATATTAACCTTTCAAGAAGACCAATAGCATCTGTGGTTATGGAAACTAACCTCGCAGATCCAGAACTTTGTAATATGCCCACAACACCTCAAATAGAGCAGGAATCAAACAGTGAGTTCTCCACAAAACCAGACAAACTGTGAAGTAATTATGAAATTATTATTCTGCATTAGGCACGAAGAACAAGGCCACGCAGTGCGATCCTCAAGAATTGGGAAAAAACACGAAGAAAAAGCTTCGTTATATTGATACAAGTTTTCATAACTTCGGAAAAATATTCTTTAAAGAAGAAAATAAGAGGAAGAGAGATAAGCATCAGTTGGAGATGGAAATTTTGAAAGTTGAATTGTCTATAAAGAAGAGGCAGTTGGAGAACCTTATAAGTTGATATAGTTAATGCTACTTGCATTTTGTCATGATTTTTTGAAATGATTTTCAAATAGTTGAATGAAATGTTATTTCTGAAATTCAATAATGAAGACATACCATATATGGATTTTTTACTATTTGTATTTTCCACAAGACGCTAGTAAAACTCATATTTAATTTGTGAAATCTAATTAACACACATGATAGCAGTAATAAGATTTTGTTAATATTTCTTCTCTTCCCAATGTTTCATACATACCTAATGAAATTTAAAACAACTAAATTAAAACATCAATAGAGTTAGAAAGATTTTTCTTCGAACCAACTACTTTTTAGAGATCACCCAAGTGTTCCCCATATATCAAAAAAACGCAAATCGATAATTGCCACTCCATCGATTCAACATTTATTCTTGGAAAACCTACCCAAAACCACTTGACAATTCCTACCCCCAGCTGCACCATGATGCGATTAAATTCAGCTCAAAATAGTAGAAAAAACACAAAGGACGTTTTGGTACTATTGTGCGAAAATCTATCAATAACACAAAATAGGTGTGGGGGTGAAATGTCGTGAGAAAGAAGATAGGTTAGGTAAGGACAAACACGTCATCAAGGCTCTATTGTTGTGATTGGGGTCCTTTCGAGTTTGACAACGGTAGAGATCGTGGAACCTTGCATTTTGCCTCTGTTTTGCTATTTCAAAGTTTGGTACTATTTTAAATGGTAGTTTGTTTCCTGTTGTACAGTTGAGCAAGTACATTGTTAAGTACTTAATGTGAAATCGTGTTCTTTGAAATGCGGAGGACTGTAAAATTTTACCATTTGAATGAGTTTTCAGATTATCTGTGGAATAAGGAAGTTCTTGAAGCTAATTCATTCTTTCTGCAAATAATGAATGAACAATTTTTTTTTATCCTCAAAATAAAAATACAATTTTTCCGCTTTCAGCTTTTGAAGGAACGAAAATGAGAAAGGTAACGAAGACACACGAAGGCTCTTTTTCTCTAATTTCCAAACCCGAAATTTCTAATCAAAATTCGCAGTCTCAAAGGACCTTCTATAAATCTTCAAAAACGATAAACATTCAACATTACGTTATCATATATTTATCTGAGAAGTCCATGTAAAAATGATCTCAACGGAATTTTTATATTGATTTAATTCGATGAAAAAACCTATATTTATCGTACGATCAAAAACTCATTTTCAATGAAGAATCTCTGTTAACAGGAATTGAGAGGTTCAAAAGTTCGAAACAAAATTAGTCACCATTATCATGAATATCTGAAAAGTTGAAGACATATATCGTGTTCAGTTCTATGCTAGAAAGCCTGTAATAAAATTGTTGTATATCACTTTAGTTAACGATAAAATTTGTCCAATGGCTGTCATTTACATTCAAATATGCGTTTAACGTTTTCGTGGTTGAGATTGGAAAGGTGAAAAATTGGAAGTATGTGAGGAATGTGGACAGAGATGTTGAGTTATTAATATTTTTCGGAATACAGATTCTCGTCTGCCGAATATCGATGGCCGTTCAAGATATTAGATTGGACTGTATATCAACAGCTTGTTGAAGTTTTTTTTAGCCGTGTTTGACAAAATAATTCCATACTATAAAATTCTTCACTTGAAGTGTTTATAGCGATGTCATCCCACCGGTTCAAATATTTGGAGTTGCGAATTCCATTGGCGTGCGTCCGTCTGACTAGGGCCAACAAATATGTACCCATAGATTGTTAAGAAGAATTTTTCGGAATAGTATGAGGTACTGTAGAAACTGAGTGAACAATATTGCGTATTTCACATTATGAATTCTCTTTTTATCTCAGTATCTCTAAACTCATCTGGAGAAATATAGAAAAACACCGACTTCGAATAATACTAATTTTTTCAAAGAAATTTCATATAAAACTTCAACTCGTTGTAACAGAATATAATTATTCGATAAATCTACCAAGTAACAAGCCATGAGAACAAAAATTACGTTATATAGAATTTTCAAATAAGAGATTTAATTTTGAATAGAATGCTATGTGGGAAGCTCAGCGATTAGTTTATCATTTCAGAAATTATAGGGTGTAAACTAAAATTCTCAAAAAAAAAAATTGATAATATTCTCGAGGCTACCAACTCTCATTGAGGAGAAATACGGACTTGAAACCTCATTATGTTTTAGATCACAGCTCTATCTATGAAAAACGTCTTTATTTGATGGGGCTGTGACCAATATTTTAGGAGATATAACGATTATTGTGTAAAGATTCAATGTAAACGGATTTTTTTTCCAAATTTTGAGTTCAAAATTTTTCTAAACTGGGAAGTCTACGAACAATTTGTGAGCTTTGTTGGGATGAATGAAACCCAACTAACCGAATTTCACACTCAGCTGAAAATTTTTAGATCGAAAAATTCGCCTCTTGAAAAATTTTTTTTGTTTGAAAGTACCCACATTAAAATTTTATACCCTCACATCATTTGTCACTTAGTGACGAAAACGCTTGCAGTTCAGCTATTAGTTCATCATTTCAGAAATGATAGGGTGTAATCTTAAATTTTCAAAAGAATTTTTGATAATATTCTAGAGGCTGCCAACTTTTCTTGAGGCGCGATACGGATTTGAAACCTCAATATATTTTAAATCACAGCTCGATCAATAAAAAACGTTTTCATTTGATGGGGCTGTGATCAATATTTTATGAGATATAGCGATTATTGGGTAAATTCAATTTTTACGGCTTTTTTTCAAATTTCGATTTCAAAATTCTCATGGACTGAAAGGTCAAGGAACAATCGGTAAGCGGTGTTGAGATAAATGATCTCCAATCAGCTGAATTTCGCATTCAACCCAAAAATTTTCCTCAGATTTTCAAGAATTCACTCCAAAATTTCACAAGTAAAATGTGACAATAAGAGTTTGAGATGTTAAAATTTTATAGTAAAAAATAATTTAATTCAAAGCAAATCACGAAATTTCTCGAGAATATACCTTCTCAGTCTAAAAATAATTTCAATTCGATCGAATAGGTATAATTTCAATCATCGAATTTTTTCGCTGACCTCTAACTCTTTCTTCGAACGCAACAAGAAAGAATTCAAATAAAAAGAAGCAGTTCACCTGCCTCAACAATCGACATGAGTACGAGCAGATAATAATAATGACGGGGGTCAAAAGAATACTATATTCAACGTAATTTCTTATGTAAATTTGTGAGATGAACATGACGAATCTGTTAATCATTAAATCACATTATGTGTATGTTCCGGCCAATACAGAAGCCACGGTTGGAAAGAATATGAATATTAAATCTCAAAACCAGTAGCCATTCTTGCAGGCCCGTTTAACGGCTGGCTGGTTTCTTGCTGGAATGCGAACTACAATGAGATGAGGACTGTGATTATCTGCTCAATTATAATGTGAGAATTCCGAGAACATCCGATTCAATCAACTATACGAAATGTAACGATTGTGTTCGCAAGAAGCAATCTTTCAATTTTGCTCGTGGATAGCTTGAGCTTTTGCGTGTGCTAAAGAGCACTGTGATAAACGTTGTAAATTTACATCCACATTATAGTATGAAACATAAGAATATCTAAAAAAAAATTATGAAAAAAGTACTGACAACATATCTATATAAAAGTATATATGTGGTCTCCAAGGGTGCAATTGGCGAATGAACGAACAATTCTTGAATTATTAATAATGTTTTGAGATTTTGTATGTATATATACTAACTGACAGAGAAACTGCAACATTTAGAAGGAGCTGTATTTTCAATTTTTTTTTGGTGAAACATAAATAGTATAGCAAGGGGTAGTTGATTGAAATTTGGAGAAAAAAAAAAGAAAAGTTTACAATTTTTTTAATGAATTTGTTAATAATGTGTTTATTCACCGCGATTATCTATACACTCCCCAACACGTCTCGGCATTTATGCAATAAGATGGTCTATTGCTTCTTGAGGGATGTATCAGAGCCGCCAAAGCCTGTGGGGGCTGGAGTAAATTTCCAAGCTCTCCACCCATGATTTCTCAAACATCCTCTATGGGGGAAAGATCGTGGGATCTAGGCAGCCGTGGCAAAATATTCACATGGGTCGCTTCGAAAAAGTTTAAACCAACTCTGTCAATATGAGGTCGGGCATTATATTGATGAAATATTGGATTATCGAGCCGGTTTAAGTTTTTATGGTTCTATTATTTCTTGAAGGAAACGCAGCGCTGTTATGTTACCTCGAATAAATACTAAATGTGACCTACTTGCATGTGCATACCATAACACCTACTGTCCGGTGTACATGACGCTCAACATCGGAATGAGATTCACGTTTTTCTCCCTGACGTCATCTAACCCTTCTTCGGCCATTATGTACACCCAAAGAAAATCAAGATTCATCAGAAAAGACAACCTGATGCCATTACACCTTCTAATGTTGACGTTCTCTTCACTACTGTAATCGTTACCGGCGATGCTCAACCGTCAGAGGTAACACAAGATGGGGTTGATAATGCTGCAGTCCAAAAGACAATATCAGACGGTACACCGTTCAGACAGATATGGGATGGCCTTGTTCTCCTAACCACTCATCAGCCAAAGATCGGGTTGTCGCAAATCGGTCTCTAATGGCGTTAATCTTAGACGCCGATCTTGAACTTGATTTGTGCACCTTCGATGTCCGGTGCTTACTCTTCTTCGATTTTGAGCATTATCAAACCACGCTTGACACATCTCATAACAGTAGTTTGATTTCTGTTCGTACGGTTAACGATTTCTCGAAATGACAACCCCGCCTCCCGTAGACCAATAATTCGACCTCTTTCAAATTCACTTAGCTGGCAATAAATTCCGCGTTCACGTGCTCTAAGCATTTTAACAACAACTAAACATGGACTTTGGATCTCCTCGAACAGCTGGTTTGTTGTAAAATTTAAAAAACTTTTCACATTCACTCCTTGCTATACAACTCCTTCTGGGTGTTGCAGAAAGTTTCATAAAAAATCACCTACTTCAAAAGTGATATTGAAAGGGCTAAGAATGTTATGCGGTTATCTGTTTGAAATCTTTAGGAAATGAATTCTTTTTAGCTCTTATCCAATAAACTGTGAAACTGCCGTTGGAAATCGTCTTTGAATAGCCTACTGAACGCCCCAACTGGACTAAAAACGTTGATCAGGTAGGTCAAAATTTTCCGGATCCACCCTATATGTCGATGAATTAATACGTGGCGAGCTCGTTAACATTTCGGGTTGTATTCCGTCCAACGCTCTCGCCTTAATCGTTTGTATAAAACAGTCTCGTTACACGCAACGATGTCGCCTTTCAGGTTATATTTCGCGCACATTATCTTGTTTATTTATCTAGATATGTTTTCATTCTTCATCGATCCCTTTCATGTAAGCCTCGATCGTAACTGCACTTCTATAAATATTTACGGATGTACAACGCTATATTTAATTGGCGATTGGGAATTACTTATGTTCACGTGGCGTATGGCCTGTGTTAAACTCTTGAATTATTCATCGAACCTGCTCGAACCTGTAGCCATTATCCTGGTCGGGTGTAGCTTTCCAAAATTGGAATTCCTTAAAAAGTTGATTGTGCATCCGTCAGCTGCCGTCAAGAGAGCAAATTGAACATTGGGGTTCTTCGCCGTGTTTACGGCTATGAAAAGGTAGATGTTAACGTAAATATTCATGGAGTTGAAGGCCTTAAACATCCATATTCAACGGCTTTGCGGTTATCGGGCGAAATTGTTACGTAATGAAATTAATTAAGGAAATCCTGCACTTGAAGGAAGCGGAACAACTCTTGTGAACCGATCGCAATTTTTTCTGGCAGAAGCTTTTTATTTTTCGATGAATTATGTTTCAGTGAAACAGTGTTTTCCAGTTTTGGTTCATTCTTATCAACGATGAACATATAATTATGATAAAAATTGGAATTAGGTTTGAAAATTAAATGCTTCATATGGATCCCCCTAGGTCAATTAAACAACCCACGACAATTCTAATTGAATAAGTATTGACCTCAAAGTAATAAAACATAGATAGGGAGAGCATATGTCATTATCAGTAGGCAAATTTTGTCCCCAACATGAACTATCAAAATTGACATGAAGCGAGCGGAAATGAAAACATTACAGTGATACGATATTTCACTCAATTCGCGAGTTTCTACATAAAGAACGCACTTCTTATGTCCCACAGTGAGTCAACGTTTCATATCAACTCGAAATTAGTGATATGAATACCTCAATATATCAGAAATTCAGAAAATAAACTTCAAGCGCGTCAAACGACGTGAAACAACCATTGACAATAGGAGAGCAAAAGTTGCCAAACCTTGGATTTCAGCAGGTATATACAGAAAATAATAAATATTCTGTTTATTATAAATTCAACAATTAAGTAGGAAGAATATCAGATTCCAAATATTCAAATTTGCATATTTAATCAGGAATCACTCAAATAAATATATTTCATTCAATGTAATATACATTCATAACGATATAGTAAAATTGTGGATATGGAAATATATCACAATCCGACAACGTAATCTAACCATGTTGGGGACATGTAAAAATTGCGTATACTCTCTCTATCTATGTTTATTACTCTATGGGAAAAAACATAATTGATCATCAGAGTGACTCAAAACGTTAGGAAATTTGGAAAAATCTATATAAAATAAAATGAATGAAAAATAAAATGAAATAATTAAATCAAGAGCGTTTTCAAACCAGAGAATATTTAGAAATCGCAACTAATAAACCCTGGTGTAAAATTTATATTCAAGAATTTGATGTTCGACACCTTCCTAAAAATTCCATCGTGGGTTTAACCATTAAAACTATTTTAGGTTGATTCAATAATCATTTCCATCCATCCTTATCAAGTTTTCGACTTGGTCTCTTTTATTGCCATAGAATAAAATGCCGGACCAGAATACTAGAAATATAAAAATCCAAATGTTGGGGTACCTCCATCAATCTTATCCTATGACGATTAAATTCTCTTTTACAATGCCATTAAACGATACAAATGGATGCTAAAGTGTTCGTTCATACGAAAAAGCTTTATAAGTCCGCTATAAAAATATTACGATCTCATTAGAACCATATGCCCAGTTATCGT
This sequence comes from Harmonia axyridis, assembly GCF_914767665.1. Lineage (NCBI taxonomy): Eukaryota > Metazoa > Arthropoda > Insecta > Coleoptera > Coccinellidae > Harmonia > Harmonia axyridis. The sequence goes on along the minus strand of NC_059502.1, from coordinate 13,319,159 downwards.
GTAAATCTGTCCACCAAGCGAAGAGTGAACAGAAATTACTGAAATATTTTCTTGTTGTGTAATTTGAGTAAGTATATGGAGTAGAAACACATTTGGAACCTTTATATAGGAATGTCTAGGACAGGAAGCGCAGTCAGATAACAATTGCATGCGATGAATCATTTGAAAATAAAAACGAGTAGGTGATGTATATCTCACAACAACAGGTTTTTAACATTTTACAGGTATCTAATAACATCATTCTGCTGGGATCTTCACCTAAGTTAATAATTTATGGTAGTGAAGAGAATAATCATTGTGTCAAGATAGTCACTATCTGATCAAATATCAGTAACTGGTATTTCCTTAAATAACACGAAACTGTAGGTAAAGATCAACTGCACAAATAATTTCAATGAAATGTCGATGGTTCAAACACAGATGAACATGACTCTATATGAATTCTAACTTTTCTAAATACCAGTTAGGTGCATATTGATGATGCGCAAACATGATTTGGAATATTGGCAGCTGTTTTTGACATTTATTATGTCAATTTTATTCGGTAGGTTATGTCATTTGATAAAGGTAAAATACACGCTTCAAAAACGTTGAAAAAAAAAAAGTTTCTTAATATTGAAAAATCTCCAGGCTTTGTTTGATTTCATAATTTTCCATCCAGGATCTAAGACACATGAGGCATCTTATAGATTTGTCGCCTAACCTATTGCGGGGTTTTGTAACTGTAAGAGCATCTCTGTAAAATTGTCTTTCAACAGGAGCTGAAGATGCCGGCATTGATAAAAAATCCTTGGCCATTTTGGCCAAATTTGGAAAGATCTTTCTGAAACTACCAAAATCTACCAATATATTTCATAGAAATGTGAGAAACTACTAATAAAGTCACACTGGCGAATGCTTCAATCTCTCGGCGCTCGAGGAATCCCCCCATTTAGTCTAAGCGCTCACGATATAGCAGAAATATATGCCGTGCGACGTGTGCATATCAAGCTCAAGTAATATAAAGTAGCTTGATATCAAGTCAAGCAATAAATATCTAAAATCAAGTCAAGCTCAAGTATGTAATTTTTCACGAGCTGGTTGGTTTAAATGTCAAGCTATTTGGCTTGATGAATCCCTAATCACAAATGAGCACTGATTTTGATAAAACTCTGTGAGAATCTCCGATATTCTCGCACGATTTTCTTCTACAAGATGTGGCAGACTGAACAGATTAGCCACAGAATTAGAGTAGTGAAGAACCAAACCCAAAAATCTTGTATACTCTTTGGGTTTGGTCCTATATCTCCTTTCAATAAAATGATTATATGTTCTCGATGTTTTATACTTTTATGTTCTGTTTTTTCTTCTTAATTTTTTCTTTTTTTGTTCTTTACCTGTAATAATTAATGTCTAGATGGTGTTTGTAATAAATTCACTGAATAAATGAATACGGCGATGCTTAGTAACCAAAGACCTCACGGAAACGCCAAACAGTATTGGGAAGGATGATTAGTAAGTCCGAAAGGACAATAGAGTCCAAACGCTTCCGGTCCACAGCCACAACAGCCAACAATCCGATCGAATGCCAAGATCCATCAAGGAGCTTCGCCTCCCATCGGTGAACCGAAGAATATTGTTAAGTCACGTCGTCGGTTTGAACTTGGCATTCCAAGAATAGCATAGACGATGATAATGCACGTTTTGTACACGCCGATTTTTCTTCCCCCAAGGCGAGATGTATCAGTTCCCTCGATACTCGGATCTCTCTTCTCGAGGATGGTTCAAGAGTCAATGGTTGGTTGATGATGATTATTTACGAACGACTACGAACATGACAACGCGATCTCTGATTGAAACAAATCGAGATGAAATTCGGAGTGATTCTGTGGTTCGGTCAATTGGTCTTAGCTGGAATAGATGTAATTGGAGGGAATTAACTTAGTGGTTCCTGGAAATTGGACAAACAAATGTGGGAAAGTTGTGACCGAATATTAGACGAATTAGGAAATTGGGGGAATCGAATCTTTCACAATGTATTCGAATGAAACCATAGAAGAACAAATCAAAGGCTACAATTCTTCGAATAAATTTCGTTTGAATAAGACAATATTCACCAAACGTGTTTTATCGCCTTGAAATTAAATTTTGTTCGTTTGTTGTTCGAATCAACTGAAGTGATATTTATCATTGCAGAATTTTGATCGAATTACCGCAAAATATTTTGACAGGAAGGTGACAATATAATAGAATAGCGAAGGTATATAGATGCAAACTTCGTTCAGATGACTTTTTGAATGAATTGTTGAGATGCGTAACCAATTCCTAAAAACATTTCTCAAGTATTCAACGTTAGGAATGGTCTAATGTCATAATCAATGAAAAACGAAGAAATTTTTATACATGAAATCCCCTTTGAATGTCAATAGATTAAACTATCGAAATATTTCTTGTATGATTACGCTTCAAGGATGATAATTTAATCTGAAATTATTTTCAAAAAGTAGGTATAATTTATCATATTTACGCTTTTTTAGCTGCATGAGAAGTTTTAATGATTTTTGTCTATGGTTTGACACTTGAGAATGTCACGCTTTGTTGACATTTCTGTTCAGTAAGGTTTGGCAATTTATCATGAATCGTTTAACGCCAGAAAAACTGAATTGTGGAAATATACTTTGAAAGAATACATCTGAATAGATTGATTCTCAGTTTGTGCAATTATTGACCCTTTTTGCACTAATTTTGCTGTTTCCTATTCAAAACCATCATCAAAACAAAAAAAATGTACGTATCAAAGAGAATGTTCCTGCTGTAGCGCTAAGTGTTGAAGGAGACGATGAAATGTCGATACGTCGCTGTTCTCAACTTGTTGGCCTTTGTCCTTCGACTACGTGAAAAAGGAGCTTGGCTAACGCACCTATGATATAGAGCTATGCAAAGATTGAAGCCAAATGACTATGGTTTACGAATTTTTGCCGATTGGACTAATTTGAAATCGACCAAAGATGAGAATTTTTACCCAAGAATTGTGTTTCTGGTTGAATCGTTTCGTCAAAAAGCAAAATATAACTAAGTATGGTCGTTTCTGGAAAGAACGTTTTGTTCTTTAAACGTCTCTGAAGATTCAATAAAAACGAACAAACATAAGTTGATCTCGATTCCGATCTATGAATTCAAAAAACTAACAATCACGGCTTCACATTTCAAAAGAAACCATTACGGCGAAACTACTCCTAACAAAACAAACAACAATAAGAGTAATCATCCAAAGAACGTTTCAGTTCGAGAACCCGCATTCATTACGTATAAAAAGGTAATAAAACCCAGAAATAAAATCACGGAAAGCTGTAGCACCTATCGTCGTTACTTCAAGTTAATAAATTCCTGCTGTGAAGATAAGCGTCCCGAAAAAAAACCAATTCTTGGCTATTAGTCAAGAATGGGTGCATGTGTTTGATATACGTCAAATTTTGGACACCGTTCAAGACATTCGTTCTGCCAAGGTATGTATCAGAAAAAATTGCTTTCATCGTTGCAGGTTTCATAAATCCTGTTGTCTGCCTCTCTGTGGGGACATAATTTGTCTGAGGCGTCTACATCGGGTAATGTTATGATTCAACGTTTTATTTAGACTAGATCGCCTAGGAATAATTGATTTCGGTTTGAAGAAGCAGAGAGAAACAAACACGAGCTACTTCACGTTTGGAATGGTTTGTTTATGACTAGTGCAGCGACAGTTTTGTCTAAATTGAACTGTTCTTCACCTGTAAACCTGATCGCTTGGGACCATTTTCGGCTAATGGTTGACGAATCATAAACTCCTGGGGTGAGATGACGTAGTTCGCGAAATACCACTCGAGCTCCGCTCTCGTGTTGTTTCGCGAATTACATCACGTGAATCGGTGTATAATCGAATATTGTCTATGTTCTTGTGATATTTTAATTAATTATAAAGGGTGTATTTTTCGAGGTATATAACTTTAAGTTGGCATTACTGTTCAAGATGGCGACCGATTTAACAGCTGTCAAGTGATTTATTCTCGGTTTGGTTTGGAAATTCATCATGAATAGAATAGTAAGGCGTAGATTCGTCGAATAGGCCCAAAATGAGATTGCCGTTGTTCCCGATTTTCATAAGCGAATTTTGTTTAGTGATGAAGCGCACTTCTGGTTGAATGGCTACGTCAACAAACAGAACTGCCGCATTTGGAGTGAAGCTAATCCTCAAGTATATGTCGAAACACCGTTACATCCAGAAAAACTGACTGTTTGGTGCGCTTCATGGGCTGGTGGAATCATTGGTCCGTACTTCTTCAAAAACGATGATGGCCAGAACGTTACAGTCAATGGTGATCGGTATAGAGCCATGATTACTAACTTTTTCATTCCTGAATTGAACAACCATGATGTCCAGGAGCTGTGGTTTCAACAAAACGGCGCAACATGTCACACAGCTCGTGCCACAATCGATTTATTGAAAGACACGTTTGGTGACCGCCTAATTTCACGTTTTGGACCTGTGAATTGGCCTCCAAGATCTTGTGATTTAACACCGCTAGACTACTTTCTGTGGGGCTATGTAAAGTCATTGGTCTATGCAGGTAAGCCACAATCCGTTGACCATTTGGAAGACAACATTCGCCGTGTTATTGCCGATATACGGCCACAAATGTTGGAAAAAGTCATCGAAAATTGGACGTCCAGATTGGACTACATCCGAGCCAGCCGTGGCGGTCATATGCCAGAAATCATATTCAAAATGTAATGCCACAAGATTATCTTGCGGATAAATAAAATTCATGTCAATCGAATAATCCATCGTTGTTTTATTGCAATTTAAAGTTTTATAGCTCTAGAAAAAACACCCTTTACGAAACTCTTTACTCGACGTAGTTCGGGAAACACCACTCGAGCTCCACTCTCGTGATGATTCGCGAACTACATCTCGTGAATCGGTGTATAATCGAATATTGTCTATGCTCTTGTGATTTTATAACTGAAAATATTATCTATACCTAGTGTAAAATAATCGAACAGTGAATAACTTAGAAATTCACTTGGACCAAAGCGAATTGAGCGCGTAAAATTCTCCGTATTTTTTTCAAGCAACGCGATATAGAGCCACTGAACATATTGCCCACTTCGTTCACACTTGACAGAGTCGAGGCATGAATTTCTGACCGGTTTCTGACCGTCGTATATTTATCTGGAGGTTGTTAGCTGCTCGTCATTATGGCTGTTTTTACACGTTTATGCGGTTTACCTACCCGTCGAGTTATATGAACTGGAGATTATTAAATATTCGCTGAGATTTATTTCAATTGAGGTTAGGTAGTTACTGATATGATTTCGTTTACTGAAATCTATCTTTTAATGTAGATTAATTATTATTTCTTCTGAAATTTTGAAAATTGGGGTGGATTCTAGTCACTTTCGAAAAATGAAAATAATATTTTTAAATCATATAACGGGTGTTTTTTTTCGAGGTATATAACTTTAAGTTGGCTTTAGAGTTCAAGATGTCCACCGATTTAACAGCTGTTAAGTGATTTATTCTCAGTTTGGTTTGGCAATTCATCATGAAAAGAACAACGCTTGCAAATAGTGCAATTTTATTTCGAAAATAATGGTTCTTTGCGGAATAAATATCGCGCACTACGTCCATTTTATTTTGTTTGGCGATGAAGCGCACTTCTGGTTGAATGGCTACGTCAACAAACAAAACTGCCGCATTTGGAGTGAAGCTAATCCTCAAGTGTATGTCGAAACACCGTTACATCCAGAAAAATTGACTGTTTGGTGCGCTTTATGGGCTGATGGAATCATTGGTCCGTACTTCTTCAAAAACGATGATGGCCAGAACAGTCAATGGTGATCGGTATAGAGCCATGATTACTAACTTTTTCATTCCTGAATTGAACAACCATGATGTCCGGGAGCTGTGGTTCCAACAAGACGGCGCAACATGTCACACAGCTCGTGCCACAATCGATTTATTGAGAGACACGTTTGGTGACTGCCTAATTTCACGTGTTGGACCTGTGAATTGGCCTCCAAGATCTTGTGATTTAACACCGCTAGACTACTTTCTGTGGGGCTATGTAAAGCCATTGGTCTATGCGGATAAGCCACAAACCCTTGACCATTTGGAAGACAACATTCGCCGTGTTATTGCCGATATACGGCCACAAATGTTGGAAAAAGTAATCGAAAATTGGACGTCCAGATTGGACTACATTCGAGCCAGGTCATATACCAGAAATCATATTTAAAATGTAATGCCACAAGATTATCTTGCGGATAAATAAAATTCATGTCAATCGCATACTCCATCGTTGTTTTATGGCAATTTAAAGTTCTATAGCTCTTAAAAAAAGCACCCTTTACATATCGCGAGCTCCCTTAGTTCTTCAAAACCTTTGTTAGTACAGGGTGTCCCAAATTCGATGTTCATTAAATTTCACTTTCAGCAGTCATAGGATTGTATTGCGTCTCTGCGAAACCGTGGCTAAAATAAATGAACTATATAGTGCCCATCTCCAATTACAAAACCATAAAACTCAAAGTTAGTGGAATCTTCAGCACGATTAACATTCACCTTTGGAAATGAAGTGTCGTCCGTTTTGATTGAAAACTAATGGCATCGTTACTCAGGCAAGTATCATGAACAAATTGATGGCAGGTACTTCATGGTCTGATTCAGATTGAATTTTTATGTTTAAACGATGAGCTGAGAAGTATCGAAGTAATGGCAATTAAAGCAAGTAACCTAGATGTCTCAAAACCTGTTCGATACGACAAGAAATGGGATTTTGATAGAACGTAGAAGATAACGATCTTAGCGACATGAGATCGATGACGTTTGGATATTTGTACTAATTACATCACGAAATGATATGCAACTGAGAGTGACTCCGTTTAATGAATCTCGAAAACGACAAATTTTGCTCTTCACTTGATGAAAATCCATTTAAATTGTCAGAAAATGACAGTTATATTACTTTCACCTTTTGATTGTATGAATAAATAACCATTGTTTCTGGCTTCTTCAGATTTTACATTTTGAATAACTATTCAACAATTCAATATGTAACATCTAAAGAAGATTCTGTTATTGTTATATTGCGGTATATGTATGACCCTAAGAGTCTTAAACATAGATAGAGGGAGCATATGTCATTTTCAGCAAGCAAATTTTGTCCCTAACATAAATTACCAGATTTGACATGAAGCGCGCGAAAATGAAAACATATCAGTGATACGATATTTCACTCAATTCGTGAGTTTGTCCACACTTCTTATGTCCCATAGTGAATCAACATTTCATATTAACTCAAAATATATTGAAATGAATAACTAAATATATCAGAAATTCAGAAAACAAACTTCAAGCGAGCCAAACGACGTAAAATAACCGATGACACTAGGAGAGCAATAGTTGCCAAACCTTGGATTTCAGCAGGTAGATACAGAAAATAATAAATATCGGATTCCAAATATTCAAATTTGCATATTTAATCGGGAATCACTCAAATAAATATAATTCATTCAATATAATATACATTCATAACAATATATTTAATTTGTGAATTTGAAACTAAATCACAATCCAATCACAACGTAATCTAATCATCTCCCTCTATCTATGTGTATTACTCTATGAGTGAAACCCAGAATGGAGTTTTTGCATTTGAAGAATAAATGATTTAGAATATTGAAAATTAAAATAAAAAGCCACTGGCGTGAAGAAAGGAGTTTTTGAACAATTACTCATACCAAATTTCAATCGAATCGACTGAGAATGGTAGAATTCTCATCGTTACAATGATTTGGTGACACACAGACCGACTTAAAACCAAAGTTGTTCAAGATGGTCAAAAGTATATTTTGCGAATGGAAATTCTTCAATCGAATACCACAAATGGTGTTCTCCAATAAGCTCTATTAGTGATGACGTCACGCACCGCCCTTTTAGTTATCCTGTCAGTGTTCGGAATCCAAACAAACAAATTGTCATTCAAATTAGTACGTTGTCGTTGAAGAAATTGGCTTATTTTGATAAATAAGATTATTTAAGGAACGATTTTACTATTAATTGATAGACAGAAGGAACGAGATTTATGCCAGTAAGTTCGAACTTGAAGTTCAACTAATAAACACGGCTTTTTACAAAATATGGGGAATGATACAGGATTCAAACTTACTGGTATTAACCTCGTTCCTTCTGTCTATCAATTAATACTGAAATCGTTCCTCAAATATTCTTATTTATGAAAATAAGCCAATTCCTTCAACGACACCGTACTAATTTGAATGACAATTTATTTGTTTGGATTCCGAACACTGACAGGAGAACCAAAAATGGCGGTGTGTGACGTCACACTAATAGATCGTATAGTACCATTCCTGATTTCATCGCAATTCGCAAGTTACCTCCATTTTGATTGAATCATCATCAATCAATCTCATCTCCCCTTCCCCAACCGTAATCTCCCATCAGACCCATTGTCCAATTCGTCTCCGCCGTGCAATGAAGTTATTACCTCACCTTGTACAATTTAAACGCAATCCATTTACCTAAATCTACCGACATTGTCACCCTCTGTCCATTCAAAGTCGTCTACCTGTCACTTCGGACGGATAGGCTGATCGGATCTACGAAACGTGCTTTAGATCCGCTCCTGACTTGTATACCTGCCGACGTCTGCTTCATCTTGGTCTCTTTCAAATTACGAAATGTGTCCAAGAACCGCAGGTCTAATCAGATGGAGGTATCGATTGTGAGGGAGAAGACTCTTTCATCCAGGAGAGTAGGTTAGGTTCGAACGTTTTATTTATTTATTTACTTATTACAGACAAGGAATACAACAGACTATTTAAAGTCCACTACTGCATTCACAAATATCTACATAATTCAAGGTTTTATTACAATATATAATAATCAAAAGAAGAAACACGATTCCATTGAACAAAATTCAAAAATGAAAGTTTGAAAGAAATGAAAAAAAACAATAAGATATAGAATAAAAAATTGAAGAAAACAAAAGAAAATAAACATACATACTTATATCCAACTATAATAATGAAAAGTAATTTTTCCAAGGATTTCTTTAATGCACTCGAATTAGCGGAAAATAAATTAAAGTTGTCATTACACAATTGAGTTATTCCCTGAAGTGGCGAATTCTGGGCGCATCTGGTATTTCGAAACTTGATATGGAAGACATTAGAACGTCTCAGTCTCCTATCAGGTATATTGATATTGATTTGTCGTAAAAGGTAACTGTCATGAATCTCGAAGTTAATTAGTTTGACGAAGAATAAAATATTATTAACCTTCCTTCGATCATCAAGACTGATCATATTGAAGAATTTAAGCCTGATATTGTAGACAGGTGGTCGGACTGAGGATAAATCTCGAAAAAACAAAGATGATGACCAATCTAGTCCCTAATAAGCTATTAAGTGTAGACAACAATCAGATAGAAATGGTCCATAGTTACATATATCTGGGGCATGAAGTGAGGATTGATAGAGGCAACCAAACAGCAGAACTGCTCAGAAGAACAACTTTAGGATGGGCAGCATATGGCAAACTTCGTGATGTCTTCAAGAGCGATATTCCAACCAAGCTGAAGAGAGAGGCTTTCAACATGTGTGTTCTACCCGTTCTAACCTACAGTGCAGAGACCTTAACCCTGATCAAAGCATCGGCAAGAAAACTGCAGAAAACGCAGCGCAGGATGGAACGATCGATGCTGGGAATAAGTCTAAGAGACAGAATTCGAAACGAGGAGATTCGCAGAAGGACGGGTGTGGATGATGTTTTGGAGAGAGTGACGAGAGCTAAATGGAGGTGGGCAGGACATGTTGCAAGATCTAACGACGGAAGATGGACGAAGAAAATTCTGGAATGGCGACCAAGACCAGACAAGCGAAGCCGAGGCCGACCTCCAACGAGATGGACCGATGACTTGAAAAGAATCCACACCAACTGGATGGAAGCCGCACAGAATAGAGAAAGATGGAAATGCCTTGGGGAGGCCTATGTCCAGCAGTGGACGGTTTAGGGCTGAATGATGATGATGATGATTGTAGTTTTCAGTATTACCAGGAACAAGGCGAAAAGTACATTCAAAACTCAAAAATCTGAGAAACCTTTTCTGAACACTTTCAATGCGATTTATGTAAGTCAAATATTGAGGACACCAGACAAATGAAGGGGAAGTAAAGAGTTCTTAGGGTATTCAAATCACTAAATGGACGGCATTGACGATTGGTTATTGTTTCATTTCATATTGTTTCAGTTTAACATATGTGTCTATCTCAGAGTAAAAAACATAAATAGTGGGAGCATATGTCATTTTCAGTAAGCAAATTTTGTCCCTAACATGAACTGTCAAATTTGACATGGAGCGCGCGGAAATGAAAACATATCAGTGATACGATATTTCACTTAATTCGCGAGTTTCTCCACAAAGAACGCACTTCTTATGTCCCATAGTGAATCAACGTTTCATATCAACTCAAAATATATTGAGTACCTAAATATATCTGAAATTCAGAAAACAAACTTCAAGCGCGCCACGTGACTTGAAACAACCGATGACACTAGGAAGAAAAGTTGCCAAACCCTGGATTTCAGCAGATAGATACAGAAAATAATAAATATTCTGCTTATTATAAATCCGACAATTAGGAAAACCAACGGATTCAAATTTGCATATTTAATCGGGAATTACTCAAATAAATATATTTCATTCAATATAATATACATTCACAACGATATAGTAAAATTGTGGATTTGAAAATATATCACAATCCGACAACGTAATCTAACCATGTTGGGGACATGTAAAAATTGCGTATACTCCCTCTATCTATATTTATTACTCTATGCTGTCCATCATTCAGAATGACCAATTCAATTATTTGTGTGCAAATATCTGGTGTTCTAAAAAGCTAGCTCTATGACAAAGTTTGAGATGATAGCTGCACTCTTTCTGAACCTTTTTTTTTCTTTGGCCATAGGTCCTAGTTGTTATCGTTCAGTTGAAGAATTAGTTTATTGTTGAAGTCAGAATTAGATATGTTTTTTGAATAGAGAAAGCTCTACTGCGAAGCACAACCAAAGCTGTATAAGACAATAGATTCCAATGTTAAATAAATAAACTAAATATATAATAAAATCCGCAACATTTTCCAAGAAATAAACATATGCACAGACCTCCATTCAGTCAACTTTACGAGGACGACAAATCAATCTCCAGAATTCGTAAAAACACAGTTAATGCCAATCAAAACATCCTTCACCCCTATTTTTTTTCCGTTGAACCCCCATTTGTTACCATTTTGTAGATATTAAACATTGAACCCTATTAAGCTATCGTCGAAGATGGCGACGCGTTCTGTTAAGCAAACAGATTCCAATACCGGAAACTCTTCTGTCAACAACCAAGTCTATACATAGCGCCAACCGAAGCGTGCCACATTTATAGCAGTAGAAAAAAGATCACCTCGTTATTTATCATTTCCTGCGTTGCCGCAGGTTTTGGAATTATGACCGTCCACAGGAATGGATTGACATTTGGTTCTGCGACGTCTACATTGTAGGAATGAAGAAGAATTCATTAATATTATGATTTATTCTTCATACCTAACCTAATTAAAAAAAAATAATGACATGAGAAAATACTCATATAATTTTTTCTCTATGATCTCTGTCAAACTTGACATCAATTGTCAAAGTCATATAACCTTTATAAAAGTACCATAATCTATCTACTGTCAATAGCGTGAATTGAATAAAAACGCATTTGTGTAAGTGTGTGTGGAGAAAACCAAATTTCATGGAATTGATGCAAAATTCATTTAATTTTCTTCGACATCGACTTCTTAGATCATTAGTTGTAACTGCAAAATAAATCTACGAAACATTTGTTTTCCCCAGTCATCACTATTGGGTAAAAACACTGGAATGTCCTATTTGATGGTTGCTTGACAATGCATCTATGGTCACCTAAATTTGCAACTTTCTACAAATGCGATGCTAACTTTCTGGTACATCGTGAATATAAACTATTCATGAACCTAACATACAAATGCCTCAAAGTCACTCATGACCTTGTGAAGTCTTGAACCAGATTCGTCTAAGAGCTGCACTGACATATCTATAGTACTTTATCTTTGAGGAATTTCGGAGTCTAGTAATCTAGTAGTTTGCATCTGGTGATTAAGGAGGCTATGCATCTAGACCAATCAAGCCAGAATAGTTATTTATAATACAAGTGCAGAAGGCATTGATATTCTTCCACGAGTTCAAAATTCAAAAACGAGCCACGAAGTGGCGAGTTTTGGAATGAACGAGTGGTAGAATGAGCCTTCTGTACGAGTATTATACATTATTTTCTCTAATTCATTGCATTTTTATTGAAATTAATGAAATATTTCCCTAAATATCATTTAGTGATTTTTGCATTGAAAAATGTTGGTTGGCAGAACTGATTTCTTTAAGGCAAATTGATGAATTGACAGATAAAGCCGTGGCGGAAAGTTCGGAGTACCAACATATAATAATGAAATATAACTATGAAAACTGTGCGTTTCTGATATATTCTCGCACGATTTTGTTCTACAAGATGTGGAAGAATGAACGGAATAACCACAGAATTAGAGAAACTTAATTTTCATGACCACAATGAACGTCATAATATGTATGTCATGATGGGTCTGATGCAGGTATTGTGAACTCTGGTTTTTATATGCTTGCTCATATATTTGTTGATCCAAATGATGTTATCAAGTGCACCGGCAACTCCTCATGCTTCATCTGCCTGGTTTCGAACAACGTATGATCTATCTTGGTTCGAAGATGTCATACCCCTAGATAGTTGAAAGACATTACTTGTGCTATAGGTTGGTCTGCAATAGCCAGTTTGCATCGTTTATCTCCTTTAGCTATTACTTTCCATGTTGTCTTTTCGGGTTTCCAAGAAGAAGAAGAACCAATATAAGAGTCTTTGTAGGTCTAAATCCAAAATTTGCCAAGTTCTATAGTTGGCTTGGTACCCATCAAATATTCGAGAAAACCTCTGATTTAACATCGAAAACGTTTAAATTCTACTCCTTCCCTATAAAGATAACTCTATAAAAGAACAACCACATACATCTCTTCCACTCGATTAAACTAGTTATCAAACCATCATTATCTGTCCGATTGAGCCCGCCAATGAAAACATCAAGAACCCTCGAAGCATCCACCAACTATTAGAACCCTAACCAACAACAACAATACTACAATTTGAGCCGTCAAATTGGCATATTATCCGTAACCAAATATGTACTTAAATAACAATAACACAGTTATGATATTGAAGAGGGGCGCTTCCCATATCGGAGGGTGAGATATGGTTATGATAACCGCGGGAGTCATTTAGGGGTGTTATCACACCTGCTTATGGCATGGTATCGAGTTATGTTAACATACCAGATACGCATTAAAGGCTTGAGCGGATCAAAAAGAGAATATATTGAAGGGGTGGTTTTTTATGGAGGAGTCAAGTTTCGGGGTAGTTATCGCTTGAGGTTTGTTGCAGAAAAAAATCACTCCAAGGGGTCCAACTAGACTAGACGATCTTTAACCTATAATATCTGCACCTGAAACTGTGCTTCATCAGCCACATTATGATGTTTTGGATTTAGAAGATGCTGATTTTCCGTTCAAGTAATAAACATAGATAGACGGAGTATGCGCAATTTTTACATGCCCCAACAACAGGTTCAGATTACGTTATCGGATTGTGATATATTTTTAAATCCACAATTTTTTATATTGAATAAAATATATTTATTTGAGTGATTCCCGATTAAATATGCAAATTAAAATATTTGGAATCCGATATATTTACTAATTGTCGAATTTATAATAAGCAGAATATTTATTATTTTCTGTATCTACCTTCTGAAATCCAAGGTTTGACAACTTTTTCTCTCCTAGTGTACTCGGTTGTCTCATCGTCGTTTGGCGCGCTTGAAGTTTGTTTTCTGAATTTCTGATATATTTAGGTATTTATCTCCATATATTTTGAGTTAATATGAAACGTTTATTCATAACGGGACTTAAGGAGTGCGTTCTTTGTGGGGAAACTCGCGAATTAAGTGAATTTCATATTACTGATATGTTTTCATTTCCGCGCGCTTCTTGTTAAATTTGATAGTTCATGTTGGGTACAAAATTTGCTTAATGAAAATGACATATTCTCCCTCTATCTATGTTAATTACTCTGAGGTCCCAGTAGTCTTCCATAAAATATTAAGCATAAGCTGAATTAATCTGAATAGTTATATAATCAGCTATTTTTCTACAACTCCTTCTTAAAATGGCTTAGTTTTTCCCTAGTGTAAAATTTGAAGCTACACATAGAATCGTTTTTTTTTTTCAAATTCATATTTTTTTTAGGAAAAATCTTAGCATTCGATGATACCGAGTGAGAAACTACAATTTGCCGCAGTAATTAGGAAAATAACTCATTTTGAAAAAAATGTGATTAATAGTATATTCTAAAACTAGTTGCAGAATGGGCTCCTATTCCAACACGAATGCGAAATTCGAAAACGAGCGACGAAGGAGCGAGTTTTGGAACGCATGAGTGTTGGAATTGCCTTCTGCAACGAGTATTAGACAATATTTTCTCTATTTCAGTCAAGTTTCGTGAAATATTGTCGAAATTCAATGAAATATTCAGATTATATATCCTAGTGACTTTTTTATTGTATCTTGGCAGTTGGTGTGACTGTTACGAAAATTGACAGATTACGGATTTTCAATATGAATCGTATGTTTCGAATTTAGACATAATTGTCATGATCTACAATTACCCATTAAATTCGTGAATTATGTCTGACGAAATCGATTTAACACTACCAGAATTAAGAGTATTTGCAAATAATGTAGCAAATTATTTCACTATATCCCCAAATTATATTATATTGACAATTATTGACGTTTGTCGAAATTTGATAGGATTTGAAGTCAGCATAGGCAACCACACGAAAAATATATCTGAAAACAATGCTGTAATGAGTTCATTACAGCACTGTTTTTAGAACTGTAATGGACTCATTACGATACTGAAATAGAGAAAAAAAATTATGTATCTCAAATAACTTTTTTCGATCGTTTGAGACATTCATCGAGATTCTGGATAGCTTCCATTCTCCTTGTGGTTCTCCCAAACCACAACAGCTCGACAAAGCGACTCCAGCCGGCAATTTTATAGTCCAAATTGAAGTGTACACGTTGTAAAGTCTAAACGCATGATCATTTGTTAACAATTCACATTCTTAGGTTTCATTGACGGACCACACAGTGTGGGTCAACATTTAAAAGGCGTGAACGTTGGTATTCCTCTCATATTTATGTATTTATTCAATGGGGCATTATGGAACACCTGCGCTTTTGTTTTTTCAGATTCAGGAATAGATTTTGAAGGAACATTTATAAAGGAAGATTGAATAGATATGCGAGTTCTTATCAATTATCATTCGACTAGAAGAGTTTATGGGATCTTGTTTTCTTGGCTTCCCTTCAAATTTCGAAAATTATAACGTTTCAGATAACGTAGATTGAAAAAATTTAAGTGTGTATATTTTTCGTGTATGTATAACGCTTTTTTATGAACATGCTAAAAGTCGTAATTTTGAAGATATCGAGCTCAAATTTGACACAAGAATGCAGATACGTAGTTACAAGGAGCCATTAGAAGTCCAATTAAATCGGATGAACGATTTCCTAGTTCTTTACTAATTATTATTTTTTTTTTATTTTACGTGAACAAACTGCAGGTCACAATTTTCGAGCAATTGATTTGAAACTTTGAAGATAGATGTTCCTCCGTCGTCTCCAGAAGTTACTTGACTCGTTATTTGATATTTTTTGGAATCGTAGCTTCAGGTGGTTTTCGAATTTTTCGAAATTTTGGATTCGGATTCTAGAAATTTTTTTTTAGATATTTGATATAGAAAATATTTCAACCGGCTCCGGTTCAACTCATGAAGAAAAAATAGCTTTTCAAACAAAACAAAAAAATTACAACGTTGCCACGTCTGAAATCCGGAATATCAGAAATTCTCAGAATCTCTTGGAATTTATCTAAGCTTTCTAGTGCAAATATACTTTGGTTCTTATGAATTTTCTGGGTCATAATTAATTCTACTTACTTCAAATAGGTACTTATTTTACTGGTGTCCTAAGGCTAGCAATGTCAACTTACCTGAAAAAAAATTGTAAATTAGTTATATGTAATTTATTCTTTATTTCGGAAATTCAAATTAAGTTGAATAGTATTTAAAAAAAGAACACATTAAATGAGTCCTAAAATCTATCCGAAATTGTTTCCAGAAAAAATTGTCACAAATCTTGAATAAAAAAAAAATATTGACTAAACGATGATGCGTGACAACGAAGAACACACATGAAATTAAGCTGCCTCATTTATAACCCATCGGTCAAAATATTTCACGGTACGTTCAAGCACGATGATTATCTCATATTTTCATAATTTATCCAAACGGTTGGGCGATTACAGCTCGAGTAACGAATCAAGATGTACAACTTTTCTCAAAGCCACTTGATGATACAACCAATTAAACTGCTATACGAATAATAAATACGAAGACCAGAAATGCTCGAAAAAAACAATACGAATGGGTTCGCATTACCATAAAATAACCATTTATTACAGTTAACTAGCAAATAAATTAAATGGTACTTTTTTCACCTCTCGGAAACCCATCAGTTCCGCAGATTTATATGGCTCGAAAAAAAATATTTTCGATATTTCCCGGTTTTTGCCGATCGGTGATTTGCAAAACAAAAAGGCGGTCGAGATCAAAGGGTTTGCAAGAGGTGGCAGCAGGAGCTGTAGGACCACAAATCACATCTTAACAAGACGTGAGAAAGAGGAAGAAATGACCCAGATGCATTTCGCTAGACTTGAGAACGGAGGAATAGAAAAGAATTCCGAATAAATAAATTAGAAAATCAAGAATTCCTTAAAACCAAAGGAGAGGATTTCTCTGCAAAATTCTCAACAATGGAAAATTATTTGATGGAATAAAGAGCTCAACGACATAGTGAAATATGGCATTATTTATCTATTTTGAATAAAATAGTAGTAACACTTTGTTGGTAGATTTACATAGTCGATTTAGTTGATCTACCTACACCATAGACATAGATCTTCTTAGTCGACCAGATCAGTGAAAATGTCGAAATTTGAGCCGAGTCGACGTCATTTGCGGGAAGTTTCACTTTATTGGTTCAATTTGAAGAAATCTGCTGCCGAGGCGCATCGGTTGCTTCAGGAAGCTTATGGAGAAGGTTGTGTCGATGATTCAAGTGTTCGCGGATGGTTTCGACGCTTCAAAAGTGGCGATTTCGACGTGGAAGACAAGGAGCGTTCCGGGCGGCCGCAAATCTTTGAAGATCAAGAATTGGCGACTTTACTTGATGAAGATTCGTGTCAAACGCAAGAAGAACTTGCTGAAGCATTGGGAGTTGACCGAACAACCATTTCCAAGCGTTTGAAAGCCATGGAAATGATCCAAAAGCAAGGAAATTGGATGCCGTACGAACTGAAGCTGAGAGACGTCGAACGGCGTTTTTTCACTTGCGAACAGCTGCTTCAGCGACATAAAAGAAAGGGTTTTCTGCATCGTATCGTGACTGGCGATGAAAAGTGGATCCGTTACGATAATCCGAAGCGAAGAAAATCATGGGGACTACCCGGCCATGCATCATCATCGACGGCCAAGCCAAATATTCATGGCGCCAAGCTCATGCTCTGTATATGGTGGGACCAGCTAGGTGTGGTTTACTATGAGCTTCTGAAACCGAATGAAAGGATCACAGGCGAGGTCTATCGACGACAATTGATGCGTTTGAGCCGCGCACTGCGAGAAAAACGGCCACAATACTCCGACAGGCACGACAAAGTTATTTTGCAACATGACAATGCTCGCCCACATGTTGCACAGCCGGTGAAAACATACTTAGAAACGCTCAAATGGGAAGTCCTACCCCACCCGCCGTATAGTCCAGACATTGCTCCGTCTGATTACCATCTCTTCAGATCGATGACGCATGGCCTGGCTGACCAGCACTTCCATTCCTACGAGGAAGCCAAAAAATGGGTGGATGACTGGATAGAGGCCAAACCGGTCGAATTTTTTCGCAACGGGATTCGTATGTTGCCAGAAAGATGGGGAAAAGTTGTAGCTAGCGATGGCCAATACTTTCAATAATTCATTTGTTACCATTTTTTCACAATAAAGGCTCAAAATTTGAAAAAAAAACGGGAAAGACTTATTCACACACCTTATATTTCATTTCATGTCAAGTGTACACTAATAATTCCTACATAGGTAAACCACAAAAAGGGAGATTCTAGTTTAACTTTTTTCTCTGATTCGACTTTTCTTGCAGAGAATACGAATAAAACCCAGGATAAATCGATTCAAAAATACAATAGCTGTAATTTCCCATTACTTCACACGTGCAATTCTGAGTACAATGTTGATCTTGTATTCTAACCTCGTCCAAAATCACTCGTTCCAATGAAAAGCCAATTTGGAAAATGATATGAATAATTTCCACATAAAAAAGTGTTTATCATGAGGTTTTTACGTTATGTTAACCTCTTATCTTCTGATAGATAACTTCGTTTCAGTATTCTACATCCATTCGGGCGCCATTTATTATTGTTTGTGCGGTTTGCAGCTGTGGTTGCAATGATTTCACACGAAGATGATTCCAGATTTTTTAGTAACTCGAAAAATATTCAGGAAACGCATCATCACATGAATATTCAGCATGTTATAAAGTCAATTCTGCCAAGACATTCATCCAGGAACTTTGGCAACATAGTGACTCATTAGAAAGTTAACATCATTCTATGCGACTGCAAACCACAGAAGAATTTCGCTGACCATCTCCTCCAAACACAAAAAACCCGACAATTTCTAACGTCATGAAATCTGCCTCAACTGGACCAAATGGTAAACAGAAAAACGGGTCGTTAAACCAGAATAATTCCCTGAATACAACTATGAAAGTGCCAAGTTGTAACCAACTCCTCAGACGATAATATTCAGTGGTGAGCAGGAGCAGAGAACTACGATAATCACCAGTCTGTGTTGATTAGTCAGATTGACCGGCTGATGAGTTATGCCGATGTCGGCTGATGTTTTCGAGCTGCTTAGTATAACAGGACTGGACGGGGACGTGTTGCGCCTGCGGAGCGCCCTGTTGCCGCTTCTGCCAAATTTTACGGGAAACCGGGACGATTTTCGTTCGGAATTCGGTTTGAGTCCAATTTTGGAGGTTTTCCTAGTGCTTAGAGGTCAGTCGACGCTTAATCAGAGTAATTAGCAATATTATCTTTACTGTTGATATAGAGGAAGAATACAATGCTAATGTATGTCTCAGAGTAATAAACATAGATAGAGAGAGCATATATGTCAATTTGAGTAAGCAAATACGCTCTATTGGTGTGATATCACACACCGCCATTTTTGGTTCTCCTGTCAGTGTTCGGAATCCAAACGAATAAAATGTCATTCAAATTAGTACGGTGTCGTTGAAGGAATTGGCTTATTTTCATAAATAAGAGTATTTGAGGAACGATTTCAGTATTAATCGATAGACAGAAGCAACGAGGTTAATACCAGTAAGTTTGAATCCTGTATCATTCCCCAGATTTCGTAAAAAGCCGTGTATATTAGTTGAACTTCAAGTTCGAACTTACTGGCATTAATCTCGTTCCTTCTGTATATCAATTAATAGTAAAATATTTTCTTAAATAATCTTATTTATCAAAATAAGAAAATTTCTTCAACGACAACGTACTAATTTGAATGACAAATTGTTTGTTTGGATTCCTAACACTGACAGGAGAACTAAAATGGAGGTGTGTGACGTCATCACTAATAGAGCGTATTTTGTCCCCAACATGAACTATCAAATTTGACATAAAACGCGCGGAAATGGGAACATATCAGTGATACGATATTTCACTCAATTCTCGAGTTTCTGCACAAAGAACGCTCTTCTTATGTCACATAGTGAATAAACGTTTCATATTAACTCGAAATATGTTGAAATAAATACCTAAATATATCAGAAATTCAGTAAACAAACTTCAAGAGCGCTAAACGACTTGAAACAACAGATGACACTAGGAGAGCAATAGTTGCCAAATCTTGGATTTCAGCAGGTAGATACAGAAAATAATAAATATTCTGCTCATTATGAATTCGACGTTTAGAAAAAATATCGGCTTCCAAATATTCGAATTTGCATATTTAATCGGGAATCACTCAAATAAATATATTTCTTCCATTATAATATACATTCATAACGATATAGTAGAATTGTGGATTTGAAAATATGTCACAATCCAACATGTAAAATACCCCCTCTATCCATGTTCATTACTCTATGAACCACCCGAATTCGTCTTTCGAGTATTCCGTTCCCCGGAAAACCCGCAGACGTGGCAACCGCGCGCCATCTCAGCCAAGAAAGCGAGTATCCGAAACGAAGCGATGTACCACCCGCACAACAGAAAGAGACGCCACCACGTGGATGGGAGCTCCAATCAGCCAGTGAAATATTGTGCCCCAAACGGAACTAAGCAGCATCCGTTACTTGGGCGGTCCTTTGGGGAAATAATAAACAAGAGCCGTTTTAATCCGAAGAGAACAAAACACGGCCCAACTTAAAACAAAGAGCCTGACGCTGCTTCGCTCTAGAGAACTGGTTGTGTAAATTAATTTCGGACCAGGAGAGACCGAGAACCGATAGCAGGCTCTGAGGAATCCCTACGTATCTCTGGCTTGAGGAGATGCTGCGTACCACTCGAAGAAATGTGTGAAAATCTCGTCGTTAAATATGTTCTTGAAAGAACAACTCTTTCGGCAATGTTATTTTCGATAATATAGGAAATGGGGTTCCGAAGGGTTCTGTTTTGGGTTTTTTGAAATTCTCTTAAGATTGAAGAAATGTGTGAAAATCTCGTAGATAAATATTTTCTTTCAGAACAACTCTATCAGCAATGTTATTCTCGATAATATGGGAAATGGGGTTCCGAAGGGTTCTGTTTTGGGTTTTTAAAATTCTCTTTAGATTAAAGAAATGTGTGAAAATCTCGTAGATAAATATTTTCTTTCAGAACAACTCTTTCATCAATGTTATTTTCGATAATATGGGAAATGGGGTTCCGAAGGGTTCTGTTTTGGGTTTTTTAAATTCTCTTCAGATTGAAGAAATATGTGGAAATCTCGTCGATAAATACGTTCTGGCAGAACACATCTTTCAGCATTGTTATTTTCCTTTGTTCGAGTCGAAGTGTGAGAGCTCAAGTTGTCAAGATGTTATTCAGGAGTCTTGTGCGCATGTAATTTTTATTTATTTTAATTCAGATGAACAAATGGTCGTTGCTCTAATGGTAGAATACATTCTAGTTATTGGGAAGAATCAGGCGATCATTAGCTTCGAAGTGTTTTTGGTACCAACAACTTTTGTTCAACTCAGTTAATCATGGAAGAGCCATACAGTCGATTGCTGTTTAGTTTTTTGCTTCATAAGCATTATCCAAGATTCTTCACCAGCCACATTCTTAGAAATGCCTTCTGAAGGACCGAAATTTTTGAACGACTAAATGTTCATGTGAAATGGAATTTATACTGGTTGAACTAATGTGCAAACGTGCCTCTATCTCCCGGTATGTTACATGACGATCTTACATTATCAGTTTAGCCACATCATCGATGTTTACTGGCACAATAACTGATGTTGGTTGGACGACCTTCAAGAAATTCGTCCTTGAGAAAACGGCAACCACGATTGAACTCAATATACCAGCGATAAACAGTGGTTTTGGTTGGTGCTTTGTCCACATAAGTCGAATTGAGTTGCTTTTGAGTTAAACCACGTGAAAAGTTATAAAATTTTACAAGAAAGTGTTTAGGAGTCCATTCCATTTCCGGTATGAAGTTTTCAAGTCACTGCAGACGAAATGCTATGAAAAATGTCATTCTTCACGAAGGTAAAGTCGCTTTTGACGTTTAGTCATCAGGGTTGCCAAATGCCGAAACATAAAAGGCAAATCTCGTAAGACGAATTTTCTTTTAACCAATAATCAATTTTTTTCCGAATGAATACAATAAAGATTAGGGCTTGGCTTGATATTCAAACTACTTGATTCCTCCTCAAGACAAGTAGCTTGAGCTTGACTTGAAATCAACTCAAGTTCAAGTCAAGACGAAGAGTAACAAAAACTAAATGAACAGCCATGAAACCAAACATGAATCAAGAAAAAATGTTTATTTAAATCTGCGCTCAAGCAATTAGTTGCTTATGTAGGATATCGAAATTTTACACCAAGCTTGACATTGATATTCTACAAGTGCAAACACAGTTTCAACTAGATTTGCATAACTATTTCATTAGTTTTACATATTTAAATACGTGTATTCAATTTCGAAAACTTCGATGTGAAAATCACAACGTATTTTATTAAATTGATATCTAAGTACCTTGAGTCTGAACCTCCAATGGAGGTAGTAAGATCAATTCCAAACGAAGTATCGAGCATCCATCACTGGAAGTTTAATCCCCAATACTTACCGGGTGTAATGATCCGACACGGTCAGATGTGGCGATGATGCCTCTTGAGAATGACACTCAACAATAGTTGCCTGAGTTTCTGGGCTTGGTCGTGATGGTGTTGTATCTTGGAGGCATTATGGCCTGGTATGAAATATAATGACTAATGACGCTTCGGTATGTTGGTAAAGCAGACCAGATGCCTGGGGTAATTTGCTAATCTTGCTTGAATATTAGCGGAACGCAGAGTTATGCGAAAATAGAATTCTCCTTACGTTTTCAGACGTTTATTATGCTGGGGTGAAATCGGGTATTACTTTCTGGGACGAAGATTCTAATCGAGTACATTGATCGACACTAATTTTGTTCTTTACGTCTTGGAGATGCATAGGGAGACTATTACAAAAATAAAAACTAAAGACTTATGATATGTCTCTATTTAGAATAGTTATTCATACAGGATGTTGCTAAATTGGGGGTACAAGAAAGAGAACATGATAACATATCAGTGATACGATATTTCACTCAATTCGCGAGTTTCTCCACAAAGAACGCACTTCTTATGTCCCATAGTGAATCAACGTTTCATATCCACTCAAAATATATTGAAATAAATACCTCAATATATCAGAAATTCAGAAAACAAACTTCAAGAGCGCCAAACGACGTGAAACAACCGATGACACTAGGAGAGCAAAAGTTGCTAAACCTTGGAATTCAGCAGGTAGATACAGAAAATAATAAATATTCTGCATATTATGAATTCGATAATTAGGAAAAAAATCGGATTCCAAATATTCAAATTTGCATATTTAATCGGGAAACACTCAAAGAAATATATTACATTCAATATAATACACATTCATAACTAAATAGTAAAATTGTGGATGTGAAAATAAATCACAATCCTACAAGGTTTGTGATGTTGGGGACATATAAAAATTTCGTGTACTTCCTCTATCCATGTTTATTACTCTATGTTACGGAGGAACAAAACTATAGAACTGAATTCAACCACGAATTCAGTCATCAGTAGACCGTTTCGGATACCAAAATTCGAAAATTAGACATCGTAATTACATAGTCCAAAAATTTCTTTCAGGTTATATTATTATACTCTGATGTTTGATGCAGAGTTTTCAATATCTATTGTCTTTCTATTTTCAATCAAGAACGTATCAAACCCTGAACACTACGCTACTGACACAACCACTGATACGTAGAAATTTCCTGTAGATTTTTTGAAGGGACATACATAAATTCTCTCCGTAGAGATAACAATTGAGATGTTTGCTCATTAGAATCATTATCGCCTCCCAAATCATAATTCATGTTGCTCAATTGCGTAAGACTGCATGGTAATGATAGTACGCCTTTAAGGATAAAGAATTTCGACATTGTTGTTTGCTCCTCGACACTTTCCGCTGTTATGATACCACCCATACAGTTTGTACATCCGTTGTTAATGTGTTAACATTGATATATCGCGTCGTTTAAAGCGTGAAAGAATTGTAAATTGAAAGTTTACAGACTTATCAGGTCCAGCACACACTCCAAGATCGACCGTCTCGGTCATGACCTGATATTTTGTTTTGGTTTTTTTTTCTGATCGAAAATCCTCTGAATAAGCTAGATTTTATCGTCTTTGTTGTTGTTTGATTGTCTTTGTTCGAATTATATTCCATGTGTGTATATTAGAAAAGTTACAGATATTTTGAAGCAACATTACTTTATTTCTTTGTAATCAATCTTCAAATTTTAAGCATTTGTAATACGTTTCATATTCATTTTCAGTGAGCAAATTTCGTCTCCAACATGAACTATCAAATTTGACAAGAATCGCGTAGAAATGAAAACATATCAGTGATACGATATTACACTCAATTCACCGATGAAACTAGGAGAGCAAAAGTTGCCAAACCTTGAATTTCAGCAGGTAGATACAGAAAATAATAAATATTCTGCTTATTATAAAATCGACAATTAGGGAAAATATATCACAATCCGACAACGTAACCATATTGGGACATGTAAAAATTACGTATACTTCCTATATCTATGTTCATCACTCTATGAAATAAACCAATGCTTGTCAGAGTCTGTGGGTGTTGAATCGGTTTGGTTGAGCGTGAACGCAGTGAAACAAAGATAGATGCGCGATATTCTCTGGCCAGTTTTGGACTAGGTAGTCTTTTTTCCAATTTCATCCAATGTCATCTACTGCGGGAGAATTATACCTTGTGGTTGCTTATTATAGAGTGCCTGGCAACGGAAAATATTGTAATCAGATCACCATTGCTGTGATTTCGGATAATGACTTATGATCATCAATATGTCATTTTTGTATGGTGCTGAGATAATGTGATGATTGGGATTTGTGATTGTATTGTTGATGGCATCAATCATTTTTTAGTACCTGGTTGTAACAACAGAGTTATTTCAACAGATTTGTTGAGAATGGAAGAAGAATATCACGATCAGGGAATTAATTTTTTTTTAATATTTTAAAAAATGCTTCTATTCAAAATGAATTGAGAGACCAGTATTCCAGAAAGCTGTATCGTACAAAATGTTTTTTTTTTGGAATCATACATTCCAAAATGACAATTGTTTAGAAATTCAAAAATGAAAAATCAAAAATCATCTGTTCATAATGGATCTTCCGATAAGGTGATACCGTCAGAAATCCCAAAATATTATTATTCAACATACGTAATCAACAATATCAATAAAATTATCTGGATATCAAAAACGTTAAAAGGCACACTCAGAAATAAATTTTATCAGCGTACTAAAGATAGTCCATATTGAGTGGGTTTCCAAGAGTACTAAAAAACGTATCGATTACCCAAACAATTTGATGTTGATTCATTTGGTTGATTTCTTACATTGATGATTACAGCCGCTCAGTTATAAATGTCTGTAATTAACATTTTTATGCAGGCTTTATGTGTGCGTTTAAAATTTCATGGTGTAATTCAATTAGTGCCATGTATATGCTCTAATTAAGAACATCAAAATATGAAAATCTATTTGGGTGGTACAATAATCCACCAGTTATCCTATTTATAGGACTATAATTTTTGGTAATATATCTGTCTTGGTTCGTTACCTTCCTAAATCGTTAAAGAAAGTTTAGAAGACGGGAAGTCACAAGGAAAATTTATCGCTAGTTAATTGTGGGTTCATATTCAATTTGGGTCTTGCTACATTAAATTCTTGCTCTGTGGCTCTAATTATGGAAAAATCGTGATGATTTAAGGAAATATTTTATCCCAGGGTATAACGAAAAGTATAAATCAAAATAGTAATGATAATCTTCCGAAAATATGAATCGGAGAATATACATTTTAGAATTTTATGAATAACAGTTGTTAACAAGTTGAGGATATACAAGGGTTATCAAAAAAATGTTCGTAAATAAACATGCAATTGACAAATAAGTCGTATGTCGATAAACTGCTTATTAAGTGTGAAAATACAATATTTGGGATTTTATTTCTTGATGATTGAAGCAATGGAATCTTTGAAAAAAGTGCCTGTAGGATATTTTGTTCTATGTTCATAGCACCAGTAATAAAGAACTTATGAGAACTTTTCATTTCACGCCATTTTCCAATTTTCCCTCAAGGCTTAAAAACAGTTGAATTTATGAGATTGCGATTTTCACAAATTAATTTGCTGAAAAATCGTGCCCAAAAATGTACCATTCATTTTATTCTAGCCTGAAGGGATTCTGAGATCCGCTAACTAGAAAACGAATTTGGGACACCCATAGAGAAATGAACATAGATAGAGGAAGTATACGCAATTTTTACATGTCCCCAACATGGTTAGATTGCATTGTCGGATTGTGATATATTGTCAATGGAGTAGTTTTCGTTTTTTTGTTAAGGATTAATTCTGAAAATTTAAGTAAAATGAAACAAAAATGTGGAAGAATCATTGAAATATCTCTAGAAATGAAAAAGTTATGGGACTTTGAAGTTGCGCTTGGAAGAATAATTTCATAGTATGTGTAAGTGTCGTGACGTCACACACTAGACGACTGGTATTGGCAGAGTTCTTACGAATTCATTGGTGTACAATCACTTGTGCCGTTCGTGTTTTGTTCGTTACACGATGGCTGAAATAACTTACTATATAGATACATATAAATTACTTAAATATGTTTTGCCATTGATAGACTTCAACAACCAGTACTCAACTACAAACTGTTTATGAAACGTTTTTTAAATAAATCATCGTTATAAGTTGAACCATGATGAAGCAAACTCAAAAGTAGATACTTACTTGAAAAGTTTAACTCCTTTTATTTCTGCACTGACATAATATGGATTTGAAGAAAAAAACTCCATCACTGCGAATATATCTATTTTAGGCCAATTGTCACTTTATCCTTCCATTATGGTGACATAAAAACAAAACTCGAGTTAAAACTACACTGTACAACTACAAACGGCGCGAGAGCCTTGGCGCGGCTAAGTATTTAAACGTAATTTATGGTGTAGCGATCACAGGTAAGTGCCGTGACGTCACAGACCAAAGACGTTCCGCGCTAAAATAGGTAAATTTAAATAATCTATTTCTCAGTCATTTATTGATGGATTTTCAAAATTTTTTCACTGGTTTATCAGTTTTGCTCTATATTTTAATTCTATCGTGTCAAATATAATATTAACAACATCACTAAACTAGTCCATTCCACACTTGTACTATATCATTATGAATGTATATTATATTGAATGAAATATATTTTTTTGAGTGATTCCCGATTAAATTTGAATATAAATAATTGAAAATTATGGAAATTACGTTGCATTATAATAAAAGTAGATAGTCAAACACGAATCACCAAATCATCTGAGATTATATTACAGCTGAATTGTAGTAATTTCCAACAAAATGTGATAAATACATCCCATTTTTAATGCCTCCATCTGAAATACAACATCTTCAGTTTCACTTTCCACAAAGATGCGAACATTTCAACAAAACCATACAACAAAAGAGAAAACGACAGGATGGTAGGTATTTAATCGTAAGTAATATCATAAGGGCATCTAATTTTTCCGAAAAGAATCGAAAAAACACGTTGCTAAGTAATATTTTGACAAGAAGCATGAGTGCTGGTGGCAACAAAAATCCGAGTCGAAGACGAGGATTTTTGCACCTGCACGAATGCTTTTTGTCAAAAAATATTACTTTGCAATGTGTTTTTTCGATTTTTTTCACAGGAAAAATTAGATGCCCGAATGGTATTTGACAAGACTATTTCCTGAGTAACATATTATTCTGCATGCATTACCTATGTATAGGTATTACCTAATTTGAAAACTGAAAAACAGATACTCAATTTTATTTCATCCAAAATACTACAAATTTAATTATTTATGGTACAATTAAAATATAAATTGCAATTTTGGTACACGGTAGGGGTATTGTTTGAAACTTTTGTTCATCCATAATGAAACCATTGCATAATACTCATCCAATTTCAATGAAGCAGAGCTGCACTTCCTTTTATTTGCACACGTCTGCAAATTCCTTCTTTTTGCATTACGAGCTTCCCTACTAGACTTAAAGATAATGTCTTCAAATGGGTCACAAATTATTTTCCACTTCACAAAATACATTTCTTGCATTTTTTTTGCAACGGTGTTCCACATTGTCTTCACAACTAGTTCTTTGTAATTTTCACCGTTTTCCTTCTTCATATTCCAATCTTTCAGAATTAGGTTTAGTTGTTCTAAAGTTGTGTTTTCCATAAGCTCATAGTTCTTTGCTTTGCAGAATGTCATGAACTGTTTCCATATTGAAGTATGAGTTCTGAGGGTATTATACGGTATACTTTTCTCAATCGCCAGATCAATATTAGACAAAGAATCGCTTCCAAAGCGACTCATTTTCACGATATAAGCTGACTAACTAGCACTTGACAATAAAATCAGAAAAAATTGTTGAGCGTCGTTTTCTGGTGTCCTTGGAGATTATAATTACGTTTGTTTTCAAAGGTATTGTAATTTTTGGTGACAACAACTGTCAAGTTTTGCCGCGGGTAAACGCGAATAAACTGCTGACAGGTCCTGCCAAACAGTTTTTCCACCTAGAAACCATTTGTAATTCAAAATTGTGCGTTTCTGATTGGTGCAAATTACGACGAGGGAAATAGTCGGTGTGAACTAGCCGTAACAGTTTCAGCAATCCAGCCGAAGAACTCATCAGAGTAACACATTGAGTACGCTCCATGAGAATACTAGTTTTTGCGACAATTTGCAATTACTCTCTTAACTGCAAAGTTGCAGCCTCAAACGTCAAGTATAAAATTGCGATCATTAGAATACCTGACCGACACACGAGAGTCGAACATTACGGTGAAGAAACGAGGGAAATTATGAGAGGAGTCAATTTTCCTTGGAAATTTAGCGTAAATGCCTGCCACGGGGCTTGCTCGCTAAAGAGAAGGCTACGAATTCAACACAGCTTTATTATAAATGAAAATTTTTTTGACAGTTGTAACAACCAATCATATTTTGACATTTTGTGTCATATGAAACAATTTGACACAATCATGTCAACATAACACTGAATATTTCCCTCCTGTCAAAAATTCTATGTAAATGGAATACAATTATCGAAAATTACAGCGTTAATTGCATTGTAGGAAGCGAAATAGCACTGCGATAATTGTTCTGTTCATAGATGCTTAGTTTCTATGAATCTTACCCAGTTCGAATCTATGGCATCTATGGAATCTATGTCACTTTGACAAGTTTATTCGGGAAATATTCATAAGTAATTGCACAATTGCATCAAAATTACCGATAATTTTGCATGACAGCGTGTTGTCATAAAAACTGCATGAGTTCATTTTCATTTTTGGAGAAAGAGCCCGACACCGAAGGTGGAGGGCTTTCTCCAAAAATGAAAATGACCGAATGCAGTTTTTCAAAGAAAACACGCTGGAATGCGAAATTATCAGGTAATTTTGATGCACGAGTGTAATTCAGGGGAATATTTCCCGAATAAACTGTTACATTACCTGTCAAACTGATTTAGAATGGAATTGCCATAGATTCGAACTGAGTAAGATGCATAGAAACTATGCATCTATGAACAGAACAATTATCGCAGTGCAGTTTCGCTTCCTACAATGCAATTATCGCTGTAATTTTCGATAATTGTTCTCCAGATACATAGAATTTTTGACAGGAGGGAAATATTCGTAAGTAATTGCACAAGTGCATCAAAATTACCGATAATTTTGCATGACAGCTTATTATTCCTAGAGTCTGAACAGATTAATTTTCCCTATAGAAAGTTCATTTCAAACAGAATTAAATTATTACCCCAGAATGATTGCTATAGTAAGAATGTAATGAATCAAAGTAAACTTCACTATGAATTAAATACCATAATTTTATAGTATTCAACAATTATGTAAAAAGTTCTATTGAGCTTCTATCGTTTTTTTTTTCCGTATGCCCCTCGTACCTTCTGCCAGTTCCCAGATCAGGTATTTACGCGGTAATTTGTAGCAACGGGTGGAGGCTTTGTTTATTAATATTGTTATTTATTTTCCACATGGTAGTTCTACCGTAACAGTAATAGCCTAAGCGCAATTAGACGCCTCAAGTGAAATATTATGCGGGAAGCCTGCGCATTCGCAATGCGTGTCTTGAGGCTACAAGGTGCATAAATCGTAGAGGATGGGTCCGTTGCATTAATTAATACCGATATAAATGTATGTAGGTATCATTTACAGTCGATAGACCATGTGCGTTCAACTGGGAACAGTTCAATTGAATATTTCCCTCCTGTCAAAAATTCTATGTATCTGGAGAACAATTATCGAAAATTACAGCGATAATTGCATTGTAGGAAGCGAAACTGCACTGCGATAATTGTTCTGTTCATAGATGCATAGTTTCTATGCATCTTACACAGTTCGAATTTATGGCAATTCCATTCTACATCAGTTTGACAAATGATGTAACAGTTTATTCGGGAAATATTCCCCCGAATTACACTCGTGCATCAAAATGACCGGATAATTTCGCATTCCAGCGTGTTTTCCTTGAAAAACTGCATTCGGTCATTTTCATGAAAATGAAATGAAAATGAACTCATGCAGTTTTTATGACAACACGCTGTCATGCAAAATTATCGGTAATTTTGATGCACTTGTGCAATTACTTACGATAAGTCCCCGGTCTACCATAGTAAAACACATTTTTTTCTGTCAGAATTCGATTTTATTCTTCAACATAGTTGCCTTTAAGGGCAAGACACCGAATGTAGCCATCTCCTAACTTTTCGATACCATTTTTGTAGTACGATTTGATGTGATTCAAGTACTTGATAAATAAATACTTGACTTGAGATTGAAAAACTACTACATGACTTGATCTTGACTAGAAATCAAGCCAAGCCGTGAATCCCTACTGATACGCGAAAAGCCACGTGGTGGCAATCCCTCTTAATGTATTACCACAAGCATTCTCAGATCCTACCAAGATTCCCACCAAAACCCTGCTCGTTCAGCGTTTCTTCCACGTTTATGCAAAAGACAAACACTAATCGCATTCAAACGAATCCAATTGAAATTCAATCGGAGCTGCGACAAAACAGAGACTGTTGCTTTTATTTGCACGGTGTGCTCGAGGTAGATCGGCAAAATCTGCTGGACAACGAGTGTGTGTTTGCCTACCTTGAAACGGGAGCGTATTTGGATGCAAACACCGTCGCGCAGATGAAGGTACTTTGGTAGCTGGACACGTCTGCATGTCAAGACCATCAGGGAGGCGTCCGTACAGACATTTCCTGTTGGCTAGTTCCATTAACACAATAGTTTCTTCCTAACACGGGACATTAATATGCTAATAGGGGTGCTAACTAGTTCCTATTCTAGACGCTCGATTCTCACAGGCCAGGATGCGAGCCATTGAAACTAGTTATCATAATTGCGGATAGTTCTGTCCAAAATGTGCCTCAACTTCCTGCCTCGGCAGCGGCCGAACTGGTTTTCGGGTTCTGGTCGGAATTTCATGATTTTGAGCTCTACCTGCGTTTTTTTTTTCATCGATGATTGGGTATGATTGATTGGTTTCTAATACAGAGATGATAGTGAAGGTTGAAGCGATGGTATGGTAGGAGATGGAGGTACCAATTGTTAGTTTTGGTTTATTATCACCAATATACGGTCAGTACTTTGGTAAAATAGGCTGAAAGAACCGATTGAAAAATCTAGACGTCTACAGTAATGAACATCCTAGAACTAATTGAATCGATGATAAGGTGGAAGATGGAGGTACCAATCGTTTGATTTTGGATTATCATTACCAAATTTCCATATCATTAATTTCAACACATTATTGACACTTATGAGCATTTCAAACATAAATTTGATAGGATGTTCTCATTTCAACAAATAAGTACACATCATTGGCACTTATGACAACCATACTTCGAAATTCAAAACGTGTACTAACCCCACACTGAGAGAAGTGTTAATTTGATATGAACGAAAATGCATTGTAGTAAATAAATCATTTATTGGATATATGGACAAACAGATATTAGTTTCATAGAAATAAATAGAGAGAAGAAGACTCCGATTGTATTCGTCAATACGCTCTATTAGTGTGACGTCACACACCGCCATTTTTGGTTCTCCTGTCAGTGTTCGGAATCCAAACAAATAAATTGTCATTCAAATTAGTACGGGGTCGTTGAAGGAATTGGCTTATTTTCATAAATAAGAGTATTTGAGGAACGATTTCAGTATTAATTGATAGACAGAAGGAACGAGGTTAAAACCAGTAAGTTTGAATCCTGTATCATTCCCCAGATTTTGTAAAAAGCCGTGTTTATTAGTTGAACTTCAAGTTCGAACTTACTGGCATTAATCTCGTGCCTTCTGTCTATCAATTAATACTAAAATCGTACCTTAAATAATCTTATTTATCGAAATGAGCCAATTTCTTCAACGACAACGTACTAATTTGAATGACAATTTGTTTGTTTGGATTCCGAACACTGACAGGAGAACTAAAATGGCGGTGTGTGACGTCATCACTAATAGAGCGGAGGCCGCCAAACTGGGAACTAATACAACCCCAAATATTTATTAGGTAAAAGTATATCTTTCATTATTTCTGAGGAAACCCTTCGAGAGCTTGAAGCGTAAGCCTTCAGTTCATCAAGTTGCCTTGACTCGACCCGAAGTTATTACCGAACTTGGCGTGGGCGCATTCCCAAATTTCACGCCCGCTAAAGACCCAGTCATTTCCAGATTCCCTGCACGCAAAAATCTCCTGATTATACTTCGTTAATTAGTTTTTCGAGTTCATCGTCGTGGTAACGTCAAGGTGTTTACCTCGAAGTTAAAAGGATCGTTAACAGAGCACGCCTATATGAGTTTGTAAAATCAAAATCTAACCCGAGGCTACCTTCGTTCAGTCTCTTGGTGTGCTCTCGCAATTATTCTGCCTTTGTGGAACTACTTTAGGCAACACCTATTTCAGCCAAATTGGTTACCGGCCTTTGCCATCGTCGTAAAATTTCGCCTTGCTTAATTAATTTCTTTCCTGCTAATGACAGGGCTGATTGTCTGATGACACACCAAAGGTGTAGGACCATGCCTGTCGACCTGTGATGTATAGAAAATTGAAAAAAAAAAGAGTTGACAAGGAGGTTTATTATATCATCGGAGTCACAGAATATCTCGATTAGGGATTCACGGCTTGGCTTGATTTTCAAGCTACTTGGCTTGAGCTTGACTCTATTTGTAGATTTAGTAAGCTCACACCTGTAGTAGTCATGCATAATGAATTGAACTGGTTACCTGTGGAAAAAAATATCAAGAAGGCCAATCTTACCCTAATTTACAAGATAGAGCATGACCTTGTACCACGATATCTGAAAGATTTCTTAGAAAGAAGGGGAAATTTTTATGACTACAATATTAGGTCAGCAAAAAACTTCAATATCTGCACAGTGAGAACAACTTCTCTACAAGAGTCCTTGTTCTATGAGGGTGTTCGTTTGTATAATGGTCTCCCAGAGGAAATTAAGACGGCACCATCTTTGGGTGCATTCTGCGGAAGATTGAACGCCCACTTCAGAGAAATGTGAATGATTATATTATTGTTGTGTTGATTTTCTATTTTTGTACTATCCGGGTGCAAAATAAATTTTATTATTATTTCAAGTCAAGTTCGGGTCAAGTAGTAGTTTTTCAATCTCAAGCCGAGTCAAGTATTTATTTATCAAGTACTGGAATCATATCAAGCTACTTGATTCATAGCATTTTTATTGTGTAGTGTCAAATTAATGAAAAAAATGATAAAATCAGAAGAAACCTTGCAAAAACACATTCATCCATTAAACTTATTGAATAAAAGAACCGAAAATATCAATTTCTTGGAATAGTAACATAAATTAAATCACCATAAATCATATAAAATGAAAAATAATAAATAAATAAGGTTTCTTAGTATTGACAAACCTCCAGACTTCGGTTCGAATTCATAATTTTCCATCCAGGATCTAAGATCTTATAGAATTGTCGCCTAACCTATTGCGGGATTTTTGTAACTGTAAGAGCAGCTCTAGAAAATTGTCTTTCAACAGGAGCTGAAGATGCTGGTGTTGATAAAAAATCCTTGGCCATTTTGGCCAAGTTTGGAAAGATTTCTGAAACTATCAAAATCTACCAATAGATTTCATAGAAATGTGGGAAACCTTCTAATAAAGTCACACTGGCGAATGCTTCAGTCTCTCGGCGCTCGAGAAATCCCCTTATTTAGTTTAAGCGCGCACAAGATTGCAGAAATATATACAGTGCGACGCATGCATATCAAGCTCAAGTAATATCAAGTAGCTTGATATCAAGTCAAGCAATAAATATCTAAAATCAAGTCAATCTAAGCTCAAGTATGTAATTTTTCACGAGGTTGACTTTCAAGTCAAGTAGTAAAATATCAAAGCTACTTGCTATGCTAGATAAAAGATTTTCATTAATGATGGAAACTTATATTCATAAAAAAAATTAACAATATGTAACTAAATGGACTCTTGAGATGTCCATGTAACTGCTGGGAGTTGTATTAACTAGCTTTATTCTCCTTTTATGCTTTTACAACAATAAATTGTATTTTTTGAGACTTTTAGCCTTAATGTTTGGATATACGAGTATGAAAAATTTCGTTGAAAAAATAGATTAAAGGAAATCAAACTTTGAAATTAATTCTGGACAGTTAGATAGCCACAACCTGGTGTAGGTAAGACTGGTAGCGACGTGGTGCGTTTACTCCAATCTAACAAACCGACCTGGTGTCAGCATCATCAGCTGTTGATCGTTTGTACATTAGTTTTAGCAGCCAATTCATCTGGATAGCGTTAATCAGCACCTTCATGTCCAAATTACTGGTTGCCTGTCTATCTAAATCAATCTCGCGCTGTGTTCGTCTCTTTGTGTTGGCCGCTGTTCCAGCAACGGGCTATAAAACAGTTCAGCCAAGTCGGTCTTGGCGTGATACCTCAACATATCCGCGCTAGAAGCTATTAATCTTCACGCACAGATAAGAAGCTCTTGCCATTGTCGTAAGAAGCGCGGGGCAGGAGGTCAAAATTGAGACTTTGACAAAGCGTATTTACGACAACGATCGAAACGTGATAAAACTTTTTTATATTTCTGATGATGAATATTTGGAATTCTTTCGGAAGATTCATCAAGCCAAGTAGATTGACATTTTAACCAATTCCTTGACTTGAAAATCAAGCTCGTGAAAAATTACCTACTTGAGCTTGACTTGACTTGATTTTAGATATTTATTGCTTGGCTTGATATTAAGCTACTTGATATTATTTTAGCTTGATATGCACGCATCGGACGGCATATATTTCTGCAATCTCGTGCGCGCTTAGACTAAATAAGGGTATTCCTCGAGCGCCGAGAGACTGATGCAGTCGCCAGTGTGACTTTCTCACATTGCTATGAAATCTATTGGTAGATTTTGGTAGTTTCAGAAATATCTTTCCAAACTTGGTCAAACTGGCCAAGAATTTTTTATCAACGCCAGCATTTTCAGCTCCTATTAAGAGACAATTTTCTAGAGCTGCTCTTACAGTTACAAAACCTGCAATAGGTTAAGCGACAAATCTATAAGATGCCTCATGTGTTTTAGATCCTGGTTGGAAAATTATGAAATCAAACAAAGCCTGGAGGTTTCTCAATATTAAAAAACTTCATTTTTAATTATTTTTAATTTTGTTATGATTTATAGTGATTTAATTTATGGTTCTATTTCAAATAACTTGATATCCTCGGTTTTTTATACAATTAGTTTTATAAACATAAGTATTTTTTGCAAGGTTCCTTCTCATGTCATAATTTTTTTATTGATGTGACACTACACAATAAAACTGTTAAAAATCAAGTAGCCTCATATGATTCAAGTACTTGATAAATAAATACTTGACTTGGGATTGAAAAACTACTACTTGACTTGAGCTTGACTTGAAATCAAGTCAATCTCAAGCCAAGTAGCTCGAAAAACAAGCCAAACCGTGAATCCCTAATCTAGCATGTTACATAATTGTTGGTATATTCTACACAAAAGCTACATATTGTTTAGTTTTCTTATGAATACAAGTTTCCATTATTAATGAAAATCTTCTATCTATAATTGTTGATATATTCTACACAAAAGCTGAGGAAATCGCTAATGATGTCCCCGTGTAAAAATCTCCAATTCTAATTCAAACACATTATTGACACTTATGACCAAGAAGAATTTTAAACCAAAGTTAGGTAGAAACACTAGAAACGTTCAATTTCAACAAGTACACACCATCAACACTTATGACAAACCTTCATCATATTCTGAAGACCTAATTACAATGGAAAAATATTCCTTATGAACGTGTGCACTAACAAATCCATAAAATCAAAATGCGATCTCCATTATCGATCGAGATGCTATCAAAAATTTCGTGTAGTCGCCTGGCGTTTATAATTGTGGGTTTCTCCATCTAGTGGGCCATATGCAGCACAGAGTATGCACGCTGAGCCATGACAACAATTAATCGTGTAATATGCGTTCGTTAATATGATATACACATATTTATGAGAGCTGAAAGGTCGTTGAACCACAATCGCGATGCTGCTACGTCTGGGTCTCCCTCAGAGATGGGTTTTTGTGGAACGTAGTCAGATTGTGTACAAGATGATTTTCGGGGATATTTAATTTCTTAGTTCGGCTAGTAGATTTATCAATATGCTGCTATATTTGTAGGATTTGGTATTGAATATATCCGCAAAATTTGAAATTGGGATATGTATGTATTTGAATAATACTTTCCGAAATTAAAATTATAAAATTCATATGATCCAGTTGTTTTAAACAAATATCACAATCATAATTAATATCGGAATCTGATCGGAAGTGATCATCTAATATTCTCTGATAGACACGATATTGATCTTGTGTGTCTGCACAACCTTGTAACAGCTTTAACCTTTACAATTCTTATCCGATGAAATTTTGTATGGATATTCAGTTTGAACCATAGAGTAATAAACATAGATAGAGGGAGTATACGCAATTTTTACATATCCCCAACATGCTTAGATTACGTTGTCGGATTGTGATATATCTTCAAATCCACAATTTGACTATATCATTGTGAATGTATATTATATTGAATGAAATATATTAATTTGAGTGATTCCCGATTAAATATGCAAATTTGAATATTTGGAAGCCGATATTTTTCCTAATTGTCGAATTTATAATAAGCAGAATATTTATTATTTTCTGTATCTACCTGCTCAAATCCAAGGTTTGGCAACTTTTGCTCTCCTAGTGTCATCGGTTGTGGCACGTCGTTTGGCGCGCTTGAAGTTTGTTTTCTGAATTTCTGATATATTTAGGTATTTATTTCAATATATTTTGAGTTAATATGAAACGTTGATTCATTGTGTGACATAAGAAGTGCGTTCTTTGAGGAGAAACTCGCGAATTGAGTGAAATATTGTATCACTGATATGTTTTCATTTCCGCGCGCTTCATGTCAAATGAATTGAGTGAAATGTCGTATCACTGATATGTTTTCATTTCTGCGCGCTTCATGTCAAATTTGATAGTTAATGTTGGGGACAAAATTTGCTTAATGAAAATGACATATGCTCACTCTAGCTATGTTTATTACTGAGAAGTTTGAACCGATACAAGCCCCCAAACCAAATTGAGCTTCTCCAGATTGAAGGATTTGCCTTGAGCAATATTCAAGATTCCATAAGTTATCAATTTTACAATAACAAATATAGCTTAACTCCATCCAGATTAACTCTATAATCCGAAATTTTAACGCGTGTTATAAGAGCAGCATTTGATACAGATCATTTCTAGAATACGGACCTGCTACATAAGAGAGTTGTTTCGATAATGGCAACTCAAAAATTTCATGCAAATATGATCGAAAAGTGGCTGTTTTTTCGAGAAATTACGGCCCGATTACAAAACGTGGATTCACTTTCGGAACGCAGTAACTCAGACGCAACAAACTTCTTGTAATGGTGGGCTTAAGCAGTGGTGTAATTACGCAAATTGGCTTCGGAGAATGGCTTGCGGTTCTTGATATACGAATTTTTTCCTTTTAACCACGTTAAAATAGCATTGTGAGATAATCCTTTCATTTTCTGAAATATCCTTTGCAGAAGAAACAATGATACAAAAATTGAGTTTCTTAATGACTTTTCATGGTTCATAACTCGGTCATTTGGGCGATCATCCAACATATTATCCCTAGAAACCAAGTATATTTGTTATTCACCATCCGAAAGATATCTTAAACCATGCAAAAGAACTCAAATTGAGAAGCACAGTACAGAACAATAATATATCTATAGTAAAAATTATACGAGTTAATAATGATACCTTTTACCCTCAAGGAATAGTTACAGACGAGAAAAAAAAATTATGTTATAATAGCCCTTAGTCTTACTTATTTATTGTTTTAAATTTGATGCTTAGTTGTCAATGTCATTATTGAGGACATTACGCTCTTAAGCATAATCTGAATACTTTATGGCTCTTGAGCATAAAGGAATATTACACCACATTAAAGTGCAAAAACTACAAGTCTAATACTCAAATTATATAGGTATCACTCGTAAATAAAAGCTGTACTAGAACAGAAATTTCTAACCTAAAACTGAATGTCAAGGCATTTACGTCAACAATAAGACATACCAACCCAATGAACAAGTACTGTTATTTATTTATTTTTATATTTTGGGAATGTTTGTATTGGTTATTGTGATGTCAACAAAAAATTATCATCATTCTATCAAGAGCTCATGTTTCTGAAAATTTCAATCTCATTATTTTTCAAGTGCAGCATGTCTTGTTGACTTAAAGACATATTCAGCTCCTCTCCACGTCCAAGTAGCACCTTCGTCATTCGTACGGTAAATACCTAGTGAGATTTGTATCTCCAGCATTCTTTTTCTACCCGTGGGATTTGAAATTGCCGATCAGTAGTCCTCATCAGAAGCCAGAATAGCGTCGTCTGGTCTCCCACCGCTATTATTCTTCTCTTGTCGCAAAGAAACAATGGGAAGGTCGTCTCAACGCAGTTCCCCGAACCGTACGCTAATGAGCCGAAGAGAAAACCACTGTCCGAACATACGATCTCATTGGGGGCCACATTGGCTCACTGATTCAACTAAATCAACGCCAAAGCACAAGGAATGAGTAACACAACGCGATTCCAAAAAATTGTCCACAGGTGTAAGATTGTCATAGCTAGGTGGCCAATTATTAGTCATTCCTGACTTCATGATATGGTGAGCTGTCAAAACGCAATCGTTGGTGGGTTCATCGTTCATTCTATTAGCAGGAAATTCTCACATTCGAATTGAAAAATGGTAGTTTATAACCCGGTATTTTTCAACTCCTGAGGCCTTAATTAATCCTCATTATCTAGCTAACAAATAAATCGAGATTAGATAAAATTAATTAGCACTTCTAGTTATTCTAAATAATCCTCTCAAGTCAACAACCACAAATTAGATAATGAAAATACAGAATAGTAACAATTCTATTGGCGAAAGGTTATCGATGTGGTACGGCATCGTCAACAAGGTAATAAATTAGCTTAGATCTGTGTCCTTAAGATTTTGCAAGAATCGGAAAAATCGTTCCTGATATAAAGAATTAACATTCTTGAATGAATTGAAATGGTGCATAAATTATAGATAAACGATGGACATGCTATTATACTTAATGTTTAGAAGTGGTCATGATAATCGTTGGAATTCCGTTTTAACACCACGAGCAAATCTAGCAGAAATACATCCGGTATGAAATAGTAAAACTGGAGGATTTCGCTTTGACGTTTCGTTGTAGGCACAGTGTGGTTCACATAAAAAAGTCCAGATGAATATGTCCATAATTGATAAT
Source organism: Harmonia axyridis (assembly GCF_914767665.1). NCBI lineage: Eukaryota > Metazoa > Arthropoda > Insecta > Coleoptera > Coccinellidae > Harmonia > Harmonia axyridis. The sequence goes on along the minus strand of NC_059502.1, from coordinate 13,279,040 downwards.
ACATTCTGAAATTTTGACTTGTTTTATCGCATTTGTAATACGGATAAATAATAAATTAAGAGGCCACGAATATGACCCTGTGACACCCCAGTAGTTAATATTATTATACTAATGGTTCAATTTGAGGTCGAAAGGAAAACAATTTTCCTCTAACATTTTTTCCAATTCGGCCTAGGTGAAGAGATACAGCCTTTTTAAATTCTCATAATGAGCTATGCCAGCCCTAGAAATATGAACACTGACGTTTTTTCAATCATAAGATAAACCATTTTAACCTTGGAAATGAGCTACTATATTGGAAAAGTGTAAACTCACTTTTTCCATTCCATTTGGTGAACGAATTAGTATTCACTTTATGTCTATTCCATTTTCTATAATAATAACAAATTCAGCTTGGAACTACCCATATTAGATCTGATTTACATCTCCAAACATTTATTGTTGTTGTTTATTTCATTTCTTACAAGAGTAGGAACTTTTGAATTTTCAGTGAGCTATGCCACACCTAGAAACCTACACACTGAAGTCTTTCCAAGGTCTAATTTCCATTCCCACTTTCCAATTCATCATCATCTTTACGGATAAATAATAAATTAATAGGCCACGAATATGACCTTGTGGCACCCCAGAAGTCGCCTCAATAGTCAAATAATTAGTGATCACCATTTTCGAAAGAAGGCAAAACCTGGAAAACAAACGACACGTTTCAGGATCTGGGCATCCATACATGAAAATCAGAGATCGATAGCTCCAATCTGCCGCCAAGGGGTGGTCCGACAATGGGCAGGGAGGGGGGTATCGGCAGTAAAAGCAACGGTGCAACATCCGCCACAAGTGCAGTGCCGTTCGAAAATACGCGAAAAAACCACAAAGGGTTCGTATGACGCATTACATCCAGGACCATTGTTTTCTAATGGCCTGCTCGATGACGCGGACTTAACGCCTATCCTTTTAGCAGCTCAAAAGGAGAAGGGGATGCATAAATTGCGGCAAAGTACACACACGTACACTGTATCGCGTCTATGTGCATTACGATAAATGCATCGGTGGCGGTTTTTTTCTTTTTTCGAGAGCGCCACAAAGTTGAGGAGAAAGTCCCAGCAATCGGTTGGGATCATCATCAGGTCTGGACCTAGGAAATACGCCAATTTTTGTTTTGAATCTAAGAGCTGATGTGTTAATGTGCCGACTTATTTTAGATTGTGATACCTACATCCTAATACATAGGCGTAAAACTTTGCTTCCGCCGTTTTTTTCCGAAATTCGAGGCTTTATTGTGAAAAACTGGTTATACATTTATGATTAACAGTATTGTCCATCGCTGGCCACTAACCAAAGTTGTACACAAATATAACAGCAGAGATTCTTTAGGAGTTCGATAGAAGTTACACTAACCTCCTAAGATACGTCGTCTGACCTAAGCTAGTATAAATATAAATGAAGGAACTCGAATTCCCAACGAAGCTAACAAAATATTGTATGTATCAAACAGAAAGTTAGTTATGATACAAGAAAGGAGATTGACAACAAGAAATAGTACATCAGGTGTACCACAAGGATCTGTACAGACCCTCTAATGTTGAATAGACAGTTAGCTAATTGAAAGGAAAATTAAGAACATCCAAATAGCGGAAACGCTGAAAGTATAGCAAACACCATATGAAAGAAGTAAAGGTTACCCTGAAAACAACAGTAGAAGAAAATGAAAAAAATGAGAGTCATTCAGAAATAGTTCTGCTATGCAACAGTCTCGAACTGGTTCAAAAACCAATCTGGTAAGGAGGTTTCATTTCACTGCGACCTAATGGTCTATTGTGCCCCCCATCAGAGCTTTTCTCTCCATAACGTAATTTAAAGCTCGCCTTCCAGTTCCAGAGTTCTAATGAAATCCAATATCTGGGATGGCTTCAAGGAGGCTAACTCCTCACTTCTTCAAGTTTCGTGTCCAAAGCAGGTTTTGCGTTGGCTAGCGATGGCGAGGCATTCCGTCACCAGGTGATCCGAAGTTTCTTCCTCCTCTCCATAGAATCTGCACTCGTCGTTTTCTGTTAGACCCATTCTCATGAGGTGTTTCCTAAGGCGACAAAGCCCTGTGAGGAATCCAGTGAGGCTGCGCAGCATATTTTTACTAAGATCCGGATACTTCTTGGATCTCATAGAGTCAAAGTATCGAAGAAACTTTTTGGAGTGATCCAGACCAGGAAGATTTCGCTAGAGTATTTCTCTTGCGGTTTCTTCCTTCTCCTGAAACTCTTTCTTGTAGGTACATTTGTCTACGCCACAGAAAGGTTTCGGGACGATGAAAGGTGTTTGTGCTTCTTTTCAGGCAAGAGTGTTGGCCTCTTAAGTAAACGGTTACAGTCGCCGATTGAAGATGTAACCCTAATCCTGCCCTGGCAGCCGAGCATCATATCTGAGCCACCCATTATCTGTATTATATCGTACATTTTCCGCAGATACTATGAGTATTATGGCTTCGTGGGGGCTGGAGAACAAAATGGGAAAACATCAAAGGATCCCTAAATGTGATGATAATATCCTCGGTCGCGTACAGCGGCAATTTGCGTTTATCCAAAACTCTACTGCTTGAGCGCGACACGTCCTTTTGCCAAACTTCATCAAATGAAAAACCTCGATGAGACCGTGATGAACAGAAACACTCTCGAGATCGCTGCTAAACTGAACTAGTTAACTGAGTTATCCGAGCCTAGGAGGCTTCGCTCGTATCGCTGCAATAAGGGTTTTTGGGATTTTAATCGACCTGAATATTAGGAAAACGTCTATGAGTTTTTACTTTACCTATATATTTGAGCACAACCACTATCTACTTCAACAAACTGAATATATTTTCTCTAATTCTGTGGTTATTCCGTTCATTCTTCCACATCTTGTAGAACAAAATCGTGCGAGAATATATCAGAAACGCACAGTTTTCATGGTTATATTTTATTATTCTATGTTGGTACTCCGAACTTTCCGCCACGGCTTTATCTGTCAATTCATCAATTTGCCTTAAAGAAATCAGTTCTGCCAACCATCATTTTTCAATGCAAAAATCACTAAAATATATTTATGGAAATATTTCATTAAATTCAATGAAAATGCAATGAATTAGAGAAAATAATGTATAATACTCATACAGAAGGCTCATTCTACCACTCGTTCATTCCAAAACTCGCCACTTCGTGGCTCGTTTTTGAATTTTGAACTCGTGGAAGAATATCAATGCCTTCTGCACTTGTATTATAAATAACTATTACAACACTTGATTTCTATTCCATTTTCTATAATAATAACGAATTCAGCTTGGAATAACCCATATTAGATATGATTTTCATCTCCAATCTTTTATTATTGTTGTTTATTTCATTTCGTGCAAGAGTATGAACTTTTAAATGTTCACAATGAGCTATGCCACACCTAGAAACCTGCACACTGAAGTTTTTCCACGAGTATATAACTGATTTCCATTCTTACTCTCCACTTCATCTTCATCTCATTCGTAGTACCGATAAATAATAAATCAAGAGGCCACGAACATGACCCTGTGACACCCCAGCCGTTGCATCAATAAGACGAATAATTAGTGATCACCATTTACGAAAGAAGGCAAAAACTGGGGAACAAAGATCAGAGCACACAGTGTTCAGTTTGCAATGTTCTCAAGTTGTATTGGGAATAACCATATTGGTTTTATCTTCCACTGGGTAGAATAAACGAATATTTCATTTTACACCTCGATAGAATGTCATCTTTGTGTGGCTTATTTCGAATACGTCCATCGGATAAGCTCCTGTAGTAAAATCATTATATTTTATCACGCAGTGGTTTATTCAAATGAGGATATCATCAGAAGTCAAGTCGTTTCAAACGAGGCCCTACCAAACCATAAATAATGAAGGTGAAACGATGGTTGTCGGATTAAGGATGTCTTACGACGCTATATAATACGCGCAAACGGTTGTTGGGTGTCCTAGGCTTTGTTATGGTCATATCTCAAAAATTCTACAATTTCTTTTCTATTATGTGACTTCAGGTATTTTATGTAACCACAGAAGGTCGGTTTGTGTGTTGAATGCCTACTTTAAAACATCCGCTTTCCCTAGAATAGTAACAATACCTGGTATTTCTTGGTAAATCAAGGTATTACTACCTCTTTTAGCATAAATCAACGATAAAGAAATGACATATTTGCAACGCAAACTGAATAAAATTGATTCCTGAAGTAACGTCGTAGGTTGAAGGTATTGATGATTCAAGACATTTACAATGATTTTGAATGTTATATTAAAAAAAATAATAATGTTAAGCTGATCACATCATGAGAACCATAGAAAATTCAAGAAGAAGATTGAAAAAGAAACATCCAATATTTCTGTGGAATATGATACCATCACATTGTGATTTTGAGTGTATGTAAAGAATAATAAATAACCATTCAGATTTTCGTATTGATAGCATCATAAAAACTACAAAAAATGCAAGCAGATCAGACCGAGTCGAGACATTGCAACTAAATATGCAATAGCAATTTCAAGCTTAATACAAAATTTTATGTTGACACAATATTTTCGTGATTACAGATCAAATCGTCTTAAGATTTTGTGTGTTTCTACCGTGGTCGATACCTAAGTATAGCATAATCAAGCTTTGTACAGCATTATCAGAACCATAGAAAATTATATAGTGAATGAAATGTGCAGTCGCATTTCCACACTGAACTTAGAGGGATTAGTATTTTTCGAAAAAATCATAAGGTTCACCTCTAAATACATTGGGATTCTATTCATCAACGGACTCAAACATACAAAAATTCTCTACGTTTTCTCTTTTGCTTTTTCACACCAAATGCAGCTTTTTCATTGTTTCAAAACCAAGACGTAAATTGTGAAAATATCAAGATGAAAAAATTCATTTCTCATAAGTTTAATGAAGATGATACAACTACGAGAAAGGATTTTTTCTTATTTTAATTGCTAGTACCTATTAGAACTTCAAAACATTAGAAATGTTGTAATATATTATAATGAATGTTGCAATAATACACGAAATAGGTAATTCTCATCAAACTTTCATACAACGCTTTGAAAAAAAAATGAACGAAAAAAATGTTTGTCCACAATAAATCCCAAGCCTATCATAAATACCAAACTAAAAAACATGATATAAATCATAAGATGTTAAGTCAACATCGGCTAAAGCTCCCAAAGCTTAGCAACTTTACGATGTAACGAAATATTTTGACTTTAGCGACAATACAATACCAAGTTTATACTTTCGGAAAGGGGGTAACAACAGCCATAAAAATTTCCTATTCAGGTTCATAAATAACTAGACCCTCACAAATAGACTTCCTGTCCGCATACCTGACTTTGCAGTCATTGCCAATACCGTCTTTATCCAAACATGACATCTCAACAAACGCAATATCTTTGAAGCATTTAGGGCATCCTCAATTACAGACTGTAAAATATTTGGAAGGGAATGAGGCATGAAATCAATGTTGGCAGTAGAGGAAACAGGCATTCTGAAATTTGATGGTCAGAATTCCTTCCATGAAAATTTAACTAGATACTGAATTGAGAGTTTTATTCGTGAAGGAACAAGCACCAACGAAAATTTGTAACAAATATGAATTGTCACAAGCTTTCAAGGATATTCAAACTGTTGACAATTTGCATCCATTGACTGTTCAGTTTTGTCTCCACAACATTAGATTAGGATAATATTTCGCTGAAAGCCTATCCAAAGGAGATGTCCTCTGTGTCTTATATTGAAAGGATCCAACATTTCTAGTCTTGAGTAACCAGAATTTGTTTACAGAAATCCTTAGGTTTCAGTATATGAAATGAATGTAGATAAATTTCTCTTTTTACAGTTTTTAATATTAATAAAATAGTTATTTGTTTTACTAGGCAGCAAAGTAGTAGATTGAGTGCCGCGGCTGATAGTTCAGCCAAGGCTAAATAAAACAATGCAGTGGCTCTATTGCTGAAACGACAGAAACGGCGACAAGGCTGAAAGGTATGTTGCAGAAAACGAGGCATGAAATTGAAAACTCACCATTGATACAGGGATGGCGCCTGCTCCATTAGGGTAGGCGTAGGGCCCGACGAGGTATCCCATGTTGAACGAAGAGGTGTGTGTTCCTGGCTCCACTTTACCTAAAATACAGAAAGAAGTCGATTAAATATGAGGCACAAATTAGGAAGCTATTTGAAGGAATTAATGGTTCGCCCTCTCGATTATACTCATTGAGAATGTGAATATTGAATTTATGGGAACTGATTCATGTTTTTAGACGGGTATTATAGTTGAAATCTATTTGGTTCTATGAATATCATTTCGTTGATTATACATGTCAGGAAGTGAATATTGAATAAATGGGTACATATTTGTATTTTTAGGAGATTATGGTTGAGATCTTGGGATCAATTAGATTTTACGAGTTTCGCTGATTATACTCATTGGTGAAGTGGATACGTACATTTTAAGAGAAAATATCCCAGGATCAATAATTGGAATATAATATTATTTTCGACAGAATTTCCATTTTAAGAAGCATATGGGATATAGAAAAAAATTATATTTCAGGTTTTTATAAAACGTTTAAACTTTTCAATAATAAAGAGTTTCCAATACTACTGATAATGGCAACACTGTATCATTATTTGACATTTTTTATGTAATTTGTGTTTAGTAGATAATACCATTTAATCATGGAAAAAATTATACAAAGTGTTGCTATCGTGACCATTTTAAATTGATTCATTCCTGTTGGAAAACCCTTTGATTCTCTGAATCCACTCTACACTTGTTATTAGATTATATGATATGGAATTAAATTAATTGATGGCTGTAGAGATCGCCTAACAGTGCAGTAGCTACACTTAGAATACACTTATTCATGATTTTTCAGCCCTGCAAAAATTATTCTCAAGAAAATAAGATTGTTACTTAGGTATTGATATGATTTCTTTCAATAATTTTTTTGACTTTTACGATTTGGACTGGTTTCAGAATTCAGAAATTGTTTTGAAATTCAAAATTTAGAACTATACCTTAACAATTTCTGACTAAGAACCCAGCCCAAATCTTAAAAATTAAAAAAATTATTCATAGAGATCATAACAATTTGCGCCCCACGTTGGGTGCCAATTGTTATGATTTCATTGATTTCTATCAATAATTTTTTTTAATTTATAAGATTTGGGCTGGGTTCTTAGTCAAAAATTGTAAATTTTAAATTTCAATAGAGTTCCATCGCGAATATTTCATTCGGAATTCGGCACTAACAATCCCAAGTTCAAATCCCGCGACAAGAGAAATCACCAAACCATTGAGTCGTTGTTTTTGTTTTAATATATAGGTGCAGCTGGTATTCAACAGATCGTAAAGCTGTTTCCGGCTCATAAGCATAGATCCTAGTCTTATAGCCAATAATTACGCATTTCAGATCGTTATCATATAAAGCTACTTGATTTTGTTATGTTTTCATTAATGGTTCCGGTCGATGGCATTCCTGAAAGAGGTATGTCTTTGAGAGTTCCACACTTCTCAACAAATGAAAATATGATTTATACAGCTGAATTTAGATACAATTATCTAAAAAATTATTAGGTGGACATTTACATATTATTCTCAAGATGTCAAAGGCAATGACCTGTATCAAAATTTGGATTTCAAATTTAAATTCGAATCTGGTTATACTCATCAATACAAAACGAATATCGCATAAATGCTTCTGTATAAATATCAACAAAAAAAAATCGCATAAAAGAATCAACGTATTTCATTTGAATAATCGCAAGCAAGAGTCGTTCCCTTGGTCAGATTCACATCTGAAACTCATAATCAATATTTTTATGAGAATGTTGAACCGCAGTAGCCGATTCATCCGAGGTAACCCACATCATTTCCTCAGCAATTGAATACTCGGAATTTCAAATTATTCCATTAATTAACCATGTCATTAACCAATCCTCATTCATATAGACAATTAACGATTATATTTATTTGCTCACTATAAGCCCCGACAATGCTTGGCTATTATAACAAAACTTTTTATTTACATGATGTTTCTAAGGAATGCTATTTTTGCTAAACCTTTTTTCGTAACGTCTATCCTCTCCATTACAAGAATTTCTCTTGGACCAGTGAGTCCCTCAAGGTTGTGTTCTAGGGCTACCATTGTATCTCCTATACCCCCTACGGTGCTTACGATGGTGAAACTTTCAAGTCAAATATGTGCTGACTAATATGCTTAGCTATGGTCACTTTAACAAGTGATTTTAAGAGCAGAAAAACTGACCATGGAATGCTGTCAGAATTATCTAGAAACATGGAATGTTTCTTAACAGTAATAAAATGTCACGACATCTTTATATGAAATGATAGAAATGCCATTGTTAATTACGTTGAGTATAGATCGAAGATCTATCGTTGTGGAGTAGGTACACAAGAATTTTTTTTTTAAATAATGGCAATACTGATGTTGTTTTAATTTTTTAAATCGGTATCATAATATCGCCTTCAACTGATTATGATGTTTTACAATTTTCTTCTTTGTGAAAAGATGAAATCCTAATTTTCGGTCTGGGAGAATTCAGAAAGAGATGACATCAATTTCAATCATTATCTACTAGCAGAATATATACTGAAACAAATGGAAAATAAGTGTACAACCGATATTTGGATATAGATTGGATTTAAATTTTTGGGGGTTCATTATTATTCCGCAAGAGAGAAATATCTGACAACAATGTAAAAACCACTCTAATATCGGCCATATCTAGATCCTGGCATACCAAAATCTACAGGGTGTTCCTAAATTTGAGGTACAAACGAAAATGACAGATGCCTCGGATCATTTTAAGAAAAAAAAAAGTCCTATGAACATGGACCCGCAAAAGCTTTTCAAGATACCAGGGTTGTTGAAGTTTGATTTTTTTTCTTTTTTTCTCATAGCGGTTTACCTCCACGAGATATTCAGCTTAAATTCGGCATAGGTTTTACAATTTGTAGTTTTCTTTATGTGATATGCTAATTTTGAATGCAAATCTACAAGGTGATATTTTTTCTGGAATAGTGCCCGCTTCTTTTCTCCAGAACTTTTTTCTGGTGATCACTGGAAGTTTAAAAAAATGTAAAAATGGTCCAGTACTACACTTTTTGAATTCTTGTAGTTTTATCGTAACTGCTACGGACACCAAAAAAAAATCGAACAATTCTTTAGTAATCCTTAGGAAAATTCGAATTATTGTAAAGATCCAGTTAGTGAGCTGTGATGAATAAATGAATTTGGTTTTGGTCCTTCTTTGCCCAATCTGTAGCGAAGATTGATGAAGATTCAACAAACTGGTACTACCATAAACAAAAAAGTAGGTCTACAAGAAACACCCTGTATGTCGGCTACAAAGCGTTTGCTGTCTATACTTCATTTTTCTTCATAAAATTGATGCCTTACATACTTAAAACTAGCTTTGCATTGAAATTGGTAAATAGCCTATTATAGTCGAAAATCGAACTTAAGAGGGAACACCACCATGTGGTTCTTTAGTTCGAACAAAATAACAGATAGTTCTTCTTACGAACCACCGATTTCTATGGGGTTTTCACATAATTTCCTCAAACAAAAACCTACATGGAAGAAAGTAAATATTCTTAATTTTCAAATAAAAATGAAAAAAAAAATTGGTAACTTCTTTTTCTTCACAAAAAACTGATGATATGTACTTTCTGTAAAGCACTGATATATTTTCAAAATATTTGTGAAAAAAAACAACCAAAAATCATAACAGAAAAAGTGAAACTATTTTTTCGTGAAAATCGTAGACTGTACAAAGTTTGTCCATCGCAGGAGCGCCAGAGGGGTAATGAATGTCTACCAAAGTTTGACTGATAAGAAAAACCACGTAGTTGTAATCCCTCTCAAGCTATTTTCTGGTAATATATATTTCGCATGCTTTTTCCATTGCAAAATTACAAATAGTACGCATGTTGTGACTCAGCCTCGGTTCAACATTCATATCTTCGATTCTTCCGAAGCAATTACCGTGTAAACCACACAACGTGAAATCCCAACAATCTGATTCGGTAACCCTGTTCCTTGCCACCCATACCGTTCCAGTTCTCGAAGAACGGGAACCGCGCGTTTCTAAAGGGTTTCACGGACGTGCCGACTTAATATACGAAAATTTCCGCGAACAGGCAAGAAAGATAATTGCAATCTTTCCGATTTATCGACACGGAAAAATCGAACGGAGATAATTGCGGATATCTGGCCGCAGAAAGACAGAACCATCTCTTTTTTTCTCCGATGTTCCATGCCTGAAATGTCTTATTTATACCTTCGGCATGGCGGAATGGAGAAGTGACCATTTTTGGTCTCCGTACGTAGAATTTTTAGCCGGCTAAGTTCTACATATTCTTAGATCTCATCATGTCGGGAGCTGGGACGGAGTAATTGCTTGCCTTATTTACAAATAAGGACCACGATGTTGAGAGATTGGATTTATTGGAAGTTGGTGTTCTGTGTGCCGAGCCGACCGGAGGGGTTTCGGTATTTTTAACCGTAGCTGTAGCATGTGCTTTTTCAAGTCTTTTACATGTGTTTGGATACGAGCGGAAGTTGTAATTAGTGAGAAGCGGATTGTTTATTGGTATTTCGGGTAATTTGCTGCGAAGCCTCCCTTTCTATGGTGCAGGGCGATATTTGGAAACAAACAGATTAGGCGTTTTGGTTTATTATTTCCAATAATAAACTTACAAATTCTCTGGTCGAGAATAATACCGTTGACTTTTTGGAATTTGGCGATTAGAAAAAACTAAACAATAGACTAGTTTAGAGATATAGAAGAAAGTTGATTTTTTTTTAATGTGACACCCTATATATGACTTGAGTACAATCAATGGACACCAAATGAATTAAATCTCAAAATGAATGAGAAATATTGGTTAATCTTTACTTTAACGCCCCCTCCCCAACGATAACAGGATACTTTTTGATGAATCTGCGGCTAAAAAACTTAAAAATATAGGGTGTCCCATTTAATATACACCAGCTCTCCTCTATATCTCTAATACCCAGTTCCAGGAACGTTCATTAAAATTTAATGCTGCATCAAATTTTTAATCCTTCATTAAACGGTGCATGTAGCCAATAGAAATAAATTTTATAATTTTAATAGACGTTCCTGCAACTGAGTGTAAAACAGTAATTAATTTCTATGGCCTGTATTTCGAAATCAAAGCGTTTGCAGACCCATGTTCATAGGCCTTTTTTTCTTTGAATGACTCGAGGAATCTACAATTCTCGTTTGTATCTCCAATTTGGGATTACCCTGTATAATTTATTTCAACATCTCTGTTCAAAATGATAGAAGACGTACTTTTTCTCTCCTAGGTGCTGTTGCCAAATTGTGAACTGAAAAGAACAAAACTTTCCATTTTTGAAGCGAATTTGACGAAATTCCGAATGGAACTCAAAATCTGCGAGCTTATAACTCTCCTCTATTTACCCAAATCAAATCTCAACTTCATTTGCATTCAAAATGACAGAAGATGCCCTTTTTTCTCCTAGGCGATGTTGCCAGATTGTGAACTAAAAAGATCAAAATTTACAGTATCTGAAGAGAATTTAACGCAATTCCGAATGGAACTCAAAATCTGCAAGCTTGACTCTCCTCTATTAACCCAAATTGAGACTCAACTCCATTTACATTCAAAATGACAGAAGATGTCTCTTTTCTCTACTATGCGCTGTTGTCAGATTGTAAACTAAATAAGGCAAAATTTGCCATTTCTGAAGCGAATTCGAGGAAATTCCGAATGGAACTCAAAATCTGCAAGCTTGACTCTACCCTATTAAACGAAATTGAGACAACCTCATTTGCACTCAAAATTGAATAAGATGTCTTTTTTTATCCAGTAGGCGCTGTTGCCAGATTGTACTAAAAAGAACAAAATTTTGACGAAATTCCGAATGGAACTCAAAATCTGCAAGTTTGACTCTCCCCTATTAAACCAAATTGAGACTCTACCTCATTTGCATTCAAAATGACAGAATATGCCTTTTTTCTTTAATAGGCGCTGTAGCCAGATTGTGAAATAAAAAAAGCCAAATTTACCATATCTGAAGCGAATTTGACGAAATTCAGAATGGAACTCAAAATCTGCAAGCTCAACTCTCTCCCATATCAACCCAAATTGAGATTCAACCACATTTGTATTGTTGCCAGAATGTGAACTAAAAAGTTTCCGAATGGAACTCAAATCTATAAATTTGATTCGCCCCTATTAACCCAAATTGAGACAACCTCATTCGCATTTCAAATGACAGAAAATGTATTTTTTCTCTAGTAAGCTCTGTTGCCAGATTGTAACCTAAAAAAAACAAAATTCACCATATCTGAAGCGAATTTGACGAAATTCCGAATGTCAAAATCTGCAAGCTTGACTCTTCCCTATTTACCCAAATTGAGACTCAAACTCATCTGCATTCAAAATGACAGATGTCTTTTTTCTCGACTAAGCGCTGTTGCCAGATTGTAAACCAAAAAGAGCAAAAATGACCATTTCTGTAGCGAATTCGACGAAATTCCGAACGAATCTCAAACTCTGCAAGCTCGCCTCTCCCGTATTAACCCAAATCGAGCAGAATGCCCCCTTCCCGTGCGTCCGTCGAAGCGGGCGAGAGAGCACGGCACGTCTGCAACGGGCAGCCAACATGCGATAAGCGACCGCTGAATTCCGCAAACCGGGCATTAAAATCGAGTTTATGGATAAAAACATGTAATTTAACAATTGCACTAACTGGCTCCGAGTGGATTCGAACCTCGGTCGACTCCTAAGTGTGATTGATTTCATGGGCGATTAACGCGGCCATTTTTTTTTCCTTCTAACGATATCCCGGGGCTCTGACGGTACCGAGCGTTAGTTCCTGGACGGAGGAGAGGCTTTCGATGATTGATCCTCTGGGATAATCTCCGAAGGCCACGGAACTCTGTAAATCACGGGTTTATTGTTTTCATAAGGCTCAGAGACCGGCTAGACCGCTAGGTTGTTTATGGGTATATACGCGAGGTACCAACGAGAAATTAATAAGTTGTTCAACGCCGTTTGAATTCTTTCTGATGGCTGGTTTGAACGCGTAGCGTGCGTATAATGCTGCGTTTTTAGTGTTTCGAGAGAGTTTTTGCTAGAGAGAAGCTTTGGGGGAAAATTTTTTAGCACGATCCAGTATTCTTATTTCAGGTTTATGATTCCAAAATGGTTTATGTCAAAATTGATGCACATTACAAATGATATAATTCCTTTTGTAAAACTAGGTTTAGAAAATATTGATTTCATAAGAATTTGAATAGATAATTGTTTACAAAACCGCCCCCTCGTGGTTTTACTTTTTTTTTTCATTTCATTTTTTCATTCTAGGATGATTCTTTATGTTCATCAATGATTGCAAACTGCATATAATTTTTTTGTTAATTTGGAGAAGAATGGTAGAAATCTGCTCAAAAACTAGCTCACCATTCTTAAAAACCATAAAGAATCATACCTAACCTAACAGATAATCGATGAGGTTAGATTAGGTCAGGTTTCCAAAGATGACAAACTAGTATTTTGATAATTTTTTTTTATTCGAAGGAAAATCATGGAAATCTGCATAAAAACAAGCTCGCCATCATCAAAAACCATCAAAAATCATTCCCAACCTAACAGATAATAGGTTAGGTTAGGAGGTCTTTTATGGTTTTTGATGGCGAGTTAATTTTTCTGCAGATCTTCAAGATTCTCCTTCATGGTTTTCAATGATTGCAAACTGCAAACATAGTTTAATTTTTTTGTTAATTCGAAGAAGAATCGTGGAAACCTGTCATGAACAGGCTCGCCATCATTAAATTAAAACCCATCAAAAATCATTCCTAACCTAACAGATTAATAATCGATGAGGTTAGGTTAACATAGTTTTCAATTATGGCAAAGAAGTACTTAAATATTTGAAAGAGAATCGTGGAAATTGCATAAAAATTAGCTCGCCATCATTAAAAACCTTAAAAATCATTCCTAACCTAACAAATAATAGGTGAGGTTAGGAGATCTTCTATGGTTTTTGATGGCGTGTTATAGCTTTAGTGCAGATCTTCAGGATTCTCCTTCATGGTTTTCAATGAATACAAACTGCAAACATAGTTCAATAATATTTTTGTTAATTTGAAGAAGAATCGTGGAACCTTGCTCATAAACTAGCTCGACATCATTAAAAACCATCAAAAATCATTCCTAACAGATAAATAATCGATGAGGTTAGGTTAGCATAGTTTTCAATCATGGCAAACTAGGACTTTATTTTTTTTATTTCAAGGAGAATCGTGAAAATTGCATGAAAACTAGCTCGCCATCATAAAAAACCATAAAAAACCTCCTAACCTAACCTATAATCTGTTAGGTTAGCTTTGGTCGTTTTTAATAAAGAAGTGATTGCCGAGGTTAAAGCAAAAACGAATCATTTTACAGAAAAGGTATTGAAAAGTAAGGAATCATCTTGAAGTTCACAATCTTTCAAGAAAAAAATTGTTTTTGCTGACTGGGCCCGGAACTTATTGAGTGCAGTTTTGAAGTAAACAGTTTTTTGACTTTTCTCGAAAATTTTTCCCAAAATCTACCCCATTTCTACATCGAAAAATCCCCATATCACCCGTGACGCAATCGAACATAAAAAAACAGGTTTCTACCTACACGTCCGTCCGGATCTCGTTTCTGATGACCCATCCACATCCATCTCCACCAAATTGCCAATTCATGATGCAGAAAGCGACGTAGTAAATATAACCAAAAACGTAAATTGTGAGAGAGCATCGAAAGAGGTTTTTTCGTTGACGAAAACGGTATGTGATTTGAATTTTAAAACGTTATCTCGTTATCGATCTCATGCTTTCTCAGGTAAAATATACGACGGAACCCGGTCATGTGCGTGGTCATGATGTATTCCATCATGTCTTGTGCATCTCATAGCCTCGGTTTTATACTGCCGTCATTAACATATTCGAGATAGGCTAATGGTTACATCTCGATTCTGATCAGAAACTACCACGAATTGTTGGGTACCCTTTGGGCGCCATGGTATCAAAGGTGGCTTCCGATTAAATCGGCAAAAAGATTCCCACCGTGGAGAGAAGTAGCTTTCCAGATAGACATTCAAGAAAAACCAGAGCCTCCAAAAAAATTTGAGAAAACCTCTAACTTGACGTCGGCGTCGTGAGCTTTTGAGCGTTTCTCAATTCATGCTGCTTTTGCGCCCTCAGAGACCTTACATTATTGCTGTTGAAATTTGGCATGAATATTCGAATGATCGTAGGATAACGATTCTTCAATGTTATGTTTGATTTTTTTATTGATCTGAAGACTCAATCAATATGAAATTTTGAACAAGGCTTGAAAATGCTATTTTATATCCCCTTCTGTTTTCTTGTTTTTATTGAGCGATCAGCATGTAATTGCATATGAAACTTGAAATTGCCGTTTTACATCAATGCAAAATTTCCTCTTGTAGACTTAGTCATTGCCCAGTTTGAAGCTTATTTCAATAGCAAAGACGAATATTTCTTCAGAAGAACTACTGCAATTGAAAAGTAAGAGGAGCAAAAGAGTCGAATTCTTAATAAAAAAAGGGTTTTTATCGGTAAGGTCCGGGAATTATTGAGAGAAGTGTTAGCGTTTTTAGGAATTCTCGGCTTGGCTTGATGTTCAAGCTACTTGGCTTGAGCTAGACTAGATTTCAAGTCAAGTAGTAGTTTTTCAATCTCAAGTCAAATATTTATTTATCAAGTACTTGAATCATATCAAGCTCCTTGATTTTTAACAGTTTTATTGTGTAGTATCACATCAATAAAAAAAAATGATGAAATGAGAAGGGACCTTGCAAAAAATCTCTTTTTTTTATTAACCTTATTCTTTAAAAGAACCGAAATTACCAACTTTTTTGAAATAGAAACATAAATTAAATCACTTTAAATTATAACAAAATGAAAAATAATGAAAAAAAATTAAGTTTCTTTATATTGAGAAACCTCCAGGCTTTAATTGATTTCATAAATTTTCATCCAGGATCTAAGACACATGAGGCATCTTATAGATTTGTCGCCTAACCTATTGCGGGTTTTTGTAACTGTAAGAGCAGTTCTGGAAAATTGTCTTTCAACAGGACCTGAAGATGCTGGCGTTGATAAAAAAAATCCTGGCCATTGTGGCCAAGTTTGGATAGATATTTCTGAAACTACCAAAATCGACCAATCAATTTCATAGAATATGAGAAAACTACTAATAAAGTCACATTGGCGAATGCTTCAGTCTCTCGGCGCTCGAGGAATCCCCTTATTTAGTCTAAGCGCGCACGAGATTGCAGAAATATATGCCGTGCGACGCGTGCATCTCAAGCTCAAGTGATATCAAGTAGCTTGATATCAAATCAAGCAATACCTAAATATCTAAAAATCAAGTCAAGTCAAGCTCAAGTATGTAATTTTTCACGAGCTTGAAATATCAAGCTACTTGGCTTGATGAATACCTAAGCGTTTTGTGGAGGAATTACCGTTTGCAAAATTGAAACAAGGCTATTCAATGCAAAATACTGGAAAAAAATCAATTCAGAATATTTCTGCTGGGAATTTGAAAAACTTTGAGTTCAAACGTATAATTACCGAGTTCAAACCGGTATTAGTTGACAAAAAAAAACCCAAGTTGAAGAGAATTCCCATTAAGTATGTACAAAATGACAAGCATATAAAATTGAACTGATTATTCGAATTGAAAGTTTTTCCCAATTAGATCAAAAATGAGAATTTACGATGTAGCGATCGTCCAGTTGGTATGTAAATAAGTGGAAGTATTATAAGTCTTCGATCATTAAAAAAAAATTATCCGGAGCAGTTGTGAAATATGTAAATGTATCGAAATGAATATATTAGACATTTTGACGGTTTTTTCAAAAGCAATTAAAATTTCCTCGAATGATGTTCATTTATCTGATCCAATTGGAATTGGCATATTACATATTCAAACTATTTGTCAGGATGATAAGTTCTTTAATTTTTATGTTTTTCAGCGCTCGCTCCCCGAACCTTCGCGAAGTTTCTAATTTTGCCAAATTTGAGCCAGGAATGATCTTGCATGACTCACTGATGGCCAATTCTTGGTCAATTAATTAATTAAATTACGTTCAACATAAACACGATAAATCTCAAGTTATTTTTGTAGGTCGTGTTTAACCATAATACTGGATACAAAAAAAAAAAATAA
The DNA here is from genome assembly GCF_914767665.1 of Harmonia axyridis. Taxonomy (NCBI): domain Eukaryota; kingdom Metazoa; phylum Arthropoda; class Insecta; order Coleoptera; family Coccinellidae; genus Harmonia; species Harmonia axyridis. The sequence continues at coordinate 13,261,745 of NC_059502.1, read as the reverse complement.
TAATATTTCTTTGTATCATGGTGTTCAACTATTCGAAGTTTATCTTTGAGAAACCAAAACCTCAAGAAATTCTTTCTACGTTGAGCTCTCTGATCAAAGCAATAAATAATTGATGCTGAGTTATAAATATTAAACTTAAATCTATTAGAGAAATATGTTCTTTCCATTGAAGAACATTGTCTGAATTGTTGGTATTTTTGGGGGAACAGAAAGAAGTCTCAAAACCTCTCTTAGCTGCGCTAACTGATAACAATAACAAACCACAAACTGCGATTCCTAACCTAAATTTCTGCATGAAAGAGATACCAACATACCGAATAAATATTTCAAGAAATATCCCAAATACGCGAATCGAAAACGTCCAACTGGACGAATTGAATAATCCAAGTCTGAATTCGACACAAAAAATGCTGGAATGCAGTCCTCGAGTCATCTCGCCGATAGGAAGGTACCTGAAAGGTGCACGCAGTGTTTCAACAACACTCCACAGGGTTGGTGTGGTTAGCCGGACATGATAAATGACGCCATAACGATAAACAGAGATAAGTTATCGGCTGGGCCCAACTGACAGGTTTCTGTGTTGTTTCTGAAATCTCATCCCGCGTAGGAGAAGACGCTTCTTCAACGCAAGAGAGGAGGAGATTCGGTTCATAATTTAGAATTTAAATTGTTTGATATTAATGGAGAAAATTTCAGAAAAACGCTGTTTTCCAGGTTATGTAGCAATAATGACGTATTAAATGTCAAACTGTCATATGATTCTTCTATGAATATCTATGTTTACCGGTTTTGACGTTACATGCCAATGTGACGTCTCCTTCCTTTATCGATAATGGAGATGTGAAGCTGAATATCCATATAACTAAATAATAAATCTTCATTTATTTTGCGGAAGCGTCATTTTACAAAAACTAAGGTAGAGCGGGAAGTTTAGACAAATATGGATTCCGAACGCTGAATCAAGTATGTTCAGCAGCCACCGCTGTATGATTATTCATAGAAAATGTTATTTCTCTATTTCAGTATCGTAATGAGTTTTTTACAGTTCTAAAAACAGTGCTGTAATGATGTTTTCAGTTATATTATTTGTTTTGTGCTTGTCTACACAGACTTCCAATCCAATCAAAATTCAACACACGTCAATTGTCAAGATGATATAATTTGGATTTCGTGAAATGATTTGCAACATCATTCGCAATTTCTCTTAATTCTATTGGTGTTAAATCGATTTCGTCAGATATAATTCACGAATTTAATGCGTAATTAAAAATTATTCCAAAATTCGAAACGTACGATTCAAATTCAAATTCAATTTTTGTAACAGTCACACCAACTGCCAAGATACAATACAAATGTAACTAGGATGTATAATCTGAATGTTTCATTGAATTTCGACAATATTTCACAAAACTTGACTGAAATAGAGAAAATATCGTCTAATACTCGTTGCAGAAGGCAATTCCAACACTCATGCGTTCGAAAATTCGCTCCTTCGTTGCTCGTTTTCGAATTTCACATTCGTGTTGGAATAGGAGCCCCCATTCTGCAACTTGTTTCAGAATATACTATTATTTCTCATATCCATTTTGATGAGTGATCAGCTTGAAATTCTGCTGAAAATTTAGTCGATTTTCTACCCTTGCTATAAATTGTCATTCTGTGTATGTATCTCCAAATACAAATTTCAATCTCTACAGTTTTGATATTACCAGGAACACGAAATTTCGTAAGGCCATATTTACGAAACATCTTGTCGGATTTTGCCCATTAACGAATTCAACGTTGTCATTCGAAATCGGAACCTTTTCTGCAAATTTCGAGTTTCTAGGTCTTTCCAGCCGATATTATCGTCCATATACAGTATATACCTACAATATATAAAGTATATCATCGAATTTACGGACGGTTTCATCATCAATGCGTCGATTCTAATCCTTTTAAACCAATCCATCCACAAAATTCTAAGATTAGAAACATCGTGATGAAATATTAGAACGATCTGTTCGAAGATTCATCGAAAATGGAAGAACCCGATCCGCCCCGAAGGACCAACTTCTCGAATTCCATCAAACCCGATCCAAACTTGAAAATCTGTTAAATATCGCCTCGCCAATACGTTCCTAACCTCCAAAACCCGCCTACACTCTTATCAAAACCCATAGATCTCGCGTTCATCCCCATAACTCCACATTTTTCGACCCGTCCTTCTGACCCAACTATGGCGTTCCATGCACACACTCCCTAATACCAGAAAGATTATTTATGGGTTCATTTTCTGGGGGGATCCGTCGACCTTTTCAGGTTCAAGACCCGCGTTTCCAGGCTAGAGCGCCGAGATGCCTCGAGTGGTTTTCGCAGAGGACGCACAAAACACTCGTGGCCCTCTTTTCCATTCATTTCGAGAGTTTGGGGAATGTTAAATGAGGAAGAGCAGCTCGGGTTCGTAATCACTTCTTTTTGACGGATTCTGCGAATTTGAAACGTGGTTTTTCAGGCGAATGTTTTACCTTAATTTGTGTAGCGAAATAACACAAGACTAACTTGATGTAAACAGTTTCATTCAAGGGTTAGGACGGCGGCAAAACATATGGGGATCTAGAAGTTGGCTAACTTTCAACTTTTCATGTTAACGCTTGTTGGAACTTTAAATACTTTTTATTAGCTTTTTTAGTGATGATCAGAATTTTTTAAAATAAATCATTGTGCAAAAGCATTTGGTCGACGGCAAGCGTAATGAAACCTTGAAGTTGTCAAAGTTGCAAGTTGCTTTAGTTATGGAATTTATGGAGTCAACTAAACGAAGGAATTGTTTGGGAGTTAGTCATAAAAACCCCATTCTGGATTTCTTTCAAAATGTTGACCAATTTTTTAAACAATATTGGAACTTGAGGTCCTATGTACATATTATTATTGAATAGTCGTTATCAATGGAGTATTCAATAGAATAAGAAAATTTCGAAATTAACAGCGAAATAATAAATGCAAAGAAACTAAAACTCCAATAGCATATGTGCTTACTTCAAAATGACATCAGCGTAAGTTCGTCCAATATGGTTAGTTTCTCACTCAGAGTAATAAACATAGATAGAGGGAGCATTATGTCATTTTCAGTAAGCAAATTTTGTCCCCAACATGAACTATCAAATTTGACATGAAGCGCGCGGAAATGAAAACATATCAGTCATACGATATTTCACTCAATTCGTGAGTTTCTCCAAAATGAACGCTTTCTTATGTCCCATAGTGAATCAACGTTTCATATTAACTCAAAATATATTGAAATAAATACCAAAATATATCAGAAATTCAGAAAACAAACTTCAAGCGCGCCAAACGACGTGAAACAACCGATGACACTAGGAAAGCAAAAGTTGCCAAACCTTGGATTTCAGCAGGTAGATACAGAAAATAATAAAAATTCTGCTTATTATAAATCCGACAATCAAGAAAAATATCGGATTCCAAATATTAAAATTGCAAATTTAATAAGGAATCCCACAAATAAATATATTACATTCAATATAATATACATTCATGATGATATAATAAAATTGTGGATTTGAAAATATATCACAATCCGACAACGTCATCTAACCATGTTGGGGACATGTAAAAATTGCGTATACTTCCTCTATCTATGTTGAATTACCCCATGATGCCATCAAAGTGCATTTTACGCAACATGGCGTCTGTGACGTCAATTTTGAGTAATCGAGTGCCACAAACGAAAGCAAGAGTTTCCTTAAGTCAACCGTTTTCTCTTGTCAAGAACCACTTATCATTATTCAATGGTAGTATTAAATAGAGTAAGGGAATTAAGAAATTAACAGCGAAATACTAAATGCAAAGAATCGAAAATGGCAATGACATATGCGCTTACTTCAACAACGTTAGTTTTTCATAATGAATCATTCAATTTTTTCAGCTTTCTTGCATATTTGATAAAAATGTTATACAAATTATTGTACATCGCTCTTGAAAATTTAAAATATAAAAATGTCAATGAAAAAGGCGATATTTTCTATACTGGCAAATTGCTTATTATAGAAATTACAATCGATTATACCAGACTAATTTATTTCAACATAAATTATACCACAATATCTTCAGATGATTTTAACATAAGAACTAAGAAAAATTAAAAAGTAATATTTCCTCGAAAAATTTCAAAGATTTATCATTGGAAAGATTCATGCTAGAAAAACAAAAACCTAATAAACGGCCCAACACCTCGACATACCTCCATAACCTACCCAAAAAAAAAAAAATGAAAAAAAAAACAATAAAAAATTAAACACAAAGCCAAGAAAAAAACCGATATAGGAAAACCTCAGAAACCCATATTACAGTCGTCCAGCCTCCCCATCACGGAGCAGATTAGATGCGAGATCTCTCGCGTCCGGTCCATTGTTGCCGCCCGCGGGAAGTAATGAAAATCAAATTTCGTCCGTCCGCCTCTCGTCTCGCGCCTCCGGACAAATCCGTTCGTCACGTTGTTTGACGCTCCTCGCAGACGCGGGGAATCGGATCGGACGGGGCGCGGGGACGTCGGAATAAGGTACATATTAAATTAGGCGATGAACGTCGTAATTACAGTCCAGCAAAGTCTAATGATCGGAGAACAAGGCCTGCCAGGTTCGCTCTCTCGGACCTGGCCATCAGCACGTGAGAGATCCGGAGAGTAGATGCGTTGACCCCTTTACTTCGTCTCGTTGTAGGTACTAACTCGATCGAGCCGTTTCGGGGAGAAGGCACGGAATGGGGAAATAAAGCACTTCGGTTGAAAAAACTAGGTAACAATATTTTTTTGCTTCAAATTCGAAAAATAGGTGTGTTGCCGTCATTTCTTCGCAGAGTACCTCGACCGAGCCGTTTCGGAGAAAAGGCACGGTGTGGGAAAATAAGGCACGTCGGTCGAAAAAACTAGCTAACAATATTTTCTCCTGATTCTAAAAGCAAATGCTTTGAGACATAATTTCGTTGCCTCATCCCTCAACCGAGCCGTTGCTAGAAAAAGGCACGTAATGGAGAAATAAGGCACTTAGATCGAAAAAAATAGTTAACAATGTTAACAATAATTAACAAATTCGGAAAACACGTGTGTTGCCATCATTTCTTCGCCCCGAGCCTCGACCGAGCCATTTTGGAGAAAAGGCACGGTGTGGGAAAATAAGGCACGGTGGTCGAAAAAACTCGCTAACAATATTTTCTCCTGATTCTAAAAGCAAATGCTTTAAGACATAATTTCGTTGCCTCATCCCTTAACCGAGCCGTTGCTAGAAAAAGGCACGTAATGGAGAAATAAGGCACTTAGATCGAAAAAAATAGTTAACAATGTTAACAATAATTAACAAATTCGGAAAACACGTGTGTTGCCATCATTTCTTCGCCCCGAGCCTCGACCGAGCCGTTTTGGAGAAAAGGCACGGTGTGGGAAAATTGTGGTCGAAAAAACTCGCTAATAATATTTTCTTCTAATTCTAAAAGCAAATGTCTTGAGACATCATTTCGTTGCCTCATACTTCAACCGAACCTTTTCAGGGAAAAGGCACGGAATGGAGAACCTCGGCCAAAACAATTGAGTAACAATGTTATTTCCTCAGATTCAAAAAAGTGATATGTTGCCAACATTTCATTGCCTCATACCTCAATCGAGCCGTTTCGGAAAAAAGGCACGTTATGGGAAAATAAGGCACGTCGGTCGAAAAAATTAGCTAATAATGTCTTTTTCTTCAAATTCGAAGAGCAGATGAGGTGATATCAGTTTTCTCTCTCATACTTCTACCGAGCCATTTCGAAAAAAAGGCACGAAATGGAAAAATATGGCACGTCGGTCGAAAAAAAAAGGATTCTACGGATTTTTTTTTCAAATTGAAGCACGAGAGCAATACGTAGAGCAGCTGCCTTTTTTCTTCATCTTAGTTCCAACAAACCCTGCGCATTGACGGAAAATATATGCGGAATGAAGAAATAAAGTACGTCGATCGGAATAATAGGGTATGAAACAGACTTATTTCTGATTGAACCTGAAGAAATACGGAAAATAGATGCCAGTACTTTATTACTCGTCTTATAACTCAATAGGGAAAAGGCACGAAATACGGCACGTCGGTTCGAAAAATAGCGACACCAGAGATGTTTTATAATTTGGACAAGTAACAGATACAAAGCAGGTACCTTGACGTAATTCATCTTATACCTCGACCGTGAAGAGGAAACGGAGAACCGGAAAAAAAAATTTTATCTGGCTACAAAAAATTTTTGGAGTTCTCGAAAGAAGGTGGCTTAACCTCATCATACATCAGGAAAAAGGCACCAAGTCGAGAAAAGGTACATCGGTCAAAATAATAAAGTATGTTCCCTAGGTACTATAATTTTTTCTTTCATTTCAGCACGTGAGATATCAGAAGAGCAGATGCGGATAGAAATGAAGTACGTTGGACGAAAAATATACTCTGAGATACTACAACCTCGGATACAACAAATTCCTCCTCTGCATTCGAGCACGTCAGACATCTGGAGAGGAGATTCCTCGACACTCATTTCTTCATCGGATATACCTTAATCTAGCCACTTCCGAGGCATATTTAAATCTATGTAGGTTAGTTGATTAATTTTCTTTCAGCCATGAGATCTTGAGAATTCTCCCTCAAAATTACAAGTCTAACCTAACGATTAACGAACACCAGTCTACACATTGATCCTGTTAAACGATGGTTGACAACAGATATCGAAAAACAAAATATTTCTAATTACATGAAACTTAAAAAATCAGCCTTAATTTCAAAACGATTGGATCGAGAAACATGGAATGCTTTTACTTTATTTGTTGAATCATTAGTATTCAGCCCATTGAGGATTTCAGTATTTAGACCTCAATGCTACATGAAAAGAACTCTCAAAATGTTATCAATAATAAAAACAATGAATAAATAAAATATAATAACTTATAATTTTTTGCGCTTGTTTCATTTGAAAAAATGAAAACAGTGTCGATTTTCGACCAGAATTTTATGCATTTTGGGTTATAGTTCCAGATTGAAGACGAAAAATGAGTAAATTAAATTCATAAATTCAATATTTCTACCAAAATTCCAAATGTCTATTATTTAATTATGAAACAAAAGGCGGTGTTAGAAAAACTAATAGCAAAAATGAAAGATGTGATTCATTGATTCCCTAAAACCAATGAATACAAAACTCTCCTTGAGAAAGATAAACACTACGAAAAATTTGATAAATGAAGGAGTTGCAAATTTCTTTGGTGTTTTACTTACCGAAGACTGGACTGTGGTCAGGTCTGGATACATGTTTATTGGCACTATAACTAACACCTGATTTTTCCTGAAACACAATTACATAATATAAATTATGATCAATGACAATAAACTAAAATAAAAACGGACAAACAATCCACTATGCGCTAGTTAGTACACTAGTTCTAATAAGAAATCTTAATTTAATAAAAGTACGTGTGCAATGGAACTTTTTTTAGTACGTTACAACTTATTTTAGTATTGTTCAATTTATTCTTGCTGATATGCTCGTTCATGAGAGTATCTTAATAAGTAAAGTAAAGAAATTGGAGCAACAAAATTGATTATACCAAACTCATGGTGGGTTCCATGGAACTTTTATCGGGATGATTTGCTCAATCAAATCATTTCTATGTTCAATTTCAGTTTTCAGTTTTATGAAAGTTAGTATCCTTAAAACGACGATATGCACAAATTGAAAAAACTGATAACTTGATGAAAATAAGAAGGTTATTGAAAATGCAGTAAATAAAAATTTTCGATTCGAGATGATGCCACAAAACTCAAACATAAGTAGATACAAAAAGATTTTGTCAGTCACTCATAGACATAAGTTAATATTATTATTTATTTAATATCCTTTTTTATTCAATTATCATTTTATATCCTATTTTGATATCTAGACCATAAAAGAAAAACTCCATTCGATATGTATGATATTGTAGGATCCAAACCACTGAAAATTAAATTCCTAAGCGAGTCGCACAAAAAAAGCTTTATCATGAGAGTTATCTTTATGAGGTGCCCTTATCAGTTAAACTTCTTGGTTCGATAATCTGGTCATATCAAATGCATACGAGAATCGAGTCATACAAGGAGATACATGATAGCGACAAGAAAATTTGTGAGGCATCTTTCAGGAGCCAGGGAACATATGTACAGTATGGAACACATAGCAGTAGGTGATATCAAAATGTAAACATTTAGAAACGATTAAAAATGAGGTAAATGAACCGTCGAAGAGAAGGATCACTGGGTTCTTGCATAAATGATGAGGTGAAGTTTCGGAGATTTACCTTCAAGATTATTTGATACAACAAAAAGTTTCATCTTAGTTAATTGTAAATAAAATCTGATCAGTTTTGCTCATACACAACTCACACAGTTACGCTCAAGACTATTCTCTAATTTAAATCAGTTTTAATTTTAATACATATGTACCAAATAGGAGATAGGTAGATGATACCTCTTTTGTCTGATACAAAAATTTTGAAAAATGATATTATATGGCATGAAAACTTTGCAATAATTTCAATGAAACAAAAAACGTAATTCCTTTAGGTAGGTAAATGAATTGAATCAATATTCAAAATAAACGAACTTCACTTAAACGTTATGAAAACATTTAACAATAAAATCATATTTGTTTCTAAAAATCTCATTAATGTCCTAAAATAACCGATTTTTGTAAGTACTTAATATCATCCAAAAAGTTGGACATCAGGCCGACGGTTTTTTATTTGGTTTTAATACACTGCAATACTTGCGTTAACTGTTAAAATTTCAAAAGAAGCAAATTTTTTTTGTTATGAAAGGATTCCAAAGGATCATTATGCAATGATAAACCAAAAAGGCACAAATTTAGAAATAAATACATACTTGAAAGTCATATTCACAATCCCGAGGTCCAATGATATATTCTCAACGCAATTACTTCAAAGTCATTCATAAAAAATTCATGCCAACAATTATAACATTATTATGAAAATCACATTGCAAAATCAATACCGCCGATGATATACTAATTATCTTATCTGCCATGTATTGACGCTCCATACGCTTACAGAATATTATTTCTTTGAGGCTATCAACATCAGAACTGCCTTGTCCGACGGAAAGAATAATCAGATCCAAACAAGTTCACGGAAATGGCGGCAAAGAATTTCACGACGCTTGTCCTTATTTCAATTCATAAAAGAACATTCAGCGATGAAAATCTTTTCAAATATTCAAAATTACAAGTGGTCCTACTTTTAACGAAGAGATTTGCTTTTCTCAATTTGGCCGGATTTCATTTTCTGTGCTATTTTGCAGTTTTATGGCTTTGACAAGGGATTATAAAGTCAAGTATTTTTAACGCTGTCTCTTGAAAACGTTGATTTACGACAAACAGTTTTGTTGTCAGAAAAGGCAGTTGAGGCACACTTGGAATAGTTTATTGCAGGTAAAAGTCACCTTAAGTGTGAAAGAGGGCTTAATATTAAGAAATCGGGGGGAAGAGAAAAATCACCTTAAGTGTGAAAGAGGGCTTAATATTAAGAAATCGGGGGGAAGAGAAAAATCACCTTGAGTGTGAAAGGGGGCTTAATATTAAGAAATCGGGGGGAAAAGAAAAATGAGAATGATAGTTTAGAATATTGACAGGTGACTACTGTGAAATAAAAGTACCTATTAAAAAAATGGTTATTGAGAAACATAAATCTAAGGCATTCCAAAATATATTTGATAGAAAGTCTAAATAATCATGAAGAATGGATGTGGATTCTTCAATTGAATTTTGAATTGCTATCTTTCCTTCAAGTCTTTTGAAAACTTTTAAGAAGACAATATAAACGATCAACTAACGGCCTTAGGCTTACTATACAGTCAAATAGTTTTCTAACTGACGGTAGGATTTTGATTCAAGATCAACTCAAGATTTTCATCCTTAGCAGCACTGTTTCACAGGAAATTGGATGTTGGTATAATCTTCAGCAATTTTTAGTTAAGTGAAGATTATTTCGGCGAAAGTTCCTTAGGAACGAAGTTCACCAAAATAGATGAGGTCTTATCAGAGCCATATCAGCAAGAATTAAAGCGCAAGCGTTCCTTGTTTATCAACATTCACAATAATCCTAGTTTGGGAGTATGTACCTCTGATTCAGTGAGATCAATGAGGCTACTCTTTTCCTCGGTGAGGTTTTCAGAGGACCTCTTTTCGTCCTCTCCGTCACCCTCGTCCTTGAACACCTTAACCTCATCGGTGCTGCCGAGATCATCTCCGCCACTGGACGAGACGTGTGGCATGATTCACTCACACGGCGGCATCACAGCCTCACTACATAGCACCACTAGCCAAAGCACATGTCACAGGAGCACTCCCGAATGCGGCACATCAGTATGAAGTTAGAGGGCACGTGCTGTGTATACAGTTTAAACGTCGCGCGCGAATCTAGTCCTCTACCTTTCTGATCACCGACTGGCGTTTGTCGGGCCGCCGCTTTGCGATGCTTCGCCGTTTTCTCACAGCCACCAATCACATCCCTTTCTGGACCGACAAGGCGGCTCGTTAATAATGGCAGCCGCACGACTGCGCACGAGACTTACCGATGCACTTGTACACTGTGTGTCGCGCGGTGTTGCCGCGGCCTGTGGAATTTCCGGCAATTTCGGGTGTTTACTTTAACTCCCGGATATATTAGTGACGCAACTTGATAAGTGATAATACTCTGGCACCAGATAAATTAGGAGACTGGACGGTTCCTCGACTTTCGAGGTAATCAGTGTTGTTTCTTGATGGTGGTATCGTCTTTAACGTCATTAATGCCCTTTATTGGTTTTTGTAATCGATAAGTTCTAATCGAGGAGAAATAATCTCTGAGATATTGCAGTGTAATATCTTTCTCTAGTGTATGTTGATGAGTGTCTATGCGGGACACTCATCGATTAACAATTGACATCGAGAAGTCATTTTCGACAGATTTAGTAAGGGTGTCACAAATATAAATTTTGTTACTTTCACAATAAAATTCATCTTTGTTCAACAGCAGTTCATTATTGGATCCACCTCAGAATTCAAACTTGAATTTAAGTTCACTAGCTATTCAAAATTTACAAGTGAAAATTTGCCTTGAATAAACGATCAAATTACAGTATGAAGTCAACTGAAATATTACGTGTCGATTCAAGCAATATATCGAGAAAAAACTAATATCTCAGTGACAACAGATCCGACTAAGTTGAAATTTTAGTTTTTGATGTAGATATAATAAACATTTCAAAAATTATTCAAGATTCCATATTGAACAGTCCAACAGAAGTATAAAAAATTTAAGCAGAAAATTAGTCAATACATCCGTAATCGCAGATCATATTGGGTTTAAAATCAGTCGCTCAAAAATGATTATCACTCTAATGCCGAATTTCAAAATCATCAGAACCAATCATCTATATAAACTAACCGATAACAATGATATAAAAGAATATATCTACCAAAATACAGTTATATGTATAAAGATTCAAATGATCCTGACACCAAGTTTTTTTAGTTTTTGCTTTATTCGAATATTCATAACGAATCTAAAACGTAGATTTTCCTCATTGATCTTGTAATTATGCATACTTATTCAAATTATTGTTTTCATCAAATACATTGATTTTTAATCAACTATAAATCGTCATACTGATTCTATAAATATTTGAAATATTCACTTGCAATGAATACAATTCATTTCATATTTCAAATGACAACTTTCTTAAAAAGATAGTATGACAATGACAATAAATGAGGAGGTAGGCATCATAATAAAAACTAGGCAACAAAGCCTACTGCGATACTAGACTAGACTAGACACACTCCTAGTATCACAAAATTTTGAGTCTCTCAACAACAATCACAACTAGGGAGCTCATTGAAAAGACTGCTCTATCATTCCTTCTTGCGGTAAAGCTATTCAATTTGAATTGTATACCTATTTTGACAAAGGGTTGCACCTCATAAATAACTGCAATCACATACATAAAAGGAATAGGTACACTTCTTTCAAACTATGTGCTAAATGACTATAGATTGAAAAGGTGATAATCCTTTTTGTCTAATTATTATTTTTGTAATATTATTGAATGCTGAGGTATTAATTGTATTATGGTTATAATGAAAGATCTTTCTTCATTATTTATCGAGCAGTAATTCAGAGTTATAAGTAGAATGAAGAAGTTAGGCAGTTTTTTGTTTTTTTATTTTTCTTAAAAAATGCTCGCTCGATTTGTGTTGTTTTTAGAATAACCGAGAATATCAATATAGAATATCAACCAGAGGGGAGAAAACACACTTGGAAAATACTTATAACACTAGAACATACATAGGACATATGAAATCACTAAGGAAATTGGTGATGTGTGTAAAGTTAAATTTCAAATTCGAACAAAAATTATTACCTACATTTCTTCATCCGCCATCACTAACCTGGCAGTTATTCTAGCATATTTTAATAATAATAATTCTAATAAAAATTTTTGGAATAAATGAATAACTCTCCTATCATTAAAAACATAAACATCTCCTTTTGCGAAGTAATCATTCGTTTTATTTTTTTCATTTTTATTCTTTTCATATTCAAAATCCAATTCCTAATAATTTTGGAATTATGATTTTTTTTATTATGTTCTTATGTAAAAATAATGGAATTAACTGCTTCTTCCAACTATTTTTATTACACACCGTGACGAACGAACTTTCATTTCATTAGAAAATTGTGGAAATTCAAGTTTATCATTATTTACCTACTTATTTGAAATGAATCAAGTGAGGACCGAATCAGTTGAACAAATACAATTTTCATTTTTTTTTCATACCTTGTAGAACAAAATCGTGCGGAAATATCTTATTTTCTCAGAGATCTCTAGTTTATATGTATTTCATTATTATATGTTGGTACTGGGAAATGTCCTGTCACGAATTTAATTATTATCTATCTGTCAGAATTTGTGATACAGAATAAGTTCTGCCAACCAACTTTCATCACTGCAAAAAATCACTAAACGATATTTATAGGAATATTTCATTAATTTCAATAAAAATTCAGTGAATTAGAGAAAATAATGTATAATATTTGTACAGAAGGCTAACACTATTTTGTTTAAAAACTCGACAATTCGTGGCTCGTTTTTGAACTCGTGGATGAATGTTCATGCTTTCTGCAATTGGATTATAAATAACTACTCTTATTCAATATTTGCAAGTTGTTCTTCATAGTTATGAACTGAAAATGTTAAAAACCAGATCTATTCCAAGCTAAATTATAAGGATGCTGCTTTATTTTCTATGGACATTTCTTTTTGTGGTGAGTCTTTGCTAGCAAGAGAAAAGAGCGCCAGTAATGTAATTCTCGGCAGAACGGCATCGCTTAGAACATAAACCAACCGTTTTGCGGCAAAGTGACCATACTCTGCTGAAGAGGTGTAGGGTGTATATGGCAGGGGCCAGTCAGTTTCCATACTAATGATCCTGGGATATGAAACATCGCAGTCCTCTGAGAGAAGGAGCACCATAAAATTGGTTGTCAGTGCCAAGCTAAATTTTAATACCTATAGTTGCAAGTTATAGCTGAAAAATGGATCACTGATCGAAACCACATAGGGGTGTATATTTATTCGTTGGGTTGGTAATGCACTAATTTTTTTTTTAATAATTTTTTATTATAACGGGTGTTCGAGGTATATTACTTTAAGTTTGCATTACTGTTCAAGATGGCGACCGATTTAACAGCTGTCAAGTGATTTTTTCTCAGTTTGGTTTGGCAATTCATCATGAATAGACTCACGCCTGAACAACGCATGCAAATAGTGTAAATGAGCCCAATATGAGATTGCCGTTGTTCCCGATTTTCATAAGAGAATTTTGTTTGTTGACGTAGCCATTCAACCAGTTGAATGGCTACGTCAACAAACAAAACTGCCGCATTTGGAGTGAAGCTTACCCTCAAGTGTATGTCGAAACACCGTTACATCCAGAAAAACTGACTGTTTGGTGCGCTTTATGGGCTGGTGGAATCATTGCTCCGTACTTCTTCGAAAACGATGATGGCCAGAACGTTACAGTCAATGGTGATCGGTATAGAGCCATGATTACTAACTTTTCCATTCCTGAATTGAACAACCATGATGTCCAGGAGCTGTGGTTCCAACAAGACGGCGCAACATGTCACACATCAGCTCGTGCCACAATCGATTTATTGAAAGACACGTTTGGTGACCGCCTTATTTATGTTTTGGACCTGTGAATTGGCCTTCAAGATCTTGTGATTTAACACCGCTAGACTACTTTCTGTGGGGCTATGTAAAGTCATTGGTCTATGCGGATAAGCCACAAACCCTTGATCATTTGGAAGACAACATTCGCCGTGTTATTGCCGATATACGGCCACAAATGTTGGAAAAAGTCATCGAAAATTGGACGTCCAAATTGGACTACATCCGAGCCAGCCGTGGCGGTCATATGCCAGAAATCATATTTAAAATGTAATACCACAAGATCATCTTGCGGATAAATAAAATTCATGTCAATCGAATAATCCATCGTTGTTCTATTGCAATTTAAAGTTCTATAGCTCTAAAAAAAAACACCCTTCACATGAGGGGAGAACCAAGACTTTACACTAACACTACCTATTTAAAAGTGATCTTTGACTACATTCTTGTGGAACCCCTTTGGAAATTTGGAAGAGTTCGAGTCTTTTCAGAAAGCAAGCATAAATGTTACTCCTTGTGGAAAGCAGACATCGAAAAAAGCATAAAAAACCTTCTGACTTCTCCGTAAACGACTTCCCAAAAACCCTAAACAAAATATAAATCTGACCATCAACGAAGTACAGACGGACGGACCTGCAGCCTCCGTAATCGCGGCAACGCCGCTCGTCTCGTCCAAAAGGCCGGTAACGAGCGTGCACGAGTTGTTACGATCACCTTGCTCCTCACGATTCTTGTTATCTTGGTCGCCAGTTTGATGTATGTTCAAATTTTCAGGGCATGGGCGTCATAAATACAGCCGCCCAATTAATTTGATTTGTTAATTCATTGTTATTGTCTGACCGGTTACTTCCCCGACTGTCGGTGAGTTGGACGTCGTGGATTGAACTGTTAACAGGTTATATATTGAAATATTTATAAGATTATTGGAACTCTCGGCTTGGTTGTGGCACAATACCTTCTTGAGGTCGCCTTGACCCGTATCCACCTCGCTATTTACACGTATGGGACGCGTAAATGTTCATTAATATCTTCAAGCATGTAATGATGGGATTTCACCAACGATTTTTAACTGGCCTATCAGTGGCGTAACTTTGGATCCAATGGGCCCTTTGGAAATACCTACTGGTTGAATATTATATCATACCATAATACTCATTAAAGTAGCAAGGCCGTTACTTGATGAATAATATGAATAATGTTAAATGTATTAATATTCATAAATCTAATAAAGATTTACTTTCCCGCACTATTGCGGAAAAAGTATATATTTTGCATCAAGTGGGCAAAGTTCAACTTTTCTCACGAGTGTGGAAGTTTTTGGAACGAGCCTGGAAGATGAGAGCCGCAAACACACGAGTGAGGAAAGGACTTTCTCAACATGTTGCACACTATGCTTTTCCTACAACTGCACAAATTTAAGTACAAGTCACGGTATTTTGCATACACCTCGCTTGATAGACCAATGAAATTGGGCTTTTGGAAAGTCTTTTCTACAAAAACGTAACAAATGCATAGGTACTGTTAACGAAGGCCATTTTGAATTGAATCAGGTACATGACTTGAATTATTTGAATTTGTGCAGTTGTAGGAAAAGTAGATAAAGTGTGGAACATGTGGAGAAAGTCCTTTTCTCACTCGTGTGTTTGCGGCACTAGCCTTTCAGACTCGTTCCACAAACTTCCACACTCGTGAGAAAAGTTGGACTTTTCCACTTGTTGCACAATATACTATTCCGAATGACACTTTCCGAATGAGAAACAGTACGGAGAAGTAGTTATTTAGAACCGGTTGTAGAAAAAAAATATTTTAGGTGATAAAAGGCGTAAATTAATCACATAACGTCATAGTGAAAGGTTATATTAAAAATCTGTAAATTTATAAATAGACCAATATAACCCCTAAAAATGTTTCATTTTAATATAATAAACGATTATCTAATGCATTTTTTAATATTTTAGATGCATATTTGCATCCATAATTTGCACCTTTGAGTATTTTCGCCAATCCTGAATGATGAAATCATCAGAAGACCCAATTTCTCACATCCGTAAAATCGAACGTGAAATCGCTGAAAAAGATCGGTACAAAACACTTCCTCCTCGAACAAAACAGCCCTTGATAGCCTTCAATTGTGCCAAAAAATATCATCCTGTTCGTTGTCCGCCTACCGGAATCTGTCCTATTCATTCGTGCAATCGTGAAACGCATCAATTTGTATGGCCAACTATGCAAACACACTTGTAGAAGTTATAATATAATAAACGAACAGAGGGCGAGATGGCCTTTGGAGGGTGTCCGCCCGTAAGTCCGAACTTACTGTTATTTTACCTAGGAGCGGTTCGATCCTCTTTGTTTGGATGATTTGTTTGAAAAGGCATCCAATACAAATATATAATGGCGCATAAATGGGGGAGGTTTCTCGGAAATGCCAGGTTGATGCTGCTACCCCCCGGGATGAGCCTGTTTGGAATGTTAGTCCACACAACACACAACTTTCTGGGAAACCCTGAATTTTTAATAGCGAAAGTATTAATGTTCATGTTGTTTCAAGGCACTTTATGTTCACCACACTTCTGGTTTTGTTAGATAGTTTTGATTACTTACTTTAACTTAGTAGGTTAGAGTATTACAAACTCACCGTCAAAAATAAACTCGGCCACCTAAAATGTTGTTCGTTAATCAAGAACTTTCGTAATTTTTCATTCGATTTTCTACGATCTACGCCAACTCTTCGGTATTAAAACAAACTCCAGAAAAGTTCTTCAAACATTTTGATACCTCATTTAGACAGGGTGAAAATGATCATGTATTTGGAGTCCAATTTCTTAACACCCTGTGGAACAATTCGGGAAATTTGTAAAAGCTGGAATTGTTTCAGGGAAAAAATTTAATTGGTTCTGTTTTAATATTCAACAGAAATTTGAAACAAAAGAGAAAAATTAATTGGGATTTTTCAATATTTCGTATGGCCATCTCTAGCGGAAACGCCAAGACATGTAATTGATAAGACGAATAATGAGATCTTAAGGAATTGTATCATATTCAGATTGCAGCGCAAAAAACAGCTAGTCAAGTGTTTCTTTGAATTTCATCCCAGAGATGTTCAATCGGATTCGGATCCGGGCTACATGCAGGCCATTCTATAATAATCGGTGGATATCAACCTCATCCAAATATTGGTTAACAATATATGCTAGATGCGGTCTTGCATTGTCGTGCATTAAAATGAAGTAATCTCCAACAAATTTAGCATAGGGAATTACACCTTCTAGATCTAGAAGAACGTCCTGTATGTAAGGTTGAGCATAATAATTCGGTACGTACTGCTTTTGATATACCGGTCAGGTCCTAGAGCTTGGCGTGTTTATAAAATTTCAGGCTTTTATTTGAATACGTGTATCTACAACAACAAAAATCAAGATATTAAGGTCAAATAAAACTGAAAGATGACGACAAGGATGGTCTTTGTAATAAACTGAGTGTAAACTCTACAAATTTATCGAACTGTTCCACAGGGTGTTTAGAAATTGGACTACAGATAGATGGGTTTTTTCACCCTGTATAAATAAGATGTCAACATATTTGTAGAATTTTTCTGGAGTTTGTTTTACTACCAATGAATTCATCTTCAATTTGGCGTAGAAACAATTGCTCTCGATGAAAAATTACGAAAGTTCTTGATCAACGAACTTTTGCAAAATTTTAGGTGGCCGAGTTTTTTGCCGGTGAGTGTAGTATAGGGTTTTCCTACGAGAGGTTTCATTTTGATATTGCTTTCAACATAAAGAGAATCTAATGCGATTCATTATATGCGAGGAGAATGCCAAAGGACATTTAGAAGAAAATGTGTGAAATCTGAATTGGTAACCAATTTATTGTTAGATCAAAGAATATTTCCATTTGTTTCAATTAAAGGTTTTCCTGTTTTCCATTAATAGTTTTCATTTTGAGATTGAAAAAAAAACGAGTAAATTTGTAGATAATCAATGGATGTTCATTTCATTGCAAAGAGGAAGGTACCTATATTAGCCATTAATGATGGAAAGCGATATCACTCAAATGGCCACCATGGCTACGTTTGCAGCACCATATCCTTTTTATTAAATTTTTTCATGACCAATTCGCACATTCGTGGCTGATCGTCTCGAAAACTCCACGAATTTTATCTCTTTTGTCTCAAATCGGTTGTTGAGCATTGGTATAGACCTTGTATTTCACATGGCTCCAGAGAAAAAGTCTGAAGGTGTTAAAACACAAGATCTCGATGTCCAACTGTGATCACGTTTTCTATAAAAACCACGTCGAGGAAACTTTTTCTGTTAAATTGCCATCTTGTTGAAAATAAACGTGGTCCACATAAATATCTTTCAATTTCGACATCCAAAAATTATTGATCAAGACCTAATTCCCAAAATCGACCAACTTGGGATTTCATCAACGCTACAGGCTATAGCAGCAAAATTATCAGTTGTTCTTGAGCGATGCACACGGTTTCCACTCTTCACATCACTAACTTGTCCCAATAGCTAAAATTTTTCCACCACTTTCAATGTTGCCGGCCGACTTCGACCCAAAAGTGCTGTAGTTTTGAGAATTGTGGCTGCAAAGTTTTCACCATTTTTGTATGAATTTTAACAATTTCAATGCATTGGTGAAGACTGTATCTTTCCATTTTCAGTAAGTTTTACTTGTCAAATGTCAAAATACGGAGAAAAATGAGGAGAGCACTGACAAGAAGTCAGGTACTTTTGAGCACTTTTTCATTCATGCGTCAATTGACCCCTCGAATTCACCTATATACAGTTCTGTGGTCTCCTAGCGTAGAATTGGTGCATGCAGAAAGTTCTCAACTTCACGTCAGTGCTTTCCTCATGTTTCTAATGTGCTTTTGTGGGCAGTATGTTGAAAAGCTTATTTTTCAGCAGTTTTATTGCTTGTCACTCAGCAGGTCAAATTGAGTCATTGTGTTACCCATAACGGCTTCAAATTCCTTAAAAAAATCAAGTACATGACAATATATTTGAACAAGCAAGCAAAAGCTGTTGATCAGGAGCTTTTGTCATATTTATCACCTACTTCAAATATTGATTTCAAAATTCAGCCAATTTGTGAAAATTGAAATTATTGTTTCATCACCCAATCTACTTTTTCATTATACAACCCCATAGTTTCCCATCAACCAAAAATTACGTCTATACCAACACCGGTCCGAAAGAAGCTGGACCTGTACCAAAACCAAGAACTCCCAGACACACACACACTACCCAGCCGTGTTCAAAACACAAAACCATGATTCACAACGAGATCGCCTTTGTGTGATGGAAGTTTTCTCGGTGTAAAACTGGCTTCTCGCATCGTGAGCCGAGATGACTTAACAAGATACAGCGGGTGGAATTCTTCGGAATCGTTCTCTCCTCGTCCCTCACCGAATTCGGTATCTCCGTCTCACAAGCTCATTATCTCACCTTGGTCTACCTCTGCCCATTCAGAACGCCAAACTGGCCCGTCTTGGCCACGTCATCCCCTCCTGCCCTCCGCACCATCGACGGTCCGACGCGATTCTACCTCTCTGGACAAATATTTACATACCAGACTAACTACCAGCCTTTATTTGTAATCATGCACATACTTAACACCACCCTGAAACCCAAAAATTAACCCACGGTTGATGGAGGCATATCATTTAGATGCTTTTTTTGTTTTTCTAAATGGCCAGTCCATTAGACACGATTATTTAGATGGAATTAGAGATTTAGTCGAATTATGTTTTTTTCTGTGGTTGTTGGTTTGGTTGGGTTAGGTTATTGATGGTTTTCTGTGTCTGTAGGCAGTGATGTTTTTCTATTGTGTTCTGTTTTATGTGTTTTAGATTTGACTACTGTATTCAGTGGCTACTATTTTTTTTTCTAATTGAACACCGTTTGTAATTTAACAACAATCTTTTTAGTCCACTGCTTGAACAAACAAGTTAATATCAAAAGGGGATTGCTCACCTTCCACCGAAATACATATCAAAAATATATAATATTTTTGTTCTCTTTTCTCTTTGTGGCTCAGTTCATTTATTCAGTATTGCATGTGTTAGAAAATGTATCTATATACATATCTATTATCATTGCACATTCTAAATAATGTACCATATTCTTCTCTGAAAATAAACATTAAGTTATAAGCTTTTTTGATGTTGATAATACTAATAATAGGAAAGTTGTATTATTCATTTAAATGTTGTCTTGCCTACTACTAGTAATTTGATGGGTTGATAGTGTTGGTACCTATATGGTTGGTGACATATCCTTTAATCAATCCAATGGTATGACATGACCACATGGCTCTAGGTTGATTTCCAATAATTTTCTTATGTTGAACTAGTTTTCCACATAGTCAAAAAAATCAACAACTTTTAACACCAGATATTTCTGAGAAATTACTGTGTTGATCTTTTTATCAGTGGTGTTATATTTGATTACTTGTTGCATTGTTTAGAGGTACTGCATTGAATATTTGCTAGTTTTATTCAGGTTAGTGATGAGCGCTATAACATATCAAAAAGATTACAATAGGTACCTACTTCATTTTTAATCTTGCCCAAATTGATGAACATCTTCAAATCCTAAAATTGGGGTGAGTAGGTACATACTATCTATTATGAAATTAAGAAGTATTATGTGAAGGTTATTTCGTTGGTATTGTATTTTATTGAATCATACCTATCTAGAAATGGGCATGGATCTCCAGAAAAAAATTGTATCCCATTTTTGATTTTCATATTCTAACTAACTTATATCTAACTTAATAAGTGGTAATGTGGTAATAGAAAATATTACCTACCTACTAAGTTGTATTCTTCATTATATGTATATCATCTCTGAGTCAAAATCATTTTGATGAAACAATCTAATCGGCCAAATTATCCAACGAAAGTAATAAATATGGGTTAGCTCCTTTATTTTGTACAACTTTTCTCTCAGCTCTTTCTCAAGCGTAATTTCCACCAATTACACTCCATAGAGCATAGAAAAATGCTTGCTTAGTTAGGACCTTAATCTAAAAAGCTTCAACACAGATTTGTACTCCATAATCTTCAAACACTATTTACGTTTGTAGCACCATCTATTATGTAAATGGAAAAGTAAGGCGCCCGGAAATCAATAGAGACATCTTCGAATTGTGAGAGAACTTTTGGAACTAAACGCTTGCAACTAGGCCTACTAGATGGCGGACTATTGCTTTTCCATTATAAACGAAGAAGAATTCGAACATAGTTTATTATTATTCAATTAATGCTGTAAATTTTCGGTAATTGCATTCATTTAACAGGCAAGGGGAAGAAATACTTCCAAAGTTATTAAGAGAA
The DNA here is from genome assembly GCF_914767665.1 of Harmonia axyridis. Lineage (NCBI taxonomy): Eukaryota > Metazoa > Arthropoda > Insecta > Coleoptera > Coccinellidae > Harmonia > Harmonia axyridis. The sequence continues at coordinate 13,240,124 of NC_059502.1, read as the reverse complement.
GCTGTATATGTCGAACAGATCTTTTTTTTATTCTATTTTCAGTTCTATACGTAACAAAATATAAACTATGATAATTTTGAACGATTTCGAATGTTTATTTTTCGACATTTTCAATATAAGTTGGAGGTATCTTGAAATTTTTTCAGAAATTTCACTACAGGTTTATTCAGTCATTCGAAAAATATTAAAAGTTAAATTTATGATACAGTAGGTACCTAATAGCTGATTTTTTTCAACCAAATAATTTCATTCTGTGTCCTGCAGATAACAAATCGGTAAAACTCAAATACTGAAACTTCAAAAGTGATTTAGATATCTCGATAATTCAATTCCTTCACAGTTTGAAGCAACCAAAAAACAATTTTTTTTCTGATCGAACCAATATTGAGCTATATCGCCTTAGTTACCATGTGTCATAACACACTCATATTTCCCAAGGGAAATATGAAACGTCAGTTCATATTTCCCTAGGGAAATATGAAACTATTTCTTTATTTAGTAACAAAATGGAAACTGCAATTGTTGAAATTTCCACTAAAAGTATTTCCACCAGATACAAAGGAAGAAGAAATATCTTGTTCATAATTATTCGACGACGAGACTACAGTTTTCTTGAGAACATTCCTTGCAGCAGCAGTCTCGGACGATTCTCCCAAAACGGTCTTCAAAGATTGTGATGCTGCAGATGGCTCACCCTCCACACCTGCTATCATCTTCGCTACCTTATTTTTGTGCAGCATACTGTCCGCCAGATAGCCTTCTGCAACAGACGAACTTTTCCAACCACCATGTCTCTTGAGTGTTGTCATTGAGGCTCCCGCATCGGCAACCAATGTCGCGGATGTTCGTCTTCCACAATGACCTGTATAGGTTTTCGGATTATCTAAACCCAACCATTCAGCAACCTTACTCGGAATTTTTCCGAAGGTATTTTTGCCGACAGGCTGAAGAGTACACTTCTTATTCCTATAAGCTACGAAGAACCTAAGAACGCCTTGCGGGCGCAACGCTGAATACTCCCTCACCAAACGAGCAGCACCCAGATCTTCTTCATCAATTATAGTGAATATTCTGTTTATATCATTCTTAGTCTTTGAGACTTTGATTATGATTACCGAACCACGATCTTCGATATCTGAAGATAGCATATTCACCAACTCTCGTGTTCTGCAGGCGCCAAAGATTTCCATTATTAAAACAACCTTCAAAATTATGAATGTAAAAATCTTATCAACAGAGGAAATCAAAATGAAACTTTTACCTTATACATCAAAAAAACGTCATTAGGAGCTTCACTCAAGAATGTCTTGAGCTGCTCCCGGGACAACACTGATGATTTTTTAGGAACGTATCCTTTATTTTTGTTCTTAACAAATGCTTCGACTTCATCGAATAATTTGACATCAGTTTTTTCCTTCAAATGTAGCATTGATCTTAACATCGATAGTTTCGGCCATAACGTGTTTGGAGAATATTTCTGGGACTGGGGATCGAATGAATTAATCATACATCAAGAATAACAAGAATCAGAGCAACATACCAAATCTTGGAAATATGCTAACAAAATACTATCGCTCACACCGTCCACCAATTTTTTTCTTTTCCACTCCTGAAAGCATTCGTACTCTTTACTGTAGGCAGCTTGAGATTTGGCTGGAACCAAAGATTCACGGGCCTTTGCCGCTTGAGTTTCGACGTAGTTCGACATTTTTTCATTAATTTTATTTTTGACAAGACGTCAAAATGAAACCAGTCAACCAAGATTCTCAGAAACATGGCCCATAGCAACGTTAAAAATTTAATTATTACAAAAATATACAATCTAATAATAATTTTTCCTTATCAGATTGTTTCAATCAGAAAAAAACTATTGATTACACCACGGGAAATATGAATACATTTCCCTCGGTTGTCTATACATCCCTCGGGCTCCGCCCTCGGGATGTAACTTTGACAACCTCGGGAAATATACTATTCATATTTCCCTAGTTGTAATAATAGCTATTTTTGTGAGGGAGTATGAACGCCAGGTATCCGTCTCTCATATAGATGACACTAATGGATGTGTCGATTCGGTTTTTTGGTGTTGCGATTCCCGAGCAGGGGGTCCTTGACTGTATGCCTTGCACGTAAACTTCAGAATGCCACGTGTTATACCGACAAAGATTGCATCTGCCATTAGCAAAAACCAAGCTGGTCGCCTGCTTGTTTATCGCTTGTTCTCAGTTCGTTGAAAAACTGAATAAGGCACGTTAGAGAAGTTACTGGATACTAATTAATCAAAAGCTGCATATTCGCACGCATGATAAGATTTTTTTAGGGTATGAAGAGTTGTACCTCGATAAACATCACGTTTTCTGTCTTGTGCAGGTTTTAAGAGGCTTAAGGGATTAGAAACTCGTTCCACGAACCGTTAATATGAATGTGGTGGATTTTACTTCCCAGTAAAACTCTTTCCACGGTGCAACTGTGTATGCAAATTTTTATGACAAGACAACTATAGGTGTTTTGAACGCCCTTTCATTCATGCGCCTATTTTTCCCTTGAATACCACATAACTTTTAGAAACTAGGTGGTACAACGAAAACTTAACTCCTCCATTTTCTGGCTCAAAAATGAAAATGTAGAATATTGCTCGGACCCGCCAATTTCTGATTTGAGGGGGAATAACTTTTCCGCTCTTCGCAACTGCAACCCCTAACGGGGGTGAGTACAACCCCTTGATTTTCAATAGGAATGTTGCGATACCTCATTTTGAAGATCTTATCTAATCCTAAAATTTCCATCGCTGTTATTTCATTATCGATGGATATTTTGATTCGAAATTTTAGGGTCAGATAGTACACGATACGATCTTCAAAATTGGTTATCGCAACACCCCTCATCCCTATAAAAAAATAAATCTGTTCGTGATGATCCCGACCTCTGGATTCCAAAACGTGCATACGCTTTGAATGTGTATATATCATAGCTACACCCCATTTGGACGGAGATCTGAAGCTGCATCTCTATAAAATTCAATTGGCGCAAGAATTGAAACCTCAAAATGCCAGTTTCTAGGTAAATTAATCTCCAGGAGAGGTGACTTCTATTGCGAAAACAGTTCAGGAAAGTACATCGCAAAGCGACAGATCAGAATACTGCCGGAATTCACTCAGAGAGTGTAAGCATTCTTGAACACTTTCGTAAAAAGGAATATACCTAAGTATTCATATCCCACTAGACATTTTAGTGGTATGTATTACCATAGTATAAGGAATCCTTATACCATATACTATGTATTACCATAGTATAAGGATTCCTTATACTATGGTATTACACAATTTTAACGGTGACACGAAGCATAAATGGTGATTGTTAAATATATTTCAACCAAACAACAATTTGTTTCAGATAACATGACTAACAAGAAGAATTGACTTCCAAAACTGCAATATTAATACAAAACAGAGAATTATGATTTTGAGCTTAGAAAAAATCGCACTTGAACAATACTTAGATATGGTGGATGCGCTAAAATAAAGTAAGGAAAAACACCCATGGGAGATAATGTCTTTTGCTTAGGATATTGAGAATTCATTTGTACATACTAAACATGAATAATATCTTGAATACTACGATATAACTGCTGAAGACTATTAGCTTATTAAAGGCTAATGTAGTTTAGAAAATCAAGTCAGTAGAAAGTGAGGAACAGCTTTGATTGTAATCTTTAAGTTTCCTATCGAATGATGTGAAAGAATATACTTTTTGTTCAATAGTATTCTTTTAAGACTGAACTGTCATTATCATACTGCTCTTCAAAAGTTAGGAAAAAATTAATATATACATTTACTCTTTAGAAATCATTGTTTTAAGTAGCATAGTAAAGTAAGAAAACACTACAAAAACTGTGTTTTTATGTACTTAGTTACATACACATTATATACCTGTGTTGTTAAAAAAATTCAGAGTTCCCAAACTTTCGAAGAGCAGTATATTTTCCTACAATATGGGATGAAACTGTACGATTCAACCTAGGACCTAAGACAAAAAAAAACAGTAATGGAAAAATCGATTTATTATTAATTACTTAATAGTGATAAAATGGAATGATAAAAATATATATTGTCCTCTTGGCAGTAGAAACTACTTCTTGTACACGTAGCTTTCTGCACCTCCACGTCCAAAACCTCCTGGGCCAAATAGAGCTGCATAGCAAGGGTGATTGCAGTAAGGCTTTCCCTCATGTTCAGCATGTGAACCTGGTGTAAGAGTCTTATTGCATTTTTCACAACGCAGACATCCAGCATGCCAGTCTTTGCCCAGAGATGTTTTTCTCTCAGCTGAAATAAAAAACATATTATTGTTAGAAACTTGTAGTGTTTTTATCGGAATAAAAATATAATGTATAATTATGGAACTTAAAAAGCTCAAAAAAATATTATTATGTCATTGTTGTCGGTTATTTTATTTTTTATGCTTCTGGTAACGGGATCAAAATAAAAATTCGTATAAAATTTGAAATTGTTATTTTATATTTATACGCAAAATCTCGGTTGGATCTGATCATAAAATTAAAAATATTTTTTTCCAATATTCTTCCCGAATTTTTTCAGGCTCTGTTGAAGCGGTCGACAAGAAATTTCGCATTGAACTTGAACTTCCTCTTCTACATTTGAACGTAGAATTTTATCCTAATCGTGTATTGAAATTATCTGGAGAAAAAATTTCAATCCATATAAAATTTACAGTGCTCTCGGTTGAATTCTCTTTACACATTTACATTTCAAGTTATAAACGTGATAGGTACGAAAAGGACTCATTGATAAAGTATACAAAGTGGGGTCTTCATCGAAGTCAAGTACATAAATATACATTTATGGCTTATCTCTCGAATTTTTTTTAATGACTTCTAGTATCAAGTTTAGTAGCAGATCATTTCAACAGTCGACCATCATATATGCATGTATATAAAAAAATCTTTCTGCATATCATTATTATTTCCTATTTTCCTAATCATAATATGCTGATAATTTATTTTCTACAGTTCTTGTAGAAATGTTGATAACATTTATTGATGAATTTAAGCTTTGGTTTTCCTACTAGTTTTTCATTGAATAATTAATCTTTGGAATAGTTTGAGAAAAAAATATCCGATGGCACCAACTACATTATTGTATGAAAAAATGTTTACCGGTTAATTTCAAATGTTAGTATTGTTTTTTTTTGTAGACCTATATGAGTTTATCTAATATTTTTCAGTATTGTTTACGGTGTCATTGGCAACAGGATGTTTTCGAAATGCAATTTTCGCTCTGCAATATTTTCTCTGCAGTGCAATTAGAAATTATCCACGAAAACCTCAAATTTCTGTGAAAATTACGAATTTAGAATATGTTATGATATCTTGAAGAGTTTGATCCTCCTCAAAAAATTTGCTTCCACATAGGATGCAATTTGCATAATCTGACGATTATAACATGGTGACTCATTTGTGACTTTCATGAGACTCTTTCTTACTATTTTGAGAGATGAGGACAGTTTGGATGATGACAATAGAATACCTAAACGGATGAAACCGGTTTTAATGTTTGCACTTCCTTATCGGTAGATGCTATAGTTCCAATCAGTTTTTTCAAATCAGTAAATATTTGATATTTGTCTGAATTCCATACTTCGATACCTGTTGTAGTTACAAAGTAACAATGTTACAAAAAACTATCTTAGCTTTTAGTGCAGATAAATTTTTTATGGAAATGTAAAATTTATAGAAGAACTCGTTTTCATTATATCGTTGAGCCATAAGCTTCTATCATTCTATGGGAGGAAAATTTGATATCCTATTTACGTTTCATTTAACGTCAACATCAGTAGGAAATGAAATATCACTGTATTTTAACGTGACTTGAACAGATGATATTTCTTGGTTGATATGCAATTCAGCAGGAACATGTTTGAAAGATCAACATTGAGATATTGTTTTTTTCAATCTTCAGCCTTTTTGAGGTTCAATTTTGAATTTATACTTTATGTTCATTTTATATTTCAATTGGTTCTAAGTCTCTTTTCATGAATAATTTAGGTATCTACCTTTCTGTCTATCCTTCAAGTCTCATTTCGATGAAATTTGGTAAAGGTATTTGGGTTGCAACGTTGAAATATCCATAGCAATTTTACTTTTTTGAATATGCATGCGTAATTGGGGACATAACAGTGTTACAAAACAGAACAAAAGTTATGGCATTGGTCAGTTAGACCAGAATATTAGAAACAAAAAATCGACAAAGATAGCGAAATATTTGAAACAGTCAATTTTCATAAACGCCCTGTAACTCTAGAACGAAGCAAGATATTTACGATCTGATTTCTGATATCTTATTACATATTTCGAAAAAAAAGATCGTGGGTCCTTGAAAATTTTTTCTAAAACTTATAGTTCTCAAGATGCTTTTAATGTGTAACCAATTTGGGACACCCTGTACATTGAAATAACAAACCTCGAACGTTTATTACAAATTTTTCAACTTTGACGCACTAATTGTTCGAAAAAATTTCCAACTGAACCGTTAGTACTCAAACCCAATAGAACAATCGGAAATTTGATTTTATTTCATATTCAGACTGCTAGATCCCTTTGAACTCTTGTGGAATATTATATAACCGGAAAAGTATTGAAATTCCTGCCGTCATATTCATTTTCAATGGCAAGTTTGGCGTGTTGGGTTGAATATTAAATCGTACGGTATAACGGCTTTGAGTATATCAGAAAGTGTGGCTCAAGTGCCTTCAAAAGATTAACTGTTTGATGAATTGAGACATAGACTGGGCTCTATGATTGATTTATCGTATTTGCAAGTGGTATAATATACATACGATGTCATCGTGAATTTTGTGCAGTGAAATAAAAATCTAATTAGTCTAGCGGCATGACTCATTTAATTCTAATAATTGGGTCAATCTGTTTCCTCGTACTATGTTATGGTAATTTCCATCGAGATTTCCATTTTAAGTTTCTGTTCGGGGAACGAGTGCTCAAAAATAGACCCTTTTAGGAGCTTTTGAGAGCTTATTATTATTATCCTTATTTGAACTGGCTCGGTAAGCCTTCCGGGAACTGTGACCATGTAGATCTTTAGTTCTCTACCCTACTCATTCATGGAAACCCAAGGAGGTCGTCAAAGACTTCCTTAGAGGCCTTGGCCATTACCTCACGGGCATCCAGGACCGCCTTCCCCATATGAATGGTTCTTAGGCCAGCCAGCTCTGGACACTTGCATACCATGTTGAAATATTTCTGCTTCTGATCCACAGAGCCTGCAAATCTCATCTGCTGACTTTCCCATACGGTACAAATGATGTTTGTACCGACGGTGCCTCCTCAGCAGTCCCACCATCACCTGAAGCTCGGCTTGTGATAGCTTCAAGAGCTTTCTGGCATAGGTAGGTGAAGTCATCAAGAATTTCTTGACCTGAGTAAATCCAGGAGTGTTTGTCCAGTGGATTATCCTGTTATTCAACTCCTATTTCTGGACCCCTGCCTTGTATTGGTCCTTTTCTAGCCCACAGAAGGGATCAGGTCCAGCAGGTGTTAACCTTGATGCACTTTTTGCAAGTTCATGAGCTTTTTCGTTTCCTTCAACGCCAGAGTGCCCTGGTACCCTTAGTAGAGTCACTTTATTGCCTCTGGCCAGATGCTTTATGGTGTTACGCCACTCCCAGGTCAACAGAGACCCCTGGTAGTACAATTCCAGGGATCTCAGCGTGGTGATGTAGACATGCGCCCCCTTGAGGTTCATTTTAAGACACTCCTGAGCAGCCAGTATTTCGGTCTGTAAAATAGAGGGCTCACTTCCCAGGGCATTAGAGATCCTCAGTTTAGGTCCATATACCTCAATGCCAGTGCCTCTCTCTGATTTTGATCCATCGGTGAACCATATAGATGACTTTTTGTCCAAACGATTTACGAAACTTATTACACAAGAGGGTCAGTTATGGCGGTTTCAAAGGGCTTTTGAGAGCCTAAAGACCACATATACCTATTACAAGGCAGAGGTTCCCAAGAGATTTTCTCGTTTGATAATAAAAAATCATAAACAACAAAAACAAAAAAAAATAACAATTGGAGGTATTATGAAACGGAGAATAGAAATGCATATCGCCCGTAAAAAATGATTGTAAACGATCGTAAAATATCCCTTATGATAAAAATTTATCATAATGCCAATTGCAGCAATTGTATGGAAATTTTCTACCTTTTGAAAACGGGGTTATCTTAAGATTCGATACACCTCAAATAGGATACCTTAAACCTCAAGATAAAATAATATCACAGATATCAAAGATATCCATTCAAGGTTGAAAAGATTAAAAGCCTTAACAATATTTCCGTTTGAAGTTACACCCACACCACAAACAATTCCATGATCAATTTCATTACACTGATTAGATGAATTCGTGTAATCTCTGAATGATTGAATAAGCCTTTTATCACGTCAATAGTAGGTAAGGATTATTTTTAATTATGATCATTTCAGCGTAGAACAAGTAATTTCGGGAAATAGTTACACCTTGTTGAATTGGTGATGATGTCATTGTGTTTGTTCATTTAGCCAGTCATTAATTTTTCGACTTGGTGTACGTTGATATTCACTATTGATGTCAAGTGGATGACTATTGACTTGGTACTGATAATTTTCGCTGGATTGAATGAATTCCTGAACTGGCCTATTTTCATGTTTTTGGTGTTTGAGATTGGAATTATTCGATTTGAAAAAAAAAACTGCAAATTTCACTTTATGGATTATTATTTCCTGCTATCTCATGGAATATCCGAATCAAGAAAATAAAAATAGATTATATAGGTACTGAGCGAATAAAATGCATAATTTTTTTCCGAGGTGTGTATGTATAGCCACAAAAATCTGGATGGAGTTCAAAACTGAATTTAATAATCAAGACGACTGATCAATGACTTCCTATGGTGTTTTAATAAGTTTTTTAAATGAGTATTGCGAAAATGTGTAATGAAACTGTTGACGAAGTTACTGGAAAATAGAGGTGGATTATATCCCAGAAAATTTTGGAAAACTACTTGAAGGAATTTTTTTATTGTTGTCTGATGAAATAAATAAATGAAATTCATAGTGAGAGTGTATTATGTAGTAGTACATTTTGACGAGATGGCGAACAATTTTGAGGATTTCCACTAATAAATTATGTGAATGAAGCGTTTGCAAGAGTCTCCAATGCTGTTCGATTGATTTTGTTGATTCTGTTGATATTCAAACTTTGTTTTGTCGGAATGTTGAAGCGGACATGCCTACCTGCCAAAGGAATAGATACTTGGCAGAAAAACCTTCGTCGCTTATACATACTTATTTTACATATAAATTGTTATGTATCATCAAAAGTCGAGGTCACTTGGTTAGTTAGTCATAAATGTTTCAGAAATCTTTTACATTACAAGCAAGTCATCTCAGATTACGTTTTATGCAATACCTAGTGAGGTTGAAGAACTTTCTTTTAGAAATTCCTGAATCATCAATTTTCGTCCCTATTCTTCTATTCATAAACTAAACATTTATTTAGCTATATTGAAAAGTAAAAAATTCAATTTCCGCAGCTGGATTTCATAGATTATGTTTTGCGCAATAGCAAAAAATCTAAAAATCGTGTAAAAATATCTATGTCTGTAGGTCGTACTCCTATTAGTATAGTGGAAACTACAAGTGATTTCTACCTTCAAAATTTGTATGTCTGATTTTCATTTTGCACTTATCTCTTGTGGTTTCCACTAACAGATAACTGCAATGAAATTCAGACATACAGATTTTGAATTCTGAAAATAACATAATTTAAATCAAGAGAATTAATTTCTGGAAAACTATGAAACGTAGAATCATGAAATTGAAAACGAGATCTGTTACCTCAAAGTATGAATTCAAAAGCCTCATAATTATCGATTTTAGAGTAATTTTCGAACCCACCGATAAAGAATTTGAGGTCAAAATCGATATTATCCGTCCGTCCGATGGTTAAAATTCAATAACTAACGAAATGTGTCAGATACTTGAAATTTTCTAGATAGGTTCGAAGTTCGAATTGAAATTTGAAAAACTGTTGCACACTAGTGGAAAAAAATGTTCATATGAGATTTCGTGAAGGTGATATCATTTGATATCAATCTGCCCGGGACAGAAATTTTATTGATATGTGAAATTCAGCAATAAAGATATTTAGTTTTTAGATTGAAAAAAAATAATCAAGTTTTTGATTTTATGTTCCTTCAAGATAACAGAATACTGACTTGCTTTTATATTTTCATATCATATCACAGACCAGGAAGTTTTGAATTACAATTTGTGTTAAAAAAACTGAATTAAGTATGTTGAAGCAAATATCTAATGCGAAATTTAATGGGAAAATTGAATCAATTTCAACAAGTGACACGAGTTCAGGGATCTTGTAATTTTTTTTTAGAAAATGCTAGAGCTTTAATAATAATAAAAATTCGAAGGCTGAAAAGAATGAATGATTTTTTTAAAATCATAACACGTAAAAACGTGAAACGTGAGATATGTTATCGAGAAGTATAACTTTCAAAAATATCAGGATTACCTATCGATTTTAAGTAATTAGTAACTGCATCATACAAGTTCAGATCCTTGTATAATTCAATAATTTCGTTATTGAGAGGTTTTAACAAGCTTCGAAGCCTCAAAAATTGAGAAATTTCAACCTACCGAAATATACGGGCTTCTCGCACTTGGGACAATTCGGCATCTTCACAGATCGTCACCGAAACAACAACAACAAAAACAACTCGAAGTTCTGCGATGTAGGTTAACTGGTTAACTGAACCACGTCGAAGCAAGTCAGGTCTCTCGAAGTGCGCTGGACGCCCTGTTCAATTTTGTTTAATCGGCCACGAAACAGTCTGACAGTGCGCTGCCTACCCATATATGCATTAAAAAGTGAATGGATTATATTTTATTGAAATTACCATCTGCATTGGCGTGCTCGTAAGGTGCAAGATCGCCTTTGAGACTTCAGTTTCGTAGTGTTTATTCATATCCTTAAAAGGAAATGTTCCTTCGTATTTTAAATACCTACCAAATTGGATATTCGAATGTAGGTACTATTATACATTCTAAAAGTACTGGGAATTGATTATTCAAGAAGCCTGCTAGATGGAATTGTCGAAATTTTTGGACGATCGTTCCCTGAACAGATCGCTCTCCTCTATTCTTTCATTAGTACTAAGAGGTTTCATTTTGAATATCCTGTTATCTGTCACTTTTGATTCTGCCATCTTTTGACATTTGACAAGTAAATCTACGTCATTACTGAAAATGGAACGATATACGTTTCGACAACGCATTAATATTGTTGAAATTTACTACGAATAGGCAAAAACCCGGATGCTTCAAACTTTTGAAAATATATTGACGTTAATATAAATAATTTCTATGACTGTAGTAGGTTTTATCATTTGAAATGAAATACTGTGTTTTTTTCTGACTTAGATATTGCATATTTTACAAAATATTGCCTTTTTGGGGATAGATGCCTACAGGTATGGATAGTGGCCCCCCCATGAAAATACTTCACACTGTAAACGAAAAACCCAACCAAATTTATGAAATCTTCTACATCTAAAGCAGCAATTGTACTCCTCAAAGTAATAAACATAGATTGAGGGAGCATATGTTATTTTCAGTAAGCAAATTTTGTCCCAACATGAACTATCAAATTTGACATGAAGCGCGCGTGAATGAAAACATATCAGTGGTACGATATTTCACTCAATTCTCGAGTTTCTCCACGAAGAACGCTCTTCTTATGTCCCATAGCACAGCCGTCTTCAACTGAGTTGAAGACGGCTGTGCCCATAGTGAATGAACGTTTCATATCAACTCGAAATTTATTGAAATAAATACCTAAATATATCAGAAATTCCGAAAACAAACTTCAAGCGCGCCAAACGATGTGAAACAACGGATGACACTAGAAGAGCAAAAGTTGCCAAACCTTGGATTCAGCAGGTAGAAATAATAAATATTCTGCATACTATAAATTCGACAATTAGGAAAAATATCGGATTCCAAATTTCAAATTTGCATATTTAATTGAGAATCACTCAAATAAATATATTTCATTCAATATAAGATACATTCATAAAGATAAAATAAAACTGGATTTGAAAATATATCACAATCCTACAATGTAATCCAACCATGTTGGGGACATGTAAAAATTGCGTATACTCTATCTTTGTTTATTACTTTGTGGAATATCCTGTTATCTGGGCAGCTGTCACTTTCAATTCTATTATCTTTTGACAAGTAAATCTACGACTTCACCAAAAATGGAACAATATACGCTTCAACAACGCAATGAAATTGTTGATATTCTTTACAAATAGGGAAAAACCCGAGTAGATACCCCACTATTTGAAATTGCTTCATGATTTTGAAAATATTGATTTTAAAATAATAATTTCTATGACTGTAGCTAGTCTTATCATTTAAGATGAAATACTTATTTAATACTACTTAGAATTTACAGATATTACAGAATGTTGCTTTTTGTGGAACACTTTTTTGGGAATAGTTGCCCTCCATGAAAGTACTTCACACTGTAAACCAAAAACCCATCCAAATTTTATGAGATATCGTTAACTCTCACGATTCTTTTATCTATCTCATCGAAAGCAGCCTTCAGCTGATATGTGGTCTGAGAACATAATCGAGCTCGTACTTCTTTCTTCCTTTTATACTTTCATGGCATGGTTCTGTCACAATCAGAAAAGAGTTCAAATCGGTACACATAAAATATAACAGAACACTAAAATTATCTTCCAAAAATTAACACTTACACTTGTATATAGGTAATATAGTATATCCAAAGTCACTTGAACTAATCCATAAAAACGCTTTGCTAGATGATCCTTTGATGTGGATACGGTGATCCGCTTAATACTGGGGTTCATTTGAAAGTATTGTTAGGCAAAAAATTAACTGGCCCTAAAGGAATTTCTAGAAACTTGGACAACCCTTGTATACTCGAAATATTCTTGGTTCCTTCAAGTGACTTTGGATGAACTATATAGGGCAACTATACTTTTGGATTTCTTTTATAAAATAAAAACTAAAAAGTAACCATTCATACTTAGATGCTCACTTGGGGAACCAGTATACCATCACTGAATAATTTGAGATGATATGGAAAATCTGTCGAACACCCTATTGACATCGAATGTCAAAATAATTCAGAGGTTTTCGAAATAATCTCGTGAAGACTCGAAAAGCCCCACAATGCCTAATCTCAGAGAAACTGTTTTTGAGACTCAAGCGGCTCCTGTGGGAATAAGAGATACTGAAGATCTTGAAGATTATGGTTTCAAAAGGCAAGATACAGTAATCCTCCATCAGACTGGACAAGTGATGAAATGGAAATGGATGAAGTCCTTAATAACGAATCTGCCAACAGACTCCTACTGGAATGTGAGTGCAAGACTCAAAAAAGTTTCTTTCGTAGAACTCACTGAATTCTCAAATATAGTTTGGGTTGGATGAATTCTTTCGAACCCTTTTTTTTTCAAATCAAAGCTAGAGGGAGACAGAAAATGTTAGGCTGTCCATTATTCATTGTCTGATGAGAGGATTTCAGAATCCCTTTCTCTAGCTCAAAGAGATTCAGAGATCTCCTCACTGGACAACAAATTTGGGATGTCCGATACATATTTACGAATTAATGTTGAATGTATTTAATGCTTGGTTAATTCTTCATCCTCTTTGCAGCATTTGATCATCGTCTCCTGTCTTGTTAACTTCTACTGTGGGACAATATGTTTTTTCTTCGCCAGAACGTACCTTATGAGTTTCATACCAGTTTATGTTATCTGTGATCTGGTGTACCTTTTTCACGTAATCGTATTGTCTTTTCACCGCTATTGGAAGAATTTGAGCAAGATATCTTACACCGTTCGCGTTCCAATGTCCTATTACATACTGGATATAATATCATTGCTTCCTCAAGAACTGATAGCTGTTGCCATTTTCGGCTCTAGATCGAAAGTATCTGTTTCATTGCGATGGATCACCTACGTTCGATTGAGGCATTTGATACATTTTATACAGGTGAGTTTCACCCATTTTCAATTGCTCGACATTTACAAACCCTTCAATACCTCAATTGCAAAACTTGATGTTTTCCTTCCAAGAATTTCAACTATTCATGTATTAATAGAAGTTTTTTTGACAGTCTCTGTCACAACTCTTGAATAATCGATGGAGGACCTTCGTCACAGCCTTCTTCACCTGCATGTGTGTTATTCAGCATCTATCTACTTGTTTTATTTATGAAGCAAGTTGTCACCATTTGAGATGTATTGATCGAGACTACCTAATGGATATTGAACGTATAAGAGGATCCAACATTACCAATTCTACCTTAGACGAGAAATCCTTGATGTTGAAACATGCACTGAATTCAACGAAGAATATCGATTGGTATAACAAAACCAAATCATTCGAAAGGACAATAGGCAGATCCAGAACTCCATTTAAGACTTCAAAAGGGAATGAGACATTAAAACGTATACAGAATTCAATTAGAGCTAAAACCCATCAGTCCAGCAAGAAGAACACTATAAAAAGTTTCAGGAATGACACCAAAACAAATAAATCCAGAAAATTCAAGAATTCATTCAACCTTCCAGCTAAAAATAAAACCATCCATTCAAGTAAGAAGAATCCTCAACATAGATTGGCTAACAGTACCAGAAAATTGGAACAGCCCAAAAGCAAATCCAATGCATCTTTCGATCATTCCAATAAAAATAAAACTTTGAAACAGCAACAAAATACTACTAAAACTGTAAATAAATACATCCATTTAAGTCAGAAGAACAAATCACATGGTTTAGACAACGATAACCGAAAATTAGAAAAGACCAAAACCAAATTGAATACTTCCTTAGATCTTTCAAAAAGAAATGAAACTTTAAAACATCGACAAAATAAAACTTTAAATAAAACCATTCAGTCGAGTCAGAAGAACAACTCACATGGGTTGGACAACGATCACCGAAAATTAAAAGAGGCGAAGAGTAAATTCAACACTTCTTTCGATGATTCAAAAAGAAATGAAACTTTGAAACATCTACAGAATATAACTGAAAATGCAAAAAAGACCATTTACTCAAATAAGAAGAATTCTTCCCATGGGTTGACTCACGATACCAGAAAATTAGAAGAATCCCAAAGCAAATTCAACAATTCTTTCGATGATTCAAAAAGAAATGAAACTTTGAAACATCTACAGAACATAACTGAAAATGCAAAAAAGACCATTTACTCAAATGAGAAGAATTCTTCCCATGGGTTGACTCACGATACCAGAAAATTAGAAGAATCCCAAAGCAAATTCAACAATTCTTTCGATGATTCAAAAAGGAATGAAACTTTGAAACATCAACAGAACATAACTGAAAATGCACATAAGATCATTTACTCAAATAAGAAGAATTATTCTCATGGGTTGGCACATGATACCAGAAAATTGGAAGAACCCCAAAGCAAATTCAATATTTCTTTCGATCATTCAAAAGAGAATAAAACTTTGAAGGATCAACAAAATACAATTCAAACTGTGAAAGAATACATCCAGTCAATTCCTAAGAAGAACTTACATGGGTTGACTAGGGATAACCGAAAAATAGAAGAGCCCAAAAACAAATTCAATACTTCCCTCGATTTTTCAAAAAATGAAACTTTGAATCACCAACAGAATAAAACTGAAAATGTGAATAAAACCATCCAAACGAGTGAAAATCCTTTTCATGGTTTGGATAACGATACCACACAATTAGAAGAGCCCAAAAGTAAATCCAATGCATTTTTCAATCATTCAAAAACAAATGAAACTTTGAATCATCAACAACACACAATTGAAGATTTGAATAAAACCATTCACTCGAGTAAGATGAATCCCTTACATGGGTTGGTTCACAATACCAAAAAATTAGAAGAACCCAAAAGCAAATTCAATACTTCCTTTGATCATTCAAAAAATAATGAAACTTTGAAACAACAGCGGAATACAACTGAATATTTAAATGAAACCATTCACTCAAGTGAGAAGAATTCTTTGCAAACCAGAGAATTAGAAGAGCCTGAAAGCAAATTAAATTCTTCCTCCGATCATTCAAAAATGAATGAAACTTTGAAACATCAACAGAATACAACTGAAGATTTAAATGATACTATTTACTCAAACGAGAAGAATTCTTTGCATGGGTTTGATTACGTTAGCAGAAAATTAGAAAAACCCAAAAACGAACTGAATGCTCCTTTCGATAATTCAAAAATAAATGAAACTTTGGAACATTTACAAAATGAAAATGGAGGTATAAATAGAACAGTACGGTCAGCAAAAGGAAACACTTTCAAAAGATCACATATCCCAAAATTAGAAGAGACAAATAATTGGTTCGATTCTTTGGCACGAAAAGAATCTCTTGGACAAATAAGTGAAACACTTCAATTGAATAATAACCAAAATTCAGAAGGATCCAAAAGCAAATTCAACGTCTTCATGAATCCTTCAGGACAAGGTCAAACAGGAACGCTTTCATTGAGCCAGGAGAATACTCCATATGGGAAAAAGGGTTATACAGAGAGCGTTGAGAAGTCGTTGGAACAATCAGATAATTCTGAACATGCTTTTAATGAAAATAAGATATTTGTGGCAAGCCAAAAAAAATCTGCACCTTGGTACGAAGGAAGATGGTCCGAGAAGGTCATTAAAAAATACCCTTATTACAGAGAAGCCAGTACATGGGATTGGTACCTTTTGAGTACCTTCGCCATCATTGAGGTAATACTGCACAATGGTTCTGGAAATATAGAGCCAGGTAACCCAAGAGAAATGGCAGGAATCACTTTGGTCATGATCCTTGGTCATATCTTCTTCTCAGTTTGGTTCTTATCCATCTGTTTCCACATGCTGACAATAATGAGAAGGAATAGGGCTGATTATTTATTCAAAGTAAGTCTGAACTGATCATTTTATAAATGAAATTAGGTTAGGGTTTAATTATTTGCAATCATGTTGAGGGTCGTTTTTGAGAAAAATTTTGAGCTACAGAGGTTCTAGATTTCACCTTAAAGTTGTAGCTTGGTTCACTATAGAGATTCTTTAATAGACGAAAATATGTTATATTTAGACTAGAATATGTTATATGTTAGCCTTACAGGAACTGACAAAAAATCGATATTCTGTTCTTAACCCTATTCATACAAACACAAGAAGGCCGTCAATACTTGCTGTTGATCGAAAAGAGCATCAAGGTTAACACCTGTTGGCCCTGATCCCTTTTGTAGGCTTGGAAAATACCAATAAAGGCAGCTATCTAACAATGGGAGTAGAAAGATAGGAAAACCCCCTGGGGGAATACTCCGGGTTTTGCTCAGTCAAAGAAATTTGTGGTGCTTTCACCAATCTATACTAGGAATCTCCTGAAGCTACCTGAATTACCTGAAGCTGAGCTTCGGGTAATGCTGGGACTAATGACAGGACACTGTCCTGAAGCTACCACGAGCTGAGCTTCGGGTAATGGTGGGACTATTGACAGAAGACTGTCGATACACATACCTGTTGTACCGCATAGGTGAGTCAGCAGATGAGTTCTGCAGGCTCTGTGGAAAGAAGGTAGAAACTACAGAACACATAGTGTGCAAATGCCCGAGGCTAACTGGCCTAAGAAGCACTCACATGGGATAGTCAGTTATGGATACACACGAAGTAATAACCATGGTTCCTTAGGATGTTGTCGGTTTCGTTAACAGCATCGATGGCCTCCCTGGGTTTGTATGAATAGGGCTAAGAACAAAAAATCAATTTGGTCGCAATTCCCGGTAGGCTAACAGAGCCGTAACGATTCCAATTCAGTGAACTAATGAAATATAAGATTGAAACAATTCTCCTATACAAAGAAAACACCATATATCACCTTGTATTCACCATATATCCAGCTTATGACACCCATTTTTAGATTGACAGCATAAAGTGCTATCTTCGTGGAGTGAACGTCGATAAGCATGTCATGAACACAATCGCGGAATATTACAATATCCTATGGATGAAGAAGGATGGCATAAAGACAGCTGGTCATTTCGAAACCCTACCTCCCCCCTTACAGATGGAGATGATGTACGATATAAACTGCGCCCATCTCCACAGATCCCTTCTGTTGTTCGATCTGAAAGAATTTTATCTGAGGACGCTCTCGTTGTTCATGAAACACGAGTTTCTGTTGCCTGGAGACATCTTGTTCTACCAAGGCGTCGTCAAAACTTCGATGGTGGTCATCATCAAGGGGATATTGGAAATACTGTCCGATGAAGATGACGAAAGTCCAATTATTGCTTTCCAGGCTGGGACAGTTCTAGGTGACTATTCTCCTTGGTACTATTTTGGTCTAGGCTGATTCATTATTTCAACTCCAGTTAACTCCAAAATTCCTCTTAATCCGTCTCTACTCTTCCACTTTCACTGCTTGACTTGCTAGATATCCTGAATTATCTCCAGATATATTATTTGGACTACAGAAAACTCCAAGAATTCCTAATACTCATGGAACGTCTTCAAACTTCTCTACTTTTTCAGTGTACTATCAATGGTATCATCTGATAACCACTAAAACATCTAAACTTGTTTAGTGTGATCCATTAGGGTTCCTTCAGATTTCTTTGAAGGTTGAAAAAAATATGTGTAAAGGATAATGACGGGATTTTTCAAAAAACAAAGAAAAGAATAACGGAAAAGTGTTAACCGTAGACACTTTTTTACCCTACTGATGAAGGCCAAAAGCCCAAAACACGTGTCTACGGTTAGCACTTTACCTTAAAGAATGTCCGCTATTCTTTTCTTTGTGTTTTGTTGAAACAAGTTTACTTTCAACCCTTTTTCAAATTGTAGCCGTTTTCATCAATTGTGTGTTTTAATTGAAGGCGAATCCTGCCTATTTCTGAGCTTGCCGTCGAAAGCAACAGTACGCGCAGCAGTTTATACAGAGGTGAAATTGATAGATAGAGTGGATTTTACAAGGACTTTATCGAATTATCCTATTGCTCTGTCGTTTCTGAGGGAAAGGATTAACTATCGCATAAAAACAACAAAGAGGAATATCGTTAGGCTGCAGGATCCTGAGGATATAGAGGATCATGAGAGCAAACATTTGATACCTATAAAACAATTCAAAGATCGACTAATGGAAAGACAGAAAAAAGCAGGTATAAAATACATATTGATTTTCTATTAATTCAAATAATTATTCAGTCACTTGGGGATTTTCAGAGCATTAATTTGTGAAAGCTGTTCAAAATATTCCCTCTCATTCTTGTTTCAGCACAAAAGGATAAATATCGTAAGTCCTCCAGTTTCCTCGATACATCTGGTTCTTCGAAGTTCAGCTTCAATATTTTGGCCCTGTATCAACTTTCTAGTGAAGATTCGAACATAGAAACACCTGTTATATGTCTAACATACCATTTTCCATGGATTATTGATTCGACCTCTTCTTTGGTAAGCGGAGTGAAAATTGATGATTGAATTTCCTTCAATGCTATACAAAGCAACTAGACTCTTATCCATGGAATCTCCACAAAAATTTGATGAAGTAACTATCAATTTCCGATGTTTGTTTTTGTTTTCTATATCAACCCTTCTAGACCTCTGTGTGACCCCTCATAAGCTTAGATCTTATAAGAGTTAGGAGAACTGGTTATATTTTGTGTAAGCTTTATTATGTTAATTTTTTATCCAACACCGAAAATATGTAAAAACTACATAAATTATCACCATCTGTTTTCCAGATCAAATTTTGGGAGCATCTTGTGATTACTGTACATCTGATCTTTCTGTTTTTATATGCCTATCAAGTTGTATTTCTCCGGCAACTAGACGAGCTTGTTTTCGGATTGAGATTCTTTTCCGATGTTTTATGCGTGTTAGATGTAGCATTGATGACTACTACCTCTGTAGTCCTGAAGGTAGGTAATGTTCTTGGTATATTTATGTCAGCAATACTAATTAATTATTTATTGGCAGTACAAGCTTATAGGTACTATAGCAAACATTCTTCAAAAACTTTTTCTGGAGAAATATCATAATATCACAAGAGCATAGACAATATTCGATTATACCTCGATTCAGCTCGAGTGGTGTTTCGCGAACTACGTCGAGTGAAGAGGTTCGTATAATCGAAATATATTGTCTATGCTCGAGTGGTATTCGTTATACGATTATAAATCGAATAACTTCAATAACTATAACCAAAGCACTGTCTTTTGATGATTCAATGACATATAATCGGAAGTTGTAGAGGTCTGAAAATTATTTATGGAGAATGATCATTTTCTCCAACCCCAATATAGTTTTCCATGAACGTCTAATAGGCCATGGTGAATCACCCTGTATTTAAAATACATAAATCCATAGGATCAGTGGAAAAGCGTGAATTGATAGTTGATTGATTTGAGTGAATTGATAGTTGATTTCCCACATTTTACTTCTTTTTACTACTAGTTCTTTTTTTATATTTCCAGGACCATGTTCTGCAAACCTTTCAGGAAATCATCAGATATCGTATGAAATCCATCGATTTCTACATTAATGCCATACCTGTATTTCCCTACGAATATTTCATGTTAGCTGTTGATGATGTAGGCAGCGAACATTACGCCAGAATATATGACTTATTAATGGCTATCAAACTGCTACGGTTGAGAAGATGTTACATCCTTTTAAGACGAATAGAAGATTATTATTCGCAGAATAACCCTGTAAGTAATTTCATTACTAAAATTTTGAGGGGTATTAATATTTCACACCAATTAGATGTAATGGGACCGGAAAAGTGTAATAGGTATGAATCGAGGCATTCCATAGGGTTCTGTGTTGGGAACTTATTATTTTCATAATTAAACATAGGTTTTCAATGGAGGAAAAAGTTTTACGTTTTATAATTTAAAATGATTCACACTATCTAAAGGGTTTTTCATTAAGAGATTTCAATTAGATATATAAAAAAAGAATATATTCTGTAGTTTCCACAATTACTGCACCAGAAATCTTATCAATCTATTTTTATATTTCAGGTATTCAAGTTGTTCAGTACAATTATTTATTTCTGTACTGTAACATATTTTTCTGGCTGCATGTTATACATTCAAAGTTGTTTGTATGAAGTATGTTCAGAAGATTCTTGGTTTTACGTGAGTATTTGATTATTGACCATATATTGACTACAGTCTGAAGACAAATTAGTTTTTTCATTTCGTTGTAGACATCGGAGGAATTCAAATTCAATAGAAGTCGTTGATATCGAAATCGTAAAGTAAATATCATTTTCAGAGAATAATGTTGAGAGCAGTAGAGAACAAAGAACAAGATCCTTGTTATCTATACCCTTTCGCAACGTCTATGTACCTATCAATAAACTTGTGGATGGCTTTGGGACTTGGCGATATCAAGGCAGTTCTTCCCAATGATTTGTACATCTTTACTGTATACATGGTCGGTGGGCTACTCATTATGACATATTTGATGTCATCTCTAGCTGCAACTATGTATATAATGAACTCGAATTCGGAATTTTTCCAACAGGAAGTTTTCTCCTTCCAAAGGTAACTTCCCTTCCAAAAACTGAGCTTTATCAATATACGAAACTCGTTTTTATCCATTTTTGGAGAAACGAATATAGCGTCACTTAACCGTCAATCTATGTTCTTACTCGGGACGTACTGAGTGAAGTGGTATTCATAACTCTTTGGTAGCTTCATTTGTTCTGTGCTTTTCATTGACACCTTCT
Organism: Harmonia axyridis; assembly: GCF_914767665.1. Classification (NCBI taxonomy): domain Eukaryota; kingdom Metazoa; phylum Arthropoda; class Insecta; order Coleoptera; family Coccinellidae; genus Harmonia; species Harmonia axyridis. The sequence continues at coordinate 13,218,265 of NC_059502.1, read as the reverse complement.
TTCTGTAGGTTTCTGGAAAAGAATAAAGTTAATTGGGAGCTTCGGCAGGAAGTGAAAAGATACTTCAACTTGAGATGGTCATATGATAAAGGGATTGGAAAGATGCAGTTCAAAATAATGGCTCCAGTACATTTGCAGATGGTGGTATTAAAAGTTGATCTAATGGAATTATTGGAAAATGTTCCGTTGTTTCAAATAATCGATGTGGACTTCTTGATGGTGAGGAGATTCATCGGCACCAATATCATCTCAGAAACCTGATTTGATATTTTCTTTATCCTTTTCTCCTACAGGATATCATTCTATCGTGCAACGTCACTATTCTACCAGAGGGCGCTACGGTATGTTACGCAGGTGACGTTGACAGAGACATGTTCATACTCAAGAAGGGCTGTTGTACAGTTCACGATTTCAAAGGCGTTTTCATAAGGAACATTCAGGCTGGCGACTTTTACGGCGACATCGAAATGTTGTTCAATATGAGCAAATGTAACACAGTTCGGACAACGACCAATTGCAAATTGGTGCAAATCACTTTTAGGTGAGTTATAAGGTAGATACGGAATGTAAAGGGTGTTTTTTTTTAGAGCTATAGAACTTTAAATTGCAATAAAACAACGATGGATTATTCGATTGACATGAATTTTATTTATCCGCAAGATAATCTTGTGGCATTACATTTTAAATATGATTTCTGGCATATGACCGCCACCGCTGGCTCGGATGTAGTCCAATCTGGACGTCCAATTTTCGATTACTTTTTCCAACATTTGTGGCCGTATATCGGCAATAACACGGCGAATGTTGTCTTCCAAATGCTAAAGGGTTTGTGGCTTATCCGCATATACCAATGACTTTACATAGCCCCACAGAAAGTAGTCTAGCGGTGTTAAATCACAAGATCTTGGAGGCCAATTCACAGGTCCAAAACGTGAAATAAGGTGGTCACCAAACGTGTCTTTCAATAAATCGATTGTGGCACGAGCTGTGTGACATGTTGCGCCGTCTTGTTGGAACCACAGCTCCTGGGCATCATGGTTGTTCAATTCAGGAATGAAAAAGTTAGTAATCATGGCTCTATACCGATCACCATTGACTGTAACGTTCTGTCCATCATCGTTTTTGAAGAAGTACGGACCAATGATTCCACCAGCTCATAAAGCGCACCAAACAGTCAGTTTTTCTGGATGTAACGGTGTTTCGACATACACTTGAGGATTAGCTTCACTCCAAATGCGGCAGTTTTGTTTGTTGACGTAGCCATTCAACCAGAAGTGCGCTACATAGCTAAACAAAATAAAATGGACGTAGTGCGCGAATCGGATTCCGCACAGAACCATTATTTTCAAAATAAAATTGCACTATTTGCAAGCGTTGTTCAGGCGTGAGTCTATTCATGATGAATTGCCAAACCAAACCGAGAATAAATCACTTGACAGCTGTTAAATCGGTCGCCATCTTGAACAGTAATGCCAACTTGAAGTTATATACCTCGAAAAAAAACACCCGTTTTTAAGTTTTCTGCAGGCTCCTGATAGGAATGAAGTTGATTAACAATATGAAAAGTCTTATTGAAAACAGTACACTCTGACACAAAGACGAATTTACCTACACGAGACAATCGAGACACAGCAAATCACAACAAAGCAAAAACTAACCCGATTTCCCGCTTCCCGAATAGTGCAGAATAATTGTTCAGCTGTAAAGAGCATAACTTTGAAAAGAAGACACCTCATACTTAAGTGTCTGCCTGACTGAGCAATCTGGCCAGGCCTCAGTGATGTTGTTGAAGTATTTTTTCCAATTGATCTTTAATTGTAGAACATTGATGTCAACAATGAGCATGTTTCCTGGAGAAATGGCACTCGTCCAAAAAGTAATTAACAATCCAGACTTCCAGAAACTAGTTGAAGCAATAGAGTTGAAGAAAATGATTTCCTTTTTGGAGAAGGTTGAGGTGAAAATAGTGAAGAAGCGTAAACGTGTTGTATTTCTTGAGAAGCTAAAGTGAGTTGATGTACATTAAAATACTCCGTATTCCTCTCAGAGTTGAATAGATCCCGCTATAAGCGATAGAGTTGGCTGTTGTATGAGTACACTAATCGATCATTTAAAATTCAGTTGTAAATCTCCTCAAGCTTACCTCGGTCGCTGCTTCGGTTATGTTTAGATCCATCTCTTAGAGCGAATATTGAAAATCAGGCTGAATCGACTGAATAACGGAGCAGGTCCTAAGCATCCTTGCATTCCTAACTCAGATCTAATGTCGAGTGCTGAGCTGGTCCAACCAAATACTGGGCATGACCTTGGAACCGTGAATATTCGGTTTAGCCGTCGACGTGGAAGTATGGCCGGGATATCTCCATAATTTTCGTCTCCAGTCACAATGCGATGCAGAAATCCTTTCCGTCTTTGCCTTGCAAGCAGCTGTTCACAAGCAAACAAACGCCGTTCAACATATCTCGGCTTCAACTCGTACGGCACCCAATTTTCTTATTTCTGAATCATTCCCATGATTTTCATTCGTTTTGAAATGGCTTGTTGCATCACTCCTTTCGATTTTACCAATTTTTGTTGCGTTTGACAGGAGTCTTGATCAAGTAATGCCTCCAATTCTGCATCTTCTTGAATTTTATCTCCTCCACCGCCATGCTGGTCTTCGAGACGTCAAAATAACGGTTCTTGAAGCGTTGAAACCACTCTGGGCACGTTATTTAACTAGTAGCGGCCTCACCATAGGTATTTGAGAGCATTCGAGAGTAACTTTATGATGCAGACACAAATCGACTAGTATTTCGATGGCATTATGTTTACAAATACCTAAGCTTATTGTTTGACATATTCGATCTATTTATTGCGACTACCACTTACCGCTACAGCCATCTATTGCAAAATGGCGGAAGCAACACCTAATATTTTTTGTGATATGATGCAGCTCAACCAAATCAAGTTCATTTTATCTTTTACGTAAAGCGAATAACCAGCCTATTTTCTTCAGGGCCTCTTTCATATTTGCCGGTAACTGTTACAAAAGAACGGGAGGCAAGGAAAAATACTGGAATCCATTCAGAATGATGGGAAAGTGGCAACTTTTGGGACTGCTGCTCATACCGATCACTATCCATCCAGAGGCTTGGATTCTCAAGTTATGGATTATAATGAGATTCATACTGCTCGTTAGCATGGGTATATGTTTTCCAATGGCGTTGGGCCTGCCGCCTTCAGGTCCCATCGTGCAAATGATCATAACATTAGTCGAATATACCGCCTACTTAGAATTGTATCTGTTCCTGCATGTAGCTTATTATAATAGTGATGGTTTGCTGATCACTCATCCTAAACTGACAGCTATGTGAGTATTTGTAGCATTGGCTAGCATAGGTTTTATTGTTGCTCTCTGAGCTGTAGAAATCGAAAAGACTGATATAGTATATCCAAAGTCACTTGAAGATAAAAACGCTTGGCCAGAAGTCTTTTTGAAGTGGATACCACGATCGGCTAAATACCGAGGTATATTTGAAAGTATTGTTAGGCAATAAATTCACTGATACCAAAGACATTCCTGCAAACTTTGATAACTCTTGTTTCATCAAAATATTCCGGCTTCCTCCAAGTGACTTTGGATATACTATACCAGATATAGCTTTTGAGAGACGACACATTGAATTCATTAAGTATGCTATCATTTTCGAAAGATGTATAGGAATAAACTACTTTCTGAAATTCTGATACATATCAAATTTTTTTGATAATTTACAATCATAGACAGTACCATGTGATGATGTGCAATGGATGTGTTCTTGTCCACTGATTGAGCTTTACCTTCAGACACTATTTTTCACATGGATTCGTCATGGATCTCATCGCTGCTCTTCCATACTATGCAATCATGCCATGGTTGTCATACGATAAGGACAATTTGGACCCTACCGTCGCCCATTTGGTAAGCCACAAGACTTACTGCATGTGGCGTACTCTTTCTCTTCTACAATACCATCGAGTTATTGGGTTCATCTCTTATCTCCAATCGGACGTGCTCGCGCGAAAGAATATTTATAGTTTTATGATAATACTACCATTGGTTTTACTCACGCTGCTCATAGGAACAACCGTCATCATCAATGATTGCCGGTATACCTTTTTCACCATGGAAATGGAAGAATGTGAGTATTAATAATGGGAATTAGTCAGTACTATATTTTTGTTTTAACCAGAGTTCTATTGCATCTAGTTGCTGATAGTTTCTGTGCGCAATGACTCCAATAGAGTCAAGTATATTGTTCCATCAAAGTATGACATTGTTTTAAAAGTACTCTAATTCTATTTTCTCCTGACATGTCACTTTGCCGATCAATTGAGTTTGAGTAATTGTATTCCATGGAAGTTGAGACTTTCAACTTGTGTGTAGAAGACAAAATCTCCTGACATCACTTTTTTACAAGTATTTTTAAGTTAATATCTACAGAATTATCACTATTAATTGTCATTTGTTGTTGATCTTCCAAATTCGAAACGTAGTTACTAGATATTGTCTTGACCCCTCTTCTTTCTGGTATTTTTTCAGATAAGCATTTTCTATTTGTGTTATTCTCTTTCATCAGATTAATCATTTACCAGGAGTAAAAAATCGTTTATCCTTTCAGATAAAACCCTTTCCACCGTTATATTAACTGAACCCGATAAAAGCACAACATACTATGGTTATTTGCTATGCAAAAATGGTTCCTGGTTGAGCTATGTACACCATCATCAAGGTGAGCATTAAACCCTCAGAACAATAAAATGCATAGGGATGCTCTGCCTCTATATACAAAATATTTGTTTTCTTTTGTGGACAGGAAAAAAAAATTGAGAAGGCATCCCTTTGTATTTAGTTATTTTGAGATGAATCATTAATTCTCATTCCAGTAAAATTTTCTTCCAGTTTCTAGGCCCATGTTGGTCGTGACTCTGGCTTTCTATTGGTTCCTGAACATCTTCAGTCAAGTTGGTCTTGGAGATATCACTCCAAATAACGATTTCGGCATGTATTGCTCTATGCTGATAGCATTCACAGCATTATGGACTTTCGCCTACATATTGGCTTTCTTGAGTTCACAGACAGGAAGGTCATACATATTGGCACTGGACTATCAAGAAAAAATACAAGAATTGCTTCATTTCTTAAATAAAGAAGGAGTAGTCGAAGGCAAGATCAACAAGGTAATGGTTTCAACTCGCTCTTTCAATTTATAGTATATTTATTGTAAAGGGTGTTATTTTTAGAGCTATAGAACTTTAAATTGCAATAAAACAATATGACCGCCACGGCTGGCTCGGATGTAGTCCAATCTGGACGTCCAATTTTCGATGACTTTTTCCAACATTTGTGGCCGTATATCGGGAATAACACGGCGAATGTTGTCTTCGAAATGGTCAAGGGTTTGTGGCATATCCGCATAGACCAATGACTTTACATGGCCCCACAGAAAGTAGTCTAGCGGTGTTAAATCACAAGATCTTGGAGACCAATTCACAGGTCCAAAAGGTGAAATTAAGCGGTCACCAAACGTGTCTTTCAATAAATCGATTGTGGCACGAGCTGTGTGACATGTTGCGCCGTCTTGTTGGATCCACAGCTCCTGGACATCATGGTTGTTCAATTCAGGAATGAAAAAGTTAGTAATCATGGCTCTATACCGAACACCATTGACTGTAACGTTCTGGCCATCATCGTTTTTGAAGAAGTAAGGACCAATGATTCCACCAGCCCATAAAGCGCACCAAACAGTCAGATGTAACGGTGTTTCGACATACACTTGAGGATTAGCTTCACTCCAAATGCGGCAGTTTTGTTTGTTGACGTAGACATTCAACCAGAAGTGCGCTCATCGCTAAACAAAATTCGCTTATGAAAATCGAGAACAACGGCAATCATTTTGGGCCCATTCGACGAAATTATATACCTCGAAAAAAAAAACACCCTTTAGATCCAGAATTCTGAGATGAGATTGAAGTAATTACAATCTGATTCATTAAATCTTTAAGTAAGTTAATGCCTTTTCGACAAGGGTGTCATCATCACCAGCAACTAGTTCGTTGGATAAATATATTTTGAAATTCAATCTTATCATACCAAGCATTTTCGATATTGAGCTCAAAAGTTGGTGCGTGAAGTGGTTTTTTTTTTTTATATTTGCTCCATTCTAGAATAATTTCGAGTAGATAGATTCGAAAATTTGCAAAATAAATTCAATCTTATCGAATTCCTCAGATATTCAGGTATTTTGAATACGTTTGGAAAAGAACCACAGGAATGCAGAGAAAAGAGGCACTAGTAGATTTGAATTCCGCCTTAAAGGGAGATATAGCTCTACTCATGTACGAAAAAACTCTCAGAGAAGTGTCGATATTCAGGAGGATTGCAAGGCCTTACCTTAGAATTATCGCCACAAACTTGAAAGAAGAATACTTCCTTAGGAGTGAGTATGTTTGGTTGAATTGAACATAATCATTTAGAATTAGCACTGAGCTTAAAAAGCCAATTGAAAAGTCTAAAGCACATTTTTTTGGTGAAATTCGATTTTATTATTCAACATAGTTGCCTTCGACAGCTATACAGCGATTATAGCGATCTTCCAACTTTTCGATACCATTTTTGTAGTGCGATTTCTTTCCAGCGAGCATTTTTTGAGGTCTGAGAACAGGAAAAAGTCGCTAGGGGACAGATCTGACGAATACAGTGGATGCAGAAGCAATTCGAAGCCAATTCATGCAATTTTGCCATTGTATTCATTGATTTGTAACACAGCGCATTGTCTTGATGAAACAGTACCTTTTCTTCTTCAAATGGGGCCTTTTTTTTACGATTTCATCCTTAAACGGTCTAAACGATCCAATAACTCTATATATTCATCGCTGTTGATAGTCTGGCCCTTTTGGAGGTAATCAATGAATATTATACCTTGCGCATCCCAGAATACTGATGTCATAATCTTGCCAGCTGACTGTTGTGTTTTTCCTCGCTTTGGATTCGAAGTGAAATGTTTCATCTATTGTTACACATTGAAATGTAGCTCTATGCCTGGGCTATGCAGCGCTTAGGTCAATATAATATTCAATTTTCCAGATGACGTACTGATAAAATGCTACGATGTTCACAACTCCGTCTACATCATCTTGAGGGGTTCAGTCAACGTAATGACACCTTACGATGAATTCATTACCAGCATAGGAATTGGAGGTATCTTCGGTAACCTTCAACAATCGGCTCCTGGTTGTAGCACTGATACCTTCATTGCCGAACGTAATGTTGACGCTCTGAAAATATCGAGTGAAATGTTTTATCTCATAGCTCAGGTGAGTCATATGTTAATTGTCTTCAGAATTCAAAATTTTCCGGTCCCTCAATGTCTTTATAAGCGATATCTACTGTACTTTAGTACAGTTCACAGCTGGTATCTCAAATTCCGAGATCAGTACCTGTTTTTACAAATTTGACTGTTATTTACGATGTTCATATGGAATACTTTTGAGCTCCATGGTCTCCAATATTTCAAGGGAATAATTGAAAGATCACCCAAATGCTCCTGACTTCATAGATGTGTTTTCTCATGTTTCACACTATCGAATAAATTATTTTCGAGAGAGATTTTCCCAATTCGTAACCTTGATTTTTTTCACATTCTAGGAATATCCAGCTGTAAGAAAAGTGCTCGATAAAGGCCTCAAAAATGTCGGAGATTACATAGTTCCAGCACACAAACACAGAGTAGCTTCTGAGGAGAGCTTTTCATATGGTGAGCGGATGGAATATCGAAGAACTGACCAAAACTATGAATTTCTTGATTTTGTCCTAGTGTTTTACCGCTACTCCTCTCCTTGGATTATTCTTCCTGCACTATCATCATTAATATTTATATATGTCTTCTCTAGACTCCAGTTACGACGATGAAATAGAAATAATGTCGAGAACATATGCATTAAATATCGATAGACCTGTTCTGAGAGACGAACCATCGCTTCCAAGAATAGCAGCACCAGCAGCACAAGCAGCACCAGTAGCACCAGTAGCAGCAGGAGCCCCAGGAGCACCAGCTGCACCAACAACACCAGAGGTTGTCAAAGTAAAAATCCCGAAAAATAAGTGTCTTGTTTGCCTTTTATTCCTGAAACCGAAATACTGGTTCAAATTTGCTCTGGAGCCAGATCATGTGATATTTCAGGTAAATCTAATCTGCATTCAATGTTTTCCACACCGATTTTCATAGTGTAAGCGTTAACTAGACTCAGCTACTTTGTCGACATGTCATCGTATATTGTGTTTCAGTAATGTCGATTATTATTAATATGACTTTAGTCTATCAGCAGTATCAGCGTAGGAGGAAAAACTCTTGTTGTTCTTGTTGGCATTTTATTTGAAATTCGAGGTCCTTATATTTTGAGAATGTTTCACCTTCTTTTGACGTATGTTGTTATTTGATATTGTTCCTTAGTATTGCTGTCTATGTGCTATGTTCATCGACTAATAATATATCTGATCTGTTGTGAGGAACTGTTTAATCACTCTCGGTGAGAACTGTACGATCCCAGCAAATTCAAATCTTTTCTTCTCTAGGATGGTTCTCTACTGCATCGTGTCTTTTTTTATATTCGATATCTGCCAGCATCTATCGTTAGTAATAGTTCGAGCCTTCATGATATGTTTGCAGTAGTTTCTCGTTAAACCATGTTGATTTTGGATGGTTAGAAATAAACCTTCCTTTTCTGGATTCATTCCACCTGACGTGAGCTGATACTTTGACTCTGCAATGTCCCGTGATCCTGGTTCATCTCGTTGAAATAATTTTCATAAGGGGGTTTCTCTCCCATCTTTGCAGTTTTGTGGTTGTATGAAACATGCTCCTTGTGAAGTTGTGAAGGTGTTGATTCGCTTGCTTCTCACAATGTTTGGTACACTTCCAACGTACTTATACTTGACCATCATGAGCAAGTGCCATGATTTTTGACAGACCCCTGCATCCTTTTATTTCTTAGCAGTGTTTTCATTTTGATAATGCCTGTTTGCTTTTATCACCAAAGTTATCATTTGCGATATCTGTTTTCTTCTTCCCTTTGTTGTAGGCTCCCAGCCTGTTTTTTTCTAACTCAATCAATGAAATCTGAATCTCTTTTCGATATCTGTTTTTCTCCATGAAATTATACCGGAGGAGTATGTTAGAATTGAACATGCATATGTATTGATGGCTCTAGTCATGTTCTTGCTCTTGAGGTTTGCTCTTAAAATTTTTCAGATTCTCTTATTGAATTTAGTCATTAAGTCCTCCTTTATGGTTGATTCGTTGGTTAAGTTTCATTCCAAAATATTTGTGAAGATCGTCTGTTTTAATTGCAGCAAATACCATCCCTATAATTTTAAAAAAAATTCATTAATTTGATATTCACTGAATTTTTTTTCAGTATGTTTGGTACACGACCTTCTTCGCCACATGCTATCAGATGTTCATGATCCCATACATGTTTGCAAGTCAGAACTTCAACCCGTACATATTTTACACCACCCTGTGCTTTGAGCCGGTGTTCTACATCAGAATATTCTTCTTCATGCATGAAGCTTACCTGGACAACTACGGGACTTACGTGAAAAAATTCAGGTTCATAATACGACATTACTTCAGAGATTACAAGCGGGTGATGTGGGATATCATTCCAAATCTTCCTGTATACCTATTGTTCATCCTCGTTGAACCGAAGAACCAGATGTTTGCTTTCACTTGCCTTAGACTGTTTCACCTGTTGCGTTGGAGATATGTTTTTCAAGCTTTTGCAGTGGTAAGGGACTTTCGTTCATAAAATGGTTCGAACCATAGAGTAATAAACATAGATAGAGGGGGAGTATACGCAATTTTACATGTCCCCAAAAAGGTTAGATTACGTTATCGGATTGTGATATATTTTAAAATCTACAATTTTACTATATCGTTATGAATGTATATTATATTGAATGAGATATATTCCTTTGAGTGATTCCCGATTAAATATGCAAATATGAATATTTGGAATCCGATATTTTTCCGAATTGTCGAATTTATAATAAGCAGAATATTTATAATTTTCTGTATCTACCAGCTGAAATCCAAGTTGTGGCAACTTTTGCTGATATATTTAGGTATTGATTTCAATATATTTTGAGTTAATATGAAACGTTGATTCACTATGGGACATAAGAAGTGCGTTCTTCGTGGAGAAACTCGCGAATTGAGTGAAATATCGTATCACTGATGTTTTCATTTCTGCGCGTTTCATGTCAAATTTGATAGTTCATGTTGGGACAAAATTTGCTTACTGAAAATGACATATGCTCCCTCTATCTATGTTTATTACTCTAAGGTTCGAACAGTGTAAAATTAATGTGAATATTTGCAGTGGTCAGCACCTCTGATGGCAAAAAGGGCCCCAATTCTGATAACGAAAATGATTGTGGTGTTTCTGATGATGGTTCATTATTTTGCTCTGACAGCGCTTTTCATATTCAGCGATTTCGGGGACTTCTCCAAAAGCTCCAGGTGGATATTAACTCTTCAATTTTTAATCACAGAATTAGTAGTTATTTTGGCCAGCCAATATTTTGTGTGTTGTCACATTATTTCTCAATTACTGGATTAATTTATCAATTTTAATATTATTGAAATACCTTTTGAGGTTAAGGTAGTATAGAGGATTAGCGGATCTGATGCGCAATCCTGGAACGTAATTCTATAAGTGCGTAATTTTCTTACAACTCGAGCTATACTTTTTCTTCAACCGCATTCATTTCCATAAAAACTCAGGCAAATCCAAAAACTGATGGCCAGTGGCGACGCCAGTTTTCAAAAATGAGGGTGGCCAAGGGGGCCCGAATTTTTTTTGGGGGGGCCAATTTAAATCGAATTTATAGTTCTGCTAGACTTGTAATTATTTTAGCCTTAGGGGGCCAGAAGAATTTTAGGGGTGCCCAGGTCCCCCCTGCACCCCTCCCTAACGTCGCCATTGCTGATGGCAAATCGCGACACAATTACGAAACGTCAAGAAGTTATCAGCTACGCGTGCTGTTATTGGTTTCCGTGGCAACTGCTCTAAAGGTTTTATCTTATTGGTTATTCGCCGTGCGATTTACTTTACACATTCTACCGTTTGCTTGTTGATAATGCGCTATGTTAACTGTAAAGTAAGTGCTTGAATAGGCAGTTACATAGTTGGCGAGTTGTAGAAATTTCGTCATTTTCTGTAGGAGGAGTAGAAACAATAAATTACAATACAAATCGAAAACTGAAAATCTCTCAATACTGATGATATTGATGTAAATTGGGAGTATTAGTTTTCAACTTTCTAGACGTCAGTGCCAAAAGAGATACCATACACAAGCTAAATTGTCGTATTTTGCAGGGAATACTTCAAGCATACGAAACCATTCGAATCCTACATAGTATGCCTCTACTTCATTACAAGCATCATATCCACAACGGGTGTTGGGGACATCATACCTGAGAATAACATAGAATTAATCTTCACGATATGCGTCATGATATGCACCAAAACTGCCTACTGTGCTCTAATCGGTAAGTTGCATCATAATTATTATGGTCCGTATATAGCCGGGAATTTCAGAAAGGTTACTAGCGGTTGCCAATATGTCGGGTAACCTGCTTCGTATATACGGACCTCTTGTCACTTTTCATTGGTCAATTAACAGAAGTTTGGAGGTTATTAATGGTTAATATCTTGTAATAATTACCTCTAGTGCTTCCAAAGATTTTTATGATTAATACTCTTCTCTTCCATCCAAAAATAATCATAAGCAATAATCTGAAAATTAAAATGTCGACTGGGAGTGCTTACTCCACTAGAATAAAAGTGTTGCTCAGGTGACAGATAACTCACCGAAATCTAAGGAAGTAGTTACAGCTTTTTGAAGAATTTAATGTATACTAACGAGAAGTAGCCAAGGAGGATGGACCATATCCAATATTCACTTTACAGTGGAATATCCATAGTTGAGAAAAGTTAGAATCCATACCCGTCTGAATGATCTCTGACGACAAGTCAAAACAATGATCTCTTTCTTTTCTTCTTCTCTTCTCAAAATCATTTAAAATGAGCTAATTAATAAAAATCCACTTTTTAGTGTGTTTCCTAATGGGGATTAGAATCCTCTCCCAGCATATAATGAATTATGAACATAAAGTGCTTAGAATGAAGAAGTTCCTTCAGAATCAGGGACTTTCAGGTTTGTTACTCTATCAATTTGTCAAGCTCGCATAAAATATGACTTAACAATATATTCCCAGATTATCTCCTGGAAAAATTATGGATATACATCAAACAGATGTGGAACAGAGAAAATGGATTACATATGCCTGAGCTACTGGAAAAAGCACCATATGTTATGAAATGTGAAATAATGAGAGAAATATACTCTGTTCATCTCAGAAATGGATATCTTTTCAAGGTAACCCATTTTATATTGAGTTGAGTTCAAAATCTAATGTTTTCAAAATTTCCAAACAAAATATGAGGAGTCTGAAGCTTTTTGGCGCTCGTTCATTCATGTTCCAATTACGTTCTTGGAGACCACATAACTGTATACATATAGTATAAATTCGGTCAAAAGCTCTTGACGTTTTCATTCCGAAAACTCCTGGACGTCACTAGATAATTTCAAATCTAGAGAAGGTTCTCCAATTATTTGAAAAAAACTTCAACACTTGAAATCTATATATTTTCGGACCTATGTTTATAAGTGACTCTGTCTGCCCGAGAGGTGGCGTTATGGGTATCATGTCACACTCTACTTCGGCCTCAGCGGGTTTATGGGGTCGCCGCGTTGCAGCAGAGTCTCCTCTCCACGATGGTGTGGAAGGATGTCTTAGACAGAGATCGCTGGATTGCAAAGTTGAAGAGCACCTAACTTTTTTGACTAGAGAACGTCTCGCCAAAACCTCTTGAATATTGCACTTCTATCTTTCAGGATATCAACGAAGCTCTTCTGACGCAGATCTGCGGTCATCTGAGGAGGGTGGTTTTCTTCAAGGGCAACTATATCGTCCAAAACGGCGACACCAACGCGTCCATGTACTGGATCCATCGTGGTCAAGTCAGTGTGCTCACGGTCCACGCCAACTTGACAGAAACCCAACATGAAATACTGAATGTTCATGATATGTTCGGCTTGGCACAAGGTTTAAATTACGGAATGTCCCACAAATACAGCTACAGAGCTGAGACGCAATGCGATATCCTCGTTCTGAACCTGGAGACATGGGAATGCGTACTGCAACAGTTCCCACACGATAAGGAAATTATTTATAAGAGAATGATGAATACTTATACATTATTGTAATATTTTATCTATGTTCGTGAGTTGTTTTTAAGTTTTACAATAAAATTTGTAATCAATGTTTCTCTGCATCCTGATATGAAGTATGTCTCGAAAGTTTTGGCACAAATTTCAACTGTATGAAAAAATTTTTGAAATTCAAAATGTGCAGTTCAATGATTATTTATTTTAATGTAACCTAGACTGTTAACTGGACATCGAGCGAATTAGACAAACGAAAGTGCCAAGAAAAAAATCGGAAAGTCTTGAAATAAGGATACAATTTCTAGAGAACTGAAGAGGAGGGGTGAAAAATATCTTAAGACAAAGAAAGATGTCGAAAATATACTTCACATCAAAACTACAAGAAACCAAAAAGCGTAGAACTGGACCAAGGTTTCTTTTCACATTTTCCTAAACTACCAGTGGTCCATCAAATAAAGTTCTGGAGAAAAGAAGCGGGCTCTGTTCCAGAAAAAATATAATAAAAATTTTAAATTGGAATATCTATGCCAAATTTGAGTTAAATATCTTGTGAAGGTGCTATGAAAAAAACAAAGCGTACGCGGGCCCATGTTTATAGGACTTTTTTCTTAAAATGATCCGGAGAATCTGTCATTTTCATTTGTACTTCTAATTCAAGAACACCATGTATATGTCCCCTCGTTCAAGTTACCATATACTTGGCTATATATTTACGATGGAGGAAATAAAAGAAAAAATATGATAAAAATATTTAATTTAAAAAAATTATTAAATACATGAAAAATTCACTTGAATAAATACACATATATGTTCTCTTTCGTGAAACCGATCACTCTTTCTTATCTTTCTCGCCAACTGGATTTTTACAGTAACACGTACAAGGGCAACATGCTCCATGTTCTCCATGCTCGCTCACGATTTTTCTCTCGGTGCTCGGAAGATCTTTAATATCTTCTGTTTTTCCCTCGTCTTTCTGATTAACTTGTACCACTTCCATTTTTGGTTGCATAAGTATCTTTGGAACCTCAGGCGGTGCCCCTTTCTTGAGTTCAGTTGGAAACTTCCAGATGAAGACGCTCCCAGATGCGTCCGTTGTCACCACTGATTTGCCATCAGGACTGAAACACGCGGCGGTTATAACGCCCGAATGTCCTACCCCAACATGGGTCGTGATGCCTAAAACAGAAAATATTATTTCTCTATTTCAGTATCGTAATGAGTTCATTACAGTTCTAAAAACAGTGCTGTTAGGGATTCACGGCTTGGCTTGATTTTTAAGCTACTCGGCTTGAGCTTGACTTGATTTCAAGCTTAAGTCAACTAGTAGTTTTTCAATCTCCAATCAAGTCATCAATTTATTTATCAAGAACTTAAATCATATTACTTGATTTACAACAGTTTTATTGTGTAGTGTCACATCAATAAAAAATTGATGGAATGAGAATGAACCTTGCACAAAACACTTTTATTTATTGAACTTATTGTATAAAAGAACCGAAAATATCAACTTTCTTGGAATAGAAACATAAATTGAATCACTATTAATCATAACAAAATGAAAAATAATTGAAAAAACAATTTCTCAATATTGAGAAACCTCCAGGCTTTGTTTGATTTCAAAATTTTCCATCCAGGATCCAAGACACATGAGGCATCTTATAGATTTGTAGCCTAATCTAATGCGATTTTTTAACTGTAAAAGCAGCTCTGGAAAATTGTCTTTCAACAGGAGCTGAAGATGCTGGCGTTGATAAAAAATCCTTGGTCATTTTGGCCAGGTTGGAAAGATATTTCTGAAACTACCAAAATCTACCAATAGATTCCATAGAAATGTGAGAGAACTACTAATAAAGTCACACTGGCGAATGCTTCAGTCTCTCGGCGCTCGAGGAATCCTTTATTTAGTCTAAGCGGGCACGAGATTGCAGAAATATATGCCGTGCGACTCGTTCATATGAAGCTTAAGTACTATCAAGTAGCTTGATATCAACTCAAGCAATAAATATCTAAAATCAAGTCAAGTCAAGCTCAAGTATGTAACTTTCCACGAGCTTGATTTTCAAGTCAAGTAGTTGGTTAAAATGTCAAGCGACTTGGCTTGATGAATCCCTAAGCGTTTTGTGGTGAAATTACCTTTTGTAAAGTTGAAACAAGGCTATTCAATGCAAAATCAATTCAGAATATTTCTGCTGGGAATTTGAAAAACTTTGAGTTCAAACGCATAATTACCGAGTTAAAACCAATTATTAAAATATCTTGAAAAAAAAATCAATTGATTATTCCTCACCTTCTTGATATTTCCACAACTTGACAATCTGGTCGTTCCCTCCACTAACGAAAGTGTCTCCATCTGGTGATATATCTACTGCGTTTATGGCGCCAGATCTAGAAGCGTCCAACTCCCTCACCAGAGTGCCATCGAGCACCTCCCAGTATGAGATTTTTCTGTCTGATCCGCCTGTCAAGATCTGGACGCTAGTGGGAAAATATCTGGCGCACATAAAAAGTGTGTTCGCGAACAGTATCTGCCTCCTGCAATATCTTATGATGTCCCATATTATGCAGGAACCATCCGTGCTGGCACTCACTGCTTCTGTATCGCTATGGTTCATGTGGATAGCCGATATAGGCCCCTAAGAAATGAATAATCTTATGGTAAGAGAGTTATCCCAGAATATTGACACATTATTGAAAATTTACAATCAAAGCCCTATAAAAATATGGTAGTATAAATTTGTAACGTTGTGAAGAGATTCAAAAATGTATTTACGCTTTTGGATGTTCCACAAATTTCAATTTGAGGTCTTTTGTGGTCCAATAAGTAGGTGAAGACTGATCGACAAAATTGCAATAACAACATTAATTGATAATTCACCTTTTACAAAACTTCAATTGAATTAATTTAATCGAAGGTTAAGAACTATCCTAGAACCAGCTTAGATTATTTTATTGTATTTGCCACTTTTTCCAACAATTGGGTTAAGATAAAGACTGATCTTCACCCAATTGGTGGACCACAAAAGCGGCAAAATCACAATGACACAATGATCGTGAACTATAATTCTTAAAGTGAATTTTAATTAAATGTCTATATGAGAGATTAAATTGCTAACTTGGTGCTCCATTTGTGTCATATTCAACCATAAGGCTGCTAATAACCAAAATTTTAAGATTTGAAGCGAAGTTATTTGAAGAATCATCGTTGCATTCGGTAAAAGTTACAGTGTGCTTTGGGATCATTGAACTATGAGAATAATTAAGAATATCATGCCTCAAGTCATGGTCAAGCAATGTTGTAGGATTATTCCTTCTTAACATGTATATGAGAACCAAATGGAGGAAGTTTGATATCAACACAGCCAATATGTTTCATATTGCCTACTAAACCATAGCTTTCCAGCAGGTCTGGTTGGGTTAGAACGTTATTTTCGAAAGCTACTCCAGAAAGATCTCAAAAAAACCCTGAGGTGTTATTTAAAGTCTGAGGTCTCTGATAATAAACAAAGAAGAATGAGGATTTCAACAAAGTTGGATAATTCTGGCCTCTTTAGCTTTGGTCTAGTCCGTTTTCCACCTAATGTTTGCCTATTTTAGTTCTAATTTTCTTTAGTCGCAAGGTATCCTATAAACACTTAGAAAACAGATCAATTTCATCGTAGGCCCTCCTTAAGAGTCTTTGCATTGGTTTGTAAACTAGTTCGATGTTATGCCTTTCAAGAAATTTTTCAATTTTGATTATCACCAAACTGATAAAAGAAGGCTTGGAAATTAATAATGGTGCCTCATATTTCGAAGGAATTCGACGTCTTAACCTATAATGCTGGTTCGAGCTATAATTATCGCACAAGAAGGCTGGACGTAAGTTATTCTACTTCTCTGTCTTTGTTAAGGTAGTCAGTAGATTTTCTTTGAATCCTGAGTCTCCTTGTTAGCCGGAATTTTCCAAAAAGGCCGGACAAACCTATCATGAAACCTTCAGGATTCAAAAAACAATTAAGGATGCAAATATTCAGCTTTATGGCTATTTCAAAGAACAATAACATCAAGTTTCTTCAAAATGGAAACCAAACAGCGTTGGACGCGTCCAGTGTCTGTTTGGGTGACCACTATTTCAAACAAAAAAATTCAATAAAAAAGATCAAAATTTATCGGTGCAATTTTCACCTTGTGCTCCTTCAGCGTGCACTCCAGCGACTGCGAAGACGGCGTTATCTTCCAGAGGCGCACCTGCCCCTCGCAGCCGCCGCTGACCAACAATTTCCCGTGCTTGGTCATCCCGAGGGCGGAAACGCCCTTGTTGTGGGCGTTGTAGATCTCGTAGATCAGTCTTCCGGTCAGCGGGGTGAAAGCCCTGATCACGCCATCGTTCCAGCTGGTCAATATGGACTTTCCGTCTTTGGCGAAGATCACATTCGAGCAGCTGAAGTTCTTCACCCTGATCCTGAGCAGTTCCTGCATCGTGATGGCGGACCAGAGTCTCACGTCGTTCTTGCTGGCGGTGGCGAACACCTCGGAGAAATCGCTGAAATCGTGAATGTTATGGTCAGAGCACAGGACCGAATTTGCTGGAGAGAAAAATCTAGGCGGAGTCGGCAAAATGATGAGAAAAGCAATGAGAGACTTGATGAATTGAATTAGATAGGCGTATAACTTTGCTTCCACCGTTTTTTTTTCCGACATTCGAAGTTTTATTGTAAAAAACTGGTTATACATTTATGATTCAAAGTATTGTCTATCGCTGGTCACTACTTTCTCCCATCTTTCGAGCAGCGAACGAATCCCGCGTTGAAACAACTGGTCATCTTCTGAAGCGATCCAATTTTTTACTTCCTCATAAAACCGGAAATTCTGATCAGCCAGGACGTCTGGCATTGATGGAAACAAATGATAGTCCGAGGAATCAGCGTCTGGAAAATACGGCGGGTGGGGTAGGACTTCCCATTTCCAAGAATATCTTGACCACTTTCGCAACATGTGGTCGAGCATTGATGAATTTGAATTGTCATGCTTTAAAATCACTTTATCGTGTCTCTCGTTGTATTGCGGCTGTTTGTCTTTCAATGCTCGGATCAAACGCATTAATTACGTTCGATAACGATGGCTTGTAATTGTTTCAGTCGGTTTTAATAACTCATAATACACTACGCCGAGCTAGTCTTACCAAATACTGAGTATGACCTTGGAACCGTGAATATTCGGTTTGGTCGTCGACATGGCAGGGATATCCCCATAATTTTCTGCGCTTGGGATTATCGTGATGAACCAAGTTTTTGTCTCCAGTCACATTGCGATGCAGAAATCCTTCCGTCTTCACCTTGCAAGCAGCTGTTCACAAGCAAACAAACGCCGTTCAACATCTCTCAGCTTCAACTCGTACGGCTCGCAATTTCCTTGTTTCTGAATCATTCCCATGACTTTCAGGCGTTTTGAAATGGCTTATTGCTTCACTCCTGCCAATTCTGGTTGCGTTTGACACGAGTATTGATCAAGTAATGCCTCGAATTCTGCATCTTCGAAAACATTCTCTCTTCCACCGCTATTCTGATCTTCGACGTCGAAATCACCGTTTTTGAAGCGTTGAAACCACTGTCGGCGCGTTTTTTCAATAATAGCGGCCCCACCATAGGTATTTGAGAGCATTCGATGAGCCTCAGTCGAGATTTCTTTATATTGAAGCAGAAAATTAAAACCTCCCACAAATGACGAGAATTTGGCTCGTAAGCTGACATATATAATCGAGAATAACTTTATGATGCAGACTCATATCGATTAATATTTCGATGGTATTATGTTTACGAATATATTGTATGATACATCTACGATCTATTTATTTCGACTACCACTTACCGCTACAGCCAACTATTGCAAAACGGCGGAAGCAAAGTTGTACACCTAATAGAATATATGACAGCACTTATTAAAGTGAAATTTGGGCATTAAGCAATCCACATTGAAGGCCTTGCTTGCCACTGAGATGGACTACTGCAGAAAGGCTGCTAGCAAGTCAGAAAGATGGTAAGAGTTAGAAATGAGCGAATTTGTTACAAAAGCAATAATCTTGAAAATTTGAAATACTTACTATGGAAAGCTGACGTGGTAAATTGTAGACGTGTGGCAAGTCACCACTAAATTGGCCTTGAACGTCTTCTTATCAATTATGAAAATCTCACAATTTGTCGTTGACACCAATATGGTCTTTTCACCCATCATTTGAATCGCATTTACTGCAGACTTAACGCAAGTCGACAATTTCTAAAAAACAGATGTTGAATTGAATCGAAAATTTTCTCCAAAAAATATATATCGGAAAGAATTTGAAAGTGTTCGAATCATTAAATAATCAATCATTTACCACTCTCAAAGCAGGTACTGTTGGTACTTTCAACCCCAAGTTGGTAGCATATGTTTTCTTCGCCTCGTATTTCACTTCTTCAACTATTTCCACTGTTCCATCACCAGCACCAACGATGAGTGGTCCGGTGAAAAGTCTTTTTATCGCAGTCACACCTTAAAAGTTGAACAAGATTGATACAACGGAAGATAATTCGTATCACAATAACAAGACAAGAGTGCATACTCTTTCTAAGGATAAAAACTTCGTCCAAAACTAGAACAGAAAGCCAGTGGTGGACACAATTGTGATGATTATTTCCTCACCTAGTCCATACATTTCTACAACTCCTGCAGGTAGTTTCTTCGGGTTCTTTGATATCCGGCCAAAGCAACCGACAAGAGCGGGAGTCTTTATGGGCTGAAGGATCTCGATGTCGTGGTGGAAATTCAAACGGACCTTCAGAATGTCACCGGTACTCGTGCCACAGTAGCAAACCTCGTCTCTGTCGTCGGAATCCATACAGACGATCGTTCTTTTGATCTTAAGCATGTTTACATCCACGCAGTGCGTGCTTCTCGCCTCTGCGTTTATGTGCCAAGAAGCTAGATGATTCTCACCTGAAATAGTTGTTATTAACATGCAGTTAAAAAGACTAGGTACCACACGGTGAAAACCGTCTTCTTTTTAGGTATTCTATGGTTAGGTAAGGTTGGATTTTCTGATTCTGTAAGCTGGAGCACAAAGAGAGGTAAATATTAATTGGTATTTACCGAAATGGCTTTTGATGTATATTCCAATGGAAAAACTGAAGGAGTTGAGCTGAACTAATTTCCCGGTAATATTTAAGATGAGAACTCACCACCAGTGACGTAGCAGGCTCCTCTCCGGTTCATAGTGAGCAGACAAGTGACTGTTCCCTGAATACCCCTTGACACCTGCCCTCCGCATAAGGCACTGGAAGATTGTACATGCCAAACCACTACTGATCCGCAATCTCTTCCTCCCAAAGAAACCAAATATTGATCGTCGAAAGAGAACATCACAGCCTCCACCCTTACTTTGTGAAGTTCATGCAGTGAGAGGATGCTACGTTTTTCGAAATCCCATACAATGACGGAAGCCTATAACAGTTTTAGTGTCAAAGAAATACGTTTTCACATTTTATCGTTTGCCCTAGGTTTCGATAAAAAACTCTCAGCATTTCATCGGCTTGTGCCAGTTATAAGATGGGGTGTGTTCTTTGCTTTGTAGTTAAGGATGGACCTGGGCAAATTTGCCCAGTTCTATCTTAGTGATAAGCAGTATCGATTACATTCGAGAACTATATTCTCGAGAACTTTCAAGAATCGAATGATCACTCGAGAATCGAAAACTCATATGTCGATTTGATACGATACGTGTTATTTTCAGTTGAAAGAAGATCTCTCAACTTATAACTGAATATAATAGAGCCGAGCTGAATACATGGTGTGCGAATGTTCGTGGTTGGCTGACCTTATAATGTGGTTACATCTTACATCTGATCGAACTTCAACGACATCGATTCAAAATAATAATAATAGAGGGCTGAATTTGGCAGTCCAGAACTATCGAATTCATATAATAAGCATAAAACAACATTGATACGAATAATAAATGATCTCAAAAGTTCTCGAGAACTCTGATCAGGTTTTGGAATACAATCGAGAACACCTGAGAGTCGAATGTTCTCAAGAATTATAGTATGTATCAGATTCTGCCCATCACTTTACCTGCCTAAGTAAAATAGAGAAAAAAATTTATACTTTCACGCACCTTAAATCCGATATGATTAATTTGTCCACTAGCTACATACTTTCCAGATCTTGAGACATCCATAGCGGATATAATGTTGGTATGTCCAGTCAGAAAACACTGTTGTTTTGTTACCCAATCTTGGATGGAAATTTTGTTACCGATGGGGTAAAGAATATGTTTGCCATTTGGATGTATTATCAGACCTCTTGGTGTTGATCCTGAAATTATAGAAAACAAACAAAATATCAGCATCAAATTAGTAAAATGACCCGGTTACTTCTTTACTCGGTACATAACAATGCGTTGGTAATCAATTAAGTGATATATTATGCTACAATAAGTGAGAGAAAAAACAGAAAAGTATTGAGTACAATTATCTCCATCCCACTAAAAATGATAATCGGCGAAATAAAGCTTTTACTTACCATCGAAACCGATTATTCCTCGTACTTCTAAATCTTTCACATCAACATCACCACCTCCATCATCATTGACCATTTTTCCACTTTTGCGGTTATTCAATCAAGTTCAACCTTATAGAAATATTTCGGTCTCATCTGGCTTTTAGGTGTTTGGAGAAATTTGATCTGTTTA
The DNA here is from genome assembly GCF_914767665.1 of Harmonia axyridis. Classification (NCBI taxonomy): domain Eukaryota; kingdom Metazoa; phylum Arthropoda; class Insecta; order Coleoptera; family Coccinellidae; genus Harmonia; species Harmonia axyridis. Next base: position 13,196,243 of record NC_059502.1, on the reverse strand, counting down.
AACTGACAATTATTGTTGTCATGATTGTATCAAAGCTTTCAGCCGTCTCCTGGAGAATTTCATGCATGAGTGAGCGTTGATCGATTAGCCAAGTTTCTCTAGTAATATTAATTGGATTTTTTTGGTATTTCCCATTATTTTGGAATTATACGAAGAAAAACATATTAGGTACCCCCCATGAAATTATCAGTTTACATTTTGGAAATGCAGAATTAAAATTTAAAAAACACGCTCTTCTTGAAAACTATAAGAGCTCTTCCCAATAAAAATTGTTAAAAATATATGTACTGTTTGGTAATGACTTTTTTGCATGTCCGAGAGATGGCGTCGTGGGCTGAGCATCTCTGAGAATATCGAAACATCTTGGGATATTAGTCCATTAGTCCGCTAAATGGAGATGGTGAATAAGGCAGGGAATACTAAATGCCTCGGTGTCTGCGGGATAAAACTATATGAACCTATATGAATTGATACTACTTATAACTTTGGAACCCTGTTGTGAAATCATTCCTTGAAAATAATGAAATTATATCAATACTCATCGTATGTAGGTACTTAGGAAATATCGTGTATAAAAGTATCTATCAAGTAGCAGTCAGAAAGCAATCGCTTCAGTGAGAGGGATAAAATACTAATTGTATGGTTATCAATTTTAAGGCTGCCTATCGAATAATTTACACAAATCTTGGTTGTTTCATTTTTGCCACACACGTTGAGGTAAATAGTGAAGTCGACCGTTTTCTGATCAAGAGTTGTGAGACATTCATAAGTTGCATTAAATTCAATAAAACAATAACTGGATTCTCAGGCAACCTTATCTTCAAAATGCGAATTATATTGTGAATCATTAATTTATCTAAACAATATAAAACATCGATCGATATCGAAAAGATAAGCGTTTCAATGCACTAGTTTTTAAAATGAGATTCTGTGAAGGTGTAAAGAGATCCCACCATCAAAAAATAAATCGAAATGAATTGTTTCAATAGTGTACTTTTGGTTTTGTTGATCTTTTACTTCAGTCCAGCATGTGGTAAGCCAATTTGATGATAGATATAGCGCTTTTTTCTACATTACAATTGTTAGTTTCCTGTATTGTTTGTAATGTCCCAAGATTATCTCTAATACTATTTGCTTGTTCATCATTATGATTCAATATTTAGTTGACAAACTTAACCAATGGATTACGTAGAATTTCTTATAGAATCACTTATGACCCAACCCGAATCTGAATTTCATCAGAATCAGTAGTAAAACGCGAAATATTACGATCCCGGAAATTCTACTGTTGCGCATGCGCAACGTACAATAGGAAAAGCTGGAATTTCCGATCCAAAATTATTAAATTTTACCGAAATTAGAGAAACAGGATGCCAGGCTGAAGGATTATCCACAATTAATGAGTTGGATTGAGATCCTCAGAGTTCATGTAACTGATGGATCTGACTCTTTTTTTCTAACACTTCCTACACTTATTGCCTTCTTCTGCTTTTAGTTTTCTATGTAAATAAGTTGCATCTCAAAAAGGTCTTATCTTCTTTTGGAATAGCTGAATAAAATTGATTTTTTCCGTTGAATTCATAACCCTGTATCTTCTGTAAGGAACAAGGAAGGGGTTATATTGTAATCCCATTTTTTCCTTATTCTAATTGCATTAATAATAAGTCATTAATTTGTACAACACATAAAGAATTATTTCACTTCTTGTTCTGTGTAGAATGTTCAGGAAACATATTCCCAAAAGAATAATAACAATTGTTGAATGATGTATGAAAAAAAAAAGTGTGTAATTCATTTTCAAAATTAATTTAATTTTTTTGAATTTAATTGTCTTTTTCTTCAGGAATCAGAAAAGGATACAGTAAAAAAGTTATTTGAAAATACACATTTTCAATGTTTCTTATTTCAGGTTTGAAATGCTATACATGTTCTACAACAAGTACCGATTATGACGATAATTGTGTATCATCTCCAACTGAAGACATGAGCCGTGACTGCAACAAGAAGTATTGCAATATCATAAGAGTAGAAGATAAGGTGAGAAATAAAATCCTTTATAGGTGGTGTCCAACTGTGTTATACAAATGATTATGTAAACCAAATTTCAAATCTATAATTGAAATGAGAAATTTACAACATAAAGTTATTCATTTTTATCGAATCCATCATAACATTTGACATAAGTATTGTTATGTAAGTTGTGAATTCCCCTCTTATCAATACCTCTTGGTTTATTTTAGGATCCCAAAAATCTTATTGCCTCCATGTCTAGAGGTTGCAGTGATGTCTACATGAATGGAAAGTCTGAAGATTATACACACATAGTATACCAAATGTCTTGTAAAGACGATTTCTGCAATTCAGGTAGTGGAAAGACTGGTTCGGATGGAGGACATAATTACCTCGGAGATAAATCCACAATATACTGTCCTGGTACAGAATCGTCAGCTTCAGTGCAATATATTTCAATGATTTTAATAATTTCATCTATTGTCATGGTACTCCGAATATGAGTTTGTAGTTATCATTAAAAAAAATATTTATTATTTTATTTAGTCCATCATTAATTCACCTCTTCAAAACAAGGCACCATCCTTATCCAACAAAGTAATATTTTCTCTCTTTACTAAGCAGGGAGTTTTACTTCAAAGAAAATTTAAGAACTACTGATATCATTTATTATTTTACAATGAATATGTACTTTACATGCTATAAACTCAACTCAAATTATCACAATATTTGAAAACAAACACCAACTGCACTTCAATGAGATGAAACATTGTAACGAGTGGATTCATTATGAATAACCCTAATAAGGTCATGATTAATCGAGAAAATAAAACGTAAACTTGAAATTTCTACAACCGCATTGTCATACAATCTTATTTTATTTCCAGAATAAATAGGTCTTCCATCAACAAAGATTGGTCTTTTACCCTCCGAAGAAAGGTAAAATTCACCGGTATTCCTCAATCTGAAAAAATATAAAATCATAAATCAGATAGAAATAGGAAGTTTTAAATTGAAATGATGTGGAAGTTATGATGAAACTCGAGTCGTCCAGTTTTAAGAAAAGGAGATTTATTTAAATTATCTAGAAAATTTCGAGTGGCTATGCAAAAGAATCAGTGATATGAGATGTAAAAAAATCTTTTTCACATACCTTAAGGTAGCTTGTCTTCTGGATATTTTGTGAGCAGGGCCTTCCAATGATAGGTCAATATCAACCATATGGCCTTTACCTGATCGTCCTATGGTTATTTCCCTACTACGCATTAAGTATCTGACCATTCTTCCCCTCAATACTGCAAGCGTTTGACTATCTAGTTCTCCTGGACAAACCCCAGTGACAGAATCTACTAAGACATTCCACCTGCCTGATAACAGAAAAATCAAGGTTTTAAAATCAATTTATACAATCATTTAGCTTCATTGATAAAACATCTTAATACTGTAAAATAATAAAAAATGAATATATAAAAGTCTAATACACTTTGCCTGAAATACCGTCAATCTTTTTTCATAGATAAAATCAAAGAATTTTGAACGAATTTGAACCTCAATTAAAATTATAAATTAGAAAAATATTCAAAGAATATTGTTCGAAAAAGTCTTTAAGGAGCTAATTTTTTTTCAAAGCGATTAAAGCGCATAAGTTGATAAGCATGCAAAAATTACTGATCAAAAGTTACCGATTTCGTTCTCTAAATGTCGTATTTCTTTAACATTTCTCCTCTGCTGTAACTTCAATTCTCTATCAAGAATTTCATCTGGAGGTTCACTGAGTTCAGAATCTTGAATTATATCTTCTGCATCATTGAATGTCATTATAGGTCTACCAGAAGTACTAAGTGGCCCTAATACTTGGTCAGGAAGAAGGTGATACATTTTGAGGCTTTGCCAGTGCTTGAATAAAGCTGCCGCAGTTCGTCCTGAATAGAAGACATCTGGATTTTGGGAAAGTAGATCAGCGAAGGTTTCAATTGTAGGGTTAACACTCTGCAAGATAGATTGATTTTTGATGACATAGTTAATAAAGTATATATATTGATAAATAAAATTAATAAAATTAAAAAAATTAAGATACTTCCAGCAGAAGACAATTGCTATAGATATAAATAATTTAATATACTGTATCAATTACCGATTTTATAGTACTAAGTAAATCTTCCTCTTGAGTACTCCATAATGCCTTGTCTTGCACAGCAGCAACCATATCAGGATGTAAGTTTCTCATTGCAGCAACAGCCACTCTAGATACTGCTTGGTCATATAATAACGCATACCACCTTTGTTGTAATTCTTGAACAGTGAATTTACAAGAAAATTTTGTTCCTAAAATTTAATAATACCATTATGATGAATTTGCCTGTAAAACCATCAATATTACCTAAATGAACAGTCTTTAAATCATTTGTCTGCTGAACACCAATAATCAATGCCAAATCATCTGTTGGTTTCCAACGTCCTAGATCTTTTGTAGCGAAATGGCTTGACTGCCTTCCTTTCTTATGTTTTTTAGAACTTGTTGGAATTGATTTAGTAAAAGTTTTCCTTTTGAATTCAGATGTATGAGTAACAGCATTCGAAGAAGATGCTAGAGGTGGAGAAACAACAGAATAATCTGAATGTATCGATTGAGTTCTTGAACGATTGTTCTGAAAAAATACAAATTGAGAAATCTTGATAAAATCTATAAATGCAGTCTTACTTTCAGATTGGAAACTCCAGGTAAACCCAAACTGTATTCCACCAATTCATCATCGAATTTTTTTCGTTTAATCGACCTATTGGAGCTTTAAAATAAAGTTTAATGAAAATTATTATTTTGCCTTTTTTTTCATAACCTATAAATTGACTATTACCTTCTTCGTCTTGTTTCCGTCGAATCCATAAATAAATTATTAGAAGGAAATAGCTCATTTCGATCCATTTTATTACCTAATAAATCTGACTCATTCATTGCCATATCTTCCATTTTATAAAAAAGTTATTCAATTCAATCTTCTGAATAGAAAACAATTAATTTTAATTGTATACAAGACAACAAAATAGACAATTCTTCACAGAATATTCTGTTTCTGTTGAGACATTTCTCTGTGTTACTGCAGAATGAATAGAAAATGAGGACGAATAGGAATTAATGGAAAATGAGAAAATAATGATAATAACTATGAGACAAATTTCAGCCTTATTATCAAATAATAATAAAAAATAGTCTTTAAACTCAAAAAAAATGTTTTTCTACTGGATCGTTTGAAAGGTTCTATGATAAGGATACTGTATGACTATTGATGGTTAGTTTCATTTTTAGGTTAATATAAACTCCAAAGTTTATTTTCAAACTTGATCATCCTGTTAAATGGAAATAGCAATTTGCTCAAAAACAATCATTAATTGAATAAATATTAATTGAAGTTAGTTGTTGAATGAGTCATTCGAATATAAATATATTCCAATTGAAACTTATCTAAGAAAATATATTTCTTTTTTAATAGCGAAAATGAATTTGAGCGAAGGCGAAAAAACATTCATACTCCACGGGGTTGAGGTATTATTTATTACGATTTCTTCAATCTCGTTTACTCGATGAGCGTTATTGTAAATGTAGTTCATTACAGATGAATTTTCGAGTAGATGGTAGAGAAAGAGAGGATTATAGACCTATGGAGTTGGAATTAGATGTTGTGTCGCATGCATTTGGTTCTGCTAGATTACGTTTAGCTAACACAGATGTGTTGGTAGCTGTTAAAATAGAGGTTGATACTCCTTTTCCAGAAAGGCCATTAGAGGGTAAAATAGAATTTTTTGTAGATTGGTGAGTCTATACTCAAGCATAAGGTCTTGATCTTTCTAATTGTATAACCATTTCAGTTCTGCCAATGCTACTCCAAACTTTGAAGGTAGAGGAGGTGAAGAATTAGCCATAGAATTATCAAATTGCCTCTCTTCAGCTTACAGCTCAAATGAAGTTCTTGATTTAACTAAACTCTGTATTCTGAAAGGGAGGAAATGTTGGAAGCTATATGTTGATATTCTGGTGATTATTTATTTATTCTATAAAATCCTTGTTGATTTATTATGGTTTGCTTATGTTTAAAGTCTGAGACTATCTAATAATCTTAAATAGAAAATATGTCAGCTTAATATAGAACAAACATTTGGTAATTAGGAATGACCATAATCACATCAATTTATTTTTTAAATACAAAAATATAAGCTAGTAAAAAAAAACAGATTTATATATAACTTAATTTTCTAGTTATTAGATGTTGGAGGTAATTTATATGATGCTGTATCTATAGCTGTTAAATCAGCTTTGTGGAGTACCCAGGTGCCAAAAATAAAAGCATTGAATGTGGATGGTTCTAATGTGGATATTCAAGTTCTTGATGATATTTACAGTTGCACAAAACTTGAAGCATCAGGGGCTCCCCTTATGGTAAATACAAGCGTTCCTTATTGAATTGAACAACATGAAAAAATATCTACTACTTTGATTTTATAAATGAGACCATGAATCTCAAGCCCTACTTACTATATGTCATCATTACCCATTTTGTATTTTCAGGTAACTATTTGTAAAATAGGTGAAAGATGTGTAATAGACCCAGATGCAGCCGAAGAACAATGTTCTTCAGGTGCAGTAGTTGTTGCTGTTAGTAGAGGTCACATAAGCACCGTTTTGCAAACAGGAACAGGATCATTTCATCCAGATACATTGAAAGATAGCTTGAATCTTGGAGTTAATATTGCACAAAAAGTTGAAAAGGTCTTGCTGAAAACCCTTGAAGAAATCCAGCCAAATCAGGATATAGGATTCCTGAAGTGATATGTTGGCAGTCTGTTGTTATCAAAAATATATGTATTTTTTTTCATTTTGTTACTTTTCTTCCAATTTTTAGAAACTATTTCATGTTTTAAAAAACCCCTATTTTTCAACATCACATAGATCAAACTTTTCAGAACAATATTGGAACATTAATTCGTCAAAAGAAAGCTCTAAAAACTAGAGGAATCCTTACCAATTATCCCGTGATGGAAAACAAACTGTGTTAGGCCTACTTACGATGTCAATATGAATTAAAAAAGTTAACTTTTTTGTTGGAGAATTGGATATTTTCTACACCAATTGATTTAGTTGATTTGAAAGTGAACGGATTCATTTTCCTTGTCAAAAAATTCTTTGAATATTTAAAACAACATTAAATTCTAACCTTAAATGGATTGTTATAGTTAAAATGTGAAAGATCTTTGCAATGACATACATATTCAAAATCATATAAGAAGTTCATAAATAACATCAAAATAACTCATATAAGAAGTTCATAAATAACATCAAAATAACCTTCACAAAAAAAAACCTTGGAATTAAGCAACTATAAACAACTAGCACTTCGTTCATACTTCCGAGTAACGACAATGACTCCATGTTATGTAAAATGCATTTGTAGGTCTTTTGAATTTTACTTTTTCAGAAAATGTTTATGCGAGTTGAAAATATCCCCTTTTATTTGCTCAGTAAGAATCACACTGCAAATTCGATACATTTGCAATGATTGTTCGTTTTTGAGTACATACATAGATTTCAACAAAATAATCAAAGTTTTGTGAAGTCAATTGATAGCTTTTGGATAGTTTCATATAGTAAACCCCTAACTCTTATGAAAGTTTAAGATTTTGTTAAAAAACATTCAACCGCAAACTATTTGAATTTTGTATAAATTGAGTATTTATTTCTAGTTTTATAATTTTGAGAATTTCATTATTGGACAATTATTTGATGCAACCTTGAATTTTATCAGGACTTCACAATACTATCTATGTATTATGAATAATTGGGAAAAATTGATTGGGAAAAAGTATTAGAGTGAACAATTTCCAAAAATATATTCAATGAAAAAGTACAAACTACAACAAGTATAATTATAGATTAAATTTTTTTCTCAGATCAATATTTTAAAATGAGAAAATCAAAAAGAAAACTACAACAAGTACAAGTATAATAATAAACCAACATCTTATAATAACATAAAAAAACGTAAACTTTGAGAGAATTATTTTCCTCAATTTGAGTATATGTTATAATATAGCAGGCTACTTTAAGTAACAAGTACATAAAAAAGTACTTTCAATAAAGCATAAATTGATAACAGTTAATACTTATATTTGAAATTCAGTTTGACCAGGTACTTCGCTTTTACTTGGGCAACATCATAGACAATGTATCTAAAAATGCATTAAGGAAACTTGTTGAAAAGATCATGTATATTTCGCCTACTCTACTTCACTCAAATAAAAGGATACTCATTATAAAGTAAATGTCCACCATCAAGACCAGATATCTTAATGGGTTTACCCAAAGGAACTTCTACATCTTCCAATTTTTTAGACTGCTTTGGATCAGGTGCCGTTTTCCCCAAACCTTTAGTACTATGTTTTCCAGAAGGCAATTTTTCAATATATTTAGCTTTGGTCAACTCATGCATCTAAAAATAGTTCAGAATTAATGCATAAAATTGTAATGGAACTTATTAGCACAACAATTGTTTCATCAACAATCAAATATAATAATGCTAATACAAACTTCTGTTTTGAACTAACATGCAAGTCATATTAGGGGTATGGTCTGTATATAACCTAGGTAACTGTGGTTAGTAGGTTGGTGGTCAGTATAAGTCAAATTCCTCAAAAATCAGGGACTACTTCCTCAAATTTCGGTGAGTTATCTGTCACCAGAGCAACCGTACTTTTATTCTGGTTAGGATCGGTAACCACGCCCACTCCGTTCGGCAGTTATCATTTTAATTTTCAGAATATTGTTTATGAATATTTTCCACGACATCTAACACTCAAAAACTTTATCATTTTAGTTATGAAACAAATACTTTTCAGAGCCATTAAGAACTATTAGTTATTTACAAATTGAAAGAGATCAACCATTTATAACCTCCAAAATTCTGTCAATGAAAAATTTAGTTGACCATTGACAAGTGTCAAGCGGTCCGTAAATACGTAGCAGGTTACCTGAACCATTGAAAACCACTAGTAACCGCTCTGAAATTCTCGGCGATATACTGATCATACCCTAGGTGAAATACCTTAAAGACCATGGTAAAAATCCTGCAAATTTCTATTATATGTTCAAATTTTGAAATTAATCAATAATTTAAGAATTTTTTTTACTTACATTTCCTAAAGCAACCTCACACAACAGCATAAGACCATGATTGTTTCCGGGAGAAGTGAAACAATAATTTGCTGATTTCGAAACCATGTCGGCAAAGTAAATACCTTTACCAAACATGTAACCAGTAGATGGAGCTTCTGGGGGTGCGATACGCAACCCTTGTGATAAAATACCGCCGAAATTTGTAGTCCTACTGCCGTGCCACAAGAGCATGCGATTATGTAATTTTTTAAATGGTTTGAACCTCTTTTCTTCCCCTTGTCTTTTTACATCAAACAGATCCAATATTTCAAGTTCATAACTTTGATGAGTTTCTGCATGTGTATTTTTAACATATTCTTGGATAAGTTCGAATTCTTCGCTGGTCTTGGGAATGGATTTTATTTCGGTATTTAATTTTGAATAATAATGATCCAAGGACGAATCTGATCCAGCAGATTTCAGTAAACTATATGCAACCTCAAGTTCCATCAGACTATCAAGCATTTCGATTTTTTGCTGTGAATAAAAAATTTATAAATAATTATATGTAATGTATTGACCATATTCACCGTCGCCATATTGTTGTGCGACAATATCAACTACCCAGTGTTCCCAACAAAGAAATATTTAGTTAACTAGAAAAATTCCACAATATAAAGTTTATAAGTGAAATTTATGTGTACCTTTTCTGACTGCTATACCAGATAGGCTTGTTTGGGACAATATTCCGCAAAAATTTCACCTTTTGGAAATAAAAACATTAGTGAAAGGTGGTTTTATGAACAATTTAACTGTGGCCGAGTGTATAAATGAAGGCTTCGCTCCATTTTTGGAAATAGTGGAAGAAAATTCTCTATGGCTGATAGTTATTTTGATATTAGCGGTATTTTTCTAGTAAACTCAATATTTCTCCGTTGGGAACACTGGGTAGTTGGTATTGTCGCACAACAATATGGCGACGGTGAATATGGTCAATTAAGTCATTTTATATGAAAAATCTCTTGACATAAGTTTTCAACACTTTCATCATGCAAGATTGAATAAAAATGATTAACAGAACGAACCTTTATCATCTCTGGGGTTTTCAGCAGAGGGGGATTGTCAACACCAAAATTGTGTGGAATGAATGTATAGAACCTGTTGGTACCATCTATGAATTTATTTTCCTGGACATTTTTCGAATCCAAAGATTTCTGCAATTCAGTCAGAACTCCATATGCACTAAGTATTTGTTTTTTGCTCAGTTTTCCCAAAGGCATTTTTTCAGTGTCTAATTCTAGTTCCAGCATTGTCTGTTTCATTTGTTTTACATCGAAAATCATTCTCATTAGATCGGAAACTCCTTTCTCCAGGTTACTAGGAGCATCAGTAACATCGATATTTTTCATTTCTTCTTCACCATAATCAATATCGATAGGATACATTTTACCGGGAACCTAGGAAAAAATAATATATATTTTTCAAGCAGAAATTAATTTCTGACCCCAAAAAGGAATTTTCTTCACTGATATCAATGGCTGAAGTCAACTCAAAGGTGAGTTTTTTTAACAGAAGGTAGAATTCAACAAAATAAAGACGCCTATATAAAATATGCAAGATTTACTCTTAAAGAAGGTGAGATTGTCTGCACATCAAACTAACAGTGAAAACTTTGAACAACTTCTGTGGATAATTTCGATAAATTTTATTGATGACTATTTGAACTTCGCTATTTCCAAATATTTTATATGACAATTTTGCAGTTCAATTTTTTGTATGGGGGTAGAACTCATCAGAATTTGAATAAATTGTCTAAAAATAATAATGGAAGCATAGCAAATTTTTTCAATTATAACCATTCTAAGATCGAAGAAAATGCTTTATTTGCAGATAATTATTTCAATTCATCGTCTGATTTATCGAGAAACACATGTCCACTAAATTTATATTGATTTTAGGTGGAGTTCTAGAGTAAATAACACACGATCTTATCAGGGGTCATATTATTAGGGTCTTTTATGTCAATTTCTCAACTTTGTCATATAGCATAATTTATAAAGGAGATTTTTGGTAAAATGGTTCATCTTGACGAGTTTGATCACTTATTAAAAAAATCTTTGAATGCACCTTGTATTTTCAAAAGAGTTAAGTAAGAACAAGGATTAAATAAATTAAACATTTGTACTTATAAAACATGTAAATACAAAAATGAGAAATTTACCTTAACAAAGTCATGTCTATCCTCCCACATATTTCCACTCTTTTCTTCATAGAGTCTACAAAACTCACTTTTTGCTAAATGCAAACTAGCAAATGAATCCACTTTATTGGATCCTATAGTTGTTCCAGTACGACCCCATGACCTACAATAATTCATCTTTATGTTGATAATAGAAATTTAAGGTTTTTTTTTTTTGATATTTTCGATCTACAAAATATTTAAGCTAGAAGAAACATAATTTTTAAATTTCAGTGAACATCATGAGTAGGAAAGTGATAAAGGTGATTTTGATATCATGCATAACTGAATCAATCGAAAGAAGACTGAGTAAATCAAATTAAATTCAAAATTTATACTCACCTAAAGACCCAATAAGAATCTCCTTTGTCCGATTTCAATAGTTGTAATTTGTAGTAACTGTTTCTTTGTTTTTGTATGTCAACTATGCCCAACACTACAGTGTATTTGTCACCATCTTCTTGGTACACATGCGCTTTTTTTTCTAGGCCAGAATCAGGATCAACAGCTGTTCCACCTTTAACAGTCAATTTCACTTTACTGGGACCGGATTTTGTATAGAAGCTTTTAGATGATTTCGATTTACTACTTGTAGGTTCAGGTGGCAGACGAGTAGTTGGCTGCAATAACAATAGTACTATTCTTCAATATGTTTGAATAATAAAAAATTTCAAGTTATGACAGCTAGTATAAAAAAACAAAGGAGTTTCCACACAAATATATTTGTGGAAATTACTTTGTTTTATTTTAATCGTTCAATTGTATAAACATTATAATTTCTATATGGATATTATGAGATACCTATTTCAATGAAGTCATTTATTATACAGGGTGGCCATTTGAAAACGAAATAGACGAGATTACAGACGAAATAAAGTTTTTCGATAGAAATGCTCGGACAGGTCGATTTCTGTTTCGAGGGGGACAACTTAAGATGTAGGTTAAGGACGCATAGCGCTTCAACCCTTGCTGCTACAACCCCCACCCCCAATTTTTGAATAGGGAAGATGGGGTGAGTGATACCTCAATTTAAAGGTATTTTTATACTGATTTCAGCACAGTAATTGTTTTTTCATTTTATGCATTAGTTCTCGAAATATTCATGCGTTAGTTAGTTAGGAAGGAAGCCACAGTCATGTTTGTTTTGAAGCTCAAAATGTCGATTTTTCACAAAACACTACAAGTGCCATGAAAACACTACTTCACTTTCAAATACTTAGTTAAGAATATTTCGAGAACTAATGCATAAAATGAAAAAAAAATTACTGTGCTGAAATCAGTATAAAAATACCTTTCAAATGAGGTATCACTCACCCCATCTTCCCTATTCAAAATTTGGGGGTGAGGGTTGTAGTAGCAAGGGTTGAAGCGCTATGCGTCCGTAACCTACATCTTAAGTTGTCCCCCTCGAAACAGAAATCGACCTGTCCGAGCATTTCTATCGAAAAACTTTATTTCGTCTGTAATCTCGTCTGTTTCGTTTTCAAATGGCCACCCTGTATATTTAAAAATAATGTAAAATTGTTAAAATTCGCACATACGTCTGATCCCCAGTCGCAGATTTTCTTTTCAATTATCAGATCTGGAATTTTTCCCGCTTTACCAACTGCGTCATCTACAAAGGATTCTGGCACAACTTGAATATCCTTCGATCTAACATCTAGCATTCGAGAGCCCATCTTTTCTACATCTTCCTCAGACGCTATCACAGCCATGATGTTTTCATTAATACTAGTAACAACTTTCCCACCGAGTTTTGTGATTTGTTTCTTGAGCTCATCTTTTCCTCTTTGAGGTTTTCCCAAGATAACAAATTGCATATTATACAAAGCTGGAGCTTCTCTTTCTACCCTAGGTCTGAAAATTATTTATTTATGTAGCACTCCTAAACAGTTCTATGAGAATTAAAATTACTTACTTGTCATCAGCTTCATCTTCTTTCTTCACAGCACCTGTAGGACTGACATCTTTGATAATTCTTGTTCTGGGAACGTATTTGTATCTTTTCAAGAATGAATATTCTTTTTCGAGTTCCTTAGGTACTTTGAAAGGTCTTCGAGCTGGAGTTTTCGTGATATTGTTACATTTACTCCATTCAGTTAAATCTCCATGACATATATAACCAAGTTTGTTATAAACATATTGACCACCGTGACATACTTTACATGGCTCAAGAGCACCAAATGTCATGATATCAGCTAATCGATCCAGAATCTGAAAGAGCAAATGTAACACATAAAAACAAGATTATTTTCAACAAACAATCCTTGGAGAATAAGAATAATTTTAAAGGTTCAGAAGTCAAAATTCAAAATACAAGTTTTGTTTTCAACAATATTTCAAGTTTCCATTTTCCAAATTTTTTCTAATAGAATACATTTCAGACTATTTGGAACAATTTTGTTTTTGTGTCTGTCTATTGGACTGTGTACAAATTCTTGTTACAGACTTATTTACAATTCGTATTAGATTTCCATGGGGTATGCTGTTTGTTCTGCAGATAGTCTCATAAGAATTGCAGTTCCTTGTGAATGGGCAAAATTCACTAGAAATTAATTTCTCAGGTTTTACTATTAAGATTTTCATGAAGTTTAGTTATTCTTATTAGGTCACAAATTTTTCAATGAGAATTGAAGTTCTTTTTAATTTAAGGTGCACTTATGAAATCACCAATAGTTCATGTTATACTAAACCAATATTGATGAAATTCAGTACGGATATTCAGATTGGACAAACTATTTATCATGTTTATCATGAATATATTTTATTATATAAACTTACCGCATCTTTCCCCGAAGGTATTTCTTGATCGTTATATTCCAATAAATCTGTCATCTCTCCCTTAGTCATTTTCTTCAGTTGATCTCTATACTTATAAAGAACAGTCAAATGCTCTTTATATAATTTCTCTTCTTCTGTGGGTTCCTCTAATTTTGGTTTCTTCACTTCCTCTGGAATATCTTCTTGCTTGATAGCACTGAAAATTCAAATACTTATTCAAATAACAAAAAAGGGTTTCAATAATTAATTTATTTAATATGAACATGACCATTTGCTCCGTACATTGAACAATAAATTTGAAAAAAATTAAACATTTATTGTGAAAATAGAAAACAAATATCCAATAAACAGTTCAAAAAAATTAAAACAGCCAAAATAATCCAAATAATTATTAAGAATATTTCACTCTTAAAACAACACATTGAGGCTTCAAATAAATACAATCAACATGCAATCATAATATCACCATCATATAATACTTACGGAATTTGTTTCAAAGCCTCTTTTTGATCCTCTTTAGACAAGGATTTGAACCCAGGCAAAGCAGAAGCTGCCTCATAAAACCTCAGGTCAGAACGCAACTTGGCAAAACATGAAAGATGATGCCACATATCTTGACCTCCATATTTTTTGCCAACTTCTGTTTCAAAGTCTTTCTTAGAGATTCGAATCTGTATAATGGAATGACATTAATAAGAACTGAATCCAATAAAATGCACATTCATATTCAAATACTTATAAGATTTTTTTCTGTAAATATTGCAAAACTGCAGAACTTATCATGTGTGTTAAGTAGGAATAAAATAATTATCTTAAACTGCACAAGAATCAATTACTTGGTTTCAAACTAACTCACTTCTTCTTTCATTATTTTGAGTTCACAGCCTCGACAAGTAGCTCTACTTGACTTAGAATATTCAATAAGAAAATCTTTGAGTGCTGCATTTTTCAAAGCTGCAGCAGTAGCATCTCTCTTCTTGCCTCTTCCCTTCTTTTCAGGCAATATCACACTACCAGCAGCAGCTTGAAATATATGTAAGCAAATATTAGAAATGCTTCATAAACTACATGCTGCAACAAAATTACCTATCTTTTCCCTTATTTTCTCTTGATCTGGTAAACGAAGAGTTTCAAAATTTTCTATATCGTCTACAGTTTTGGGTCTCTGCTTACTAAAGAAGCACATTTCATGGTACCACTTGGTAATTTTTCCATCAAATACCGGAGACTAAAAATAATAAGAAAAATACTCTTCATGTTAAGTAGATATATAGCTTATTAAATGTTATTTACACAACACTAAAATATACATGAGTATGACATCAATATAGATTTCCATTGTTGCTGATGTTAAGACAAAAATAAAATAAACACAAACATACAATCCAAAATCTGCACAAACAGGATCCTTTCATTCATATCTTAATCCTACTTACACTTATTTTTTCTCAATATATACATTATATCTTAATGCTCTGATGGCAACCAAAGTTTAATATAATCAGGTAGCTCTTTTGGAGTTCCAAAATGGTGTTTAAGCGAGATATCTAATTTTTTTTCTGTAGATTTATAAATATAAATATGTTCCTACTTGAAGAGATATACTGAACATAGTTCCCTAGCTTTTTGTTGGTATGGGTGATAGTGAGTAAATATTTAAATCGAATAATATGGCTTTAACAAGCAGTTAGCAGATACATACCTGAACCATAACAGCTATACGAAGAGTTCCCTGACCAATTGGAGAGTTGCATCCTTTGCAACCGGCACGACCAGTTTTAGCATATTCTGCTCTGTAAGGCAAATCCATTATGCCTTAGTTACTTTATCTTCGGATTAATCAATCTGAAAATATTTATTTTCGATAAAATTTCCACCTAACATATTTCTGCCAGGACAAGCTTAAATATAATGTCTCCAATATTTTTCAAATAATTCAATGAAACCTTTATCATAAATACCTGTTGATGATTTATATTACTACAACAAACTTTCAAATCAAACACCTTTTCATACCAAATATCTGGATCCTTCAAATAACAAATAATCTTTTATGTTGACCGGAACTTCGTTTTACGATCTGTCAACTAATACGCGGGAAATTTTGTATAAGTCCTTTTTCTGTCAATGCCAGCGTTGCCAACCCAAAATCTTGAGATTACCGTACCAGGGACGAGAAATTACCGTATTTGGGACACTTTTACCGTACACAGAACCACAGAAGTACATAGAGAAAGAGATAAACAATTCTTTCTATTCTATGGCCATACCTAACCTACAAATTGTAATTTAAACATGTCAAAATTTAACTAAGCCCTAAATCAAAGATTAGGGAGAGAAAGAAAAAATGCTTTGTCAAATTAGTGGAATTTTTAATTCAATTGAATAAACATAATAAAATGTACAGAAGAATATATACATAAAAATAAGTAATATATAAGTAATCTTAAATGTGAATCATTATTCATTGCATAGATTTCTTAGTTTTTGATTTTTTGTATTCACTTAACAAGCTTAACAAGCACATTTCTTTCAAGTCATCATCATATCTTCTGTTGAATTTATTAACAAAGTTTGCTTTCAACTCATTAGCAAAATAATATGAGCATCTTTGGAAAGGTATCGTTTTGATTCACATATCAATCTTGAGATATTTGTTCTATTGGTAGCCTCGATGGGTCTTCCTTTGCAAAAATAGTGGGGAACTTTACGCCTAAATATTTTGCACTTCAAAGAATTGATTTTAGCCTTCATTCTTTCAATTCTCTGGTTGGTTAAGGGGCTCAGCTTACTACCACTACGTTTGGGGGTGGCCGAACTGCTACTTGCTTCTGTAAAACCTTCTGATTCCATTGTAACATCTAGAAAAAAGAAAAACAATTTCATCTTATTGCATTTAACACTAATTTGAATTGATAATTTCATTCAACAACTTCAAGTAACTAGACTTACAAATATGATTTGCATTCATGTGTCCTCTTTTCAAAAATTTATATTTCAACCGTCTATGACAAATTCATCTTCATCAACTTCGATACTAGAACTGGAAGAATTAGAATACATATCAATTTTGTTCATTCTTGCATACATATTCTGAGTAGGTGTAAAATCTACGCAGTTACCATCTTTTTTCACACACTGAGACGTTAATAAACAACCATTGATTGTATTAGTTATTAACTTATTTCTTGATTTTGTTTTAACCAAGTTTATTTTACTGGAGACTCTTTTTCGCATTCAGCATTTGAGTGCGGAAGGGATAATATATTCAGTACGAACTGTGACAATTTCTGGAATTCAAATACACCCATTTCATTTGTATATTTTTGGAGTTTTCCCCAGAATATGTCAATGTCCTCGTTGATGTCTATTTTTCTTCTTCATCAGCAGTAAAATGGTAATCTGGCAGCAACCTCCACTGTTCATCGATTAGTTGACCTTCACTACTGTCATAAAAACGTGTCATATTTTGGAGCAAATGAGCTAATGATGGGAACTGCTGGTGTATATCTGAAGAAACTGCATTTTTAGGCACAAATATCTGCAATTTTGGCAAAATAAAATTGTCGAAATCATACCGTTTTCTAATTTTTACACAGAGACATGAGTAGAAACATCGATACATTACAATTTCAAAAGCCACTATTAGAATGAGCTCAAAAAAAAAATCGCAATTGAAATTACGAAATTACCGTATTTTGGCGTACGGTAGCCCCTTCGGACCGTATACCGTATTTGGCATCAATTTACCGTACAAATACGGTAATTACCGTACGGTTGGCAACGCTGGTCAATGCGTTTAAAATTGGGTATTTCGTAGTTCAAATCTAACACTATAGAAACTTGAAAAGTTGAAATAGTAGTTCTAAAAGATGTCTACTATTGTTTGGTATAAAATGATATCCTTATTGAAGAACTTTTCAAATATTTGTTAATTTATTCGAAACTGTTATGTGAATAATCTTTTACTCTTTAATGAATGAATAATGGATAATGAAAATGATTCTACTGGTACTACAGCTGGATCTCCTGTTTTGGGTAGTAGTACATTCAAGAGAAAATTCTTGAAATCTAGGTGTAATGGAAAAAGTGCTAAAATAAAATTAAGTGATAAATTCGAGAACGAATCAGTGATTAATGATGAAAATCAAAAATCCAATTCTTTTATCAGGGTTAAGGAAGAGATCAATTTGGATAAACATGAATTGAACGCAGATAAATTTGAGTCCAATTCAAATATACTTACAAATAAGGATCACAAGTTTGTGGGGTTTCAAACTGCTTCTGGAAAACCATTATTAAGTAATGAAAAAAGTTCAGAATTTGCTAATAATTTGATGGCTGAAATTTTGAATCCTTTAATAAGAACAAATCGAGAAAAAAAATATAGTTTTCTATCCAAAAATTCTTCTGAAAAAAAAATTGAGCCTGCATCGACAAAATTTAT
This sequence comes from Harmonia axyridis, assembly GCF_914767665.1. Lineage (NCBI taxonomy): Eukaryota > Metazoa > Arthropoda > Insecta > Coleoptera > Coccinellidae > Harmonia > Harmonia axyridis. The sequence continues at coordinate 13,177,625 of NC_059502.1, read as the reverse complement.
AAGAACATTCAGTTCATTAGGATTTGATGTTGAAGATTATATATATTCTACCCAAATAGATAGAACTGTAAAAAATATAATTCAAGCAATTTCTTCTCAAATACATATTTTTTCATTAAATGTGGAACATTCTAAACATTCATCAGATTTTGCATTTCCATTGCAAGAACAAAGCAATTTTCACAAAAAAAGTACTGAAATTAAATCTAGTAATCTTATTAAAGTATGTAGCAGAAATGATGGTATAATAAAATATGAAACATGTATTGAATATGAAAATATGAACATCACCAGTAAAGATTTTGAGAAAATAGGAGTTAAATCAATTGATCCATCACAAATTGAATTGACTGGAAAAGAAATGTTTTCACTGAAGGAAAAAATAAATAGTTCTATATCCAATTCCAATACTATTGAGAAAACACCTGAGTTCAATGAACATCCAATTTCTCATAACAATAATGAGAATTTAAAGACAAGGAAAGCTGGAAATATTGATAGTTTTGCTAAGGATGCTGAACAGAATTTTGAAACAATAAATAAAACTAAAGTACAAAGCACATCACAATTCTGTACTGCAAGTGGTCAAGGAATAAACATCTGCTCTTCTTCGATTTCCAAAATTAAATCTACCTTTGAGGATTTCCCAAATGATGAAATTGGTGGTAGCTCAGTTTTCCAATCAAACACTTTAGACAATAAGAAATATCATTCAAATTCAGAGGTACAAACATCTGAAATTTCAAAAATAGAAACTGCAACACCTGGATTCAGTACTGCTTCAGGAAAAAAAATTAAAATTTCCTCAAACAAACTTTCTAAAATTCACAACGTTTTTAAAGATATTACTGATCTGAAAATTTCTGATTTTATTGCAAATATTCCTGAAACTGTAAATCATGAAGAGTCAGGAAAATCGGATGGAAATAACTGTAATACTCCATCTTTGAGAACTAACAATACATCCAAGAACTGTGGAAATTTCCCTATAGAAGATTTAAAATATCAAAAGCAGATATTCTCCTCAAACCAAGTTGAAAATGGAAATTATGATAAAAATAGTTTACAACTAACTGAGTCATCCACCAAAGACATTGCTTCATTATTTTCAACTGCTTCAGGAAAAACTATTAAATTACCTTCTGCTAGTCTTCAAAGAATCAACAATATTTTTAATGATATTCCTGATTTTAATGATTTGAAGACTGATTGTCCAATAGACCATTTCTCAACACCCAGTAGTATTAAAATTTCCTCCATTACCCCAACAATTAGCGAAACAAAAGAAACATCGTCCACAGAAGTAGATAAATCTACTAAGCCCTCTCTAAAGGAGTCCTTCAAAAGAAATTATGAAGAGAAAGATAAGACACCTCTTAATAGAGAAAAAATTGAATCAGAGACTAACTCAAAAATTAATGAAAACAAAGTTGACCTAAATAATATTACCCCTCAAAGAAGTATACCCAGAAAGAGAAGATTGGGTGCAGCTTCATCAAATGGAAAAATATCAGAAGCCGCGCTAAGTAAAGCAAAATCATTATTTGGAGATATCAACTTTGATGATCTTAAACTTCCATCTCATCTCAAAATTGAAAGTCCTAACTCATCTAATACATTATATACACCTATTAAACCAATTAAAATTAATACCCCAAGATTTTCATCAACACCAATTAGATTGGTCCAAAAGAATGAATCAATTCTGAACGATACTCCTCAAGAAATTAACCATCCATATCTTATTCAGAAACCTACACCAGGACGTTTGGAAGATTTTGAAGAGGAATTGAATCGACAACAAAAGATTTTAGAAAAAAAATTAGAATTTGTTATGAGAAAACGGGAAGCAATAAAAATGCAGATACATGCTCAAACTGCAAATAAAAGATTTAAGTAAGTTGAACAATTAATCATTTCATATAATTAAGCTAATCAATAATTTTTATTTGTTTATCTAATAAGTTTACAAGTAGGATGAAAAAATATAGGTTTGCTTACCTTTTCACAGATTAGACTACCAAGAAAAAAAAAATAAAATAAATCTGAAGGATGTTAAAAATTTGGAAATGCAGTCAGACTATAAAGAAAACCCAAACAGAATTATTTTGCAAGTTAATCCGCAAAATGCTGCATTAATACATTTTAATAATAATTGGTAAGATATTAATAGTTATTAATATTTTATTGAAAAACTTCCTCAACAAAATAATTGATGAGTAAGAATGCCCTAATTTTTTTTAATAGATATGTCTTAAACACTTATGAATACACTTCTGAATATTTTTTAGGTATGAAGTTCCTACAGTAAAAACTGAAGACGGTTGTACACTAGTACCGAATGCTCAAGGTTTTATAGGGATTTCAGAAATAGAACCAGCTTTTATTAGCATGACAGGTATTCAAAAGGATTTAATACCCGATGGCTGGATAAAAAATCATTATAGATGGATTATATGGAAACTAGCTAGCTATGCACGATTTTTTCCCGCAACGTTGGGTGGGAGCTTTAGTGTAGACAATGTGATAAGACAATTAAAATACAGGTATTTCTAACAGAATATTGATAATCTTTTATTATCGATCATTTATATTCTAGTAATTGTATGGATCATGGAGTGAAAATATTTGAAAGTTATACAACAAAAACTAATGGCTGTACACATAGTTGATAGATATTTTGTATGTGAGAACGTCTTGAGTGAGGAGTATTGACTATGAGTACAGGCATAACTTTTAAGGATATTTCTCATGCTTTTTGTACATCAATCATTATTTGTTTTTTTTTCTACATGAACAGTTGATTATATCGCTATAATTTTCAAATTTTTTTTTTTTTTTCTTATCTGCTATAAGATTTTTGTTTTAAAGGTATTTAAAGGAAATTTATAACGCAGAGAGGCCAGCATTGAGGAAAATATATGAGAAGGATGATGTTCCACAAAAAAGAATGATACTTTGTATCTCAAATATCATAAAAGTAGGTATGTTTACTGTACTACTATGATTTATTAGTATTTGAGGAATTATTGATATAAATTTTTTTGTAGAATGGGGATAATACAGAATTAGAATTAACTGATGGTTGGTACAGCATCCGCACAATAGTTGATGATCCGTTATGTTGTCAAATTAAAAAGCAGAAAATTAAAATAGGGTCTAAGTTGATTATTTCAGGAGCTGAATTATTGAACTGTGAAGGATGTCATCCTTTAGAAATCGAGGTAATTATTTAACAAAAAATTAGTGATTGGTTGATTTCATTCTTTAAAGAATTCTGAGAATTTCATCAAATATTATAAAATAGTGAAAGCAAGCAATGCAAAATTATTCAACCATGTTTTGCAACATTTTTATCAAAATGGTGCCATTCTTCGCCTAAAATATCTGATGTTTAAATATTTGCAGCAAGCTCGTAAAGTGCGCCTGAAAATTTTTTTCAATTCTACCAGAAGAGCAGCTTGGTTTTCAAAATTAGGTTACTATAGAGACCCCTCAGCTCTGCCTATTAACCTGAGCAGCGCAGTTTGGAATGGTGGAAATATTGGCAGAATAACAGTTTATTTAATGCGAGTTTACCCTGTGATATATCGTGAGAAAATGCAAGATTCAGTTTGTAAGTATTTCTTTTTCTTTGTAAAATACGTGAAAATGATAAAAACAATTGTAGCATGGAGGAATCAAAATGCTGAATATAAAAGAATTCAAGAATACGAAAATGAATGTTTCAAAAAGTACGAAGAAGGAGATAATGTAAGTAATATCTTTTAAAATCAGTGGTTGTTCCTGGCATAACAATATTGCTGAGACTATTCTCAAAAATTATCCCAATAATTTTTTTATATAACCTCACATTACATTTTTCGTATCGATTTCTGAGCCTGACCATGTGTGCTTGAAATGAGTCAAGCATGAAATTTAGCTGAACTTGGTTCTCTGAAATATCAAAATGCAGGTTGACCAACACAATTTTGATCTGTTTGACATGAGACAACTTAGATTAGGAAAGACAGTGTTTATAACTGTTATAAGAAATCCTTTTTGTAATTTCACCTCATGTAGTTGTTTGTGTAATTGTATTAATGCAGAAAATATGATATGAATATCTCAAAAATTAGGTAATGTATGATTATAACCTCAATAATAACTTCCAGACATCCCTCAGAAATAGACACGAAAAAGCCTAGCGTAATATGGGGTTTACAAATAAATTATTGTTAATTTATTATTATCATTGTTGGTCATTGTAAAAAACAAATCATATTTTATACTTTTTAGGTAAATATTGAAAGGAGGAATGTATGTCCTCTGCTACAAATGACTGTGATAGATTTTTCTGATAATGTTTCTAAACCTTTCAAATGTACCATATGGGATTCAACGGATTTTCACCAAGAACAATTGAAGGAAAACCAGGTCGTTAAATTTTATAACTTGACATTAAGGTGAGCTAATATTCATCTGTTGGTGTAACCAAGATTTGGTACTTTGAATTTTATTTATTTTTTGTTGACACTTTCCAAATGTTGAATTCGCAAATAGTATATTTATCTTTTTAATCTTGTATCTTGGTTGTTTGAATTTGTTTTTTATTTTTCTCTTCATATGAGATCTTCGGACAGCTAAAAAACTTTATGAATTTAGGAGACTCACTTGGGTTTGGATGTCTCATATCCGTAGATAATAGAAACAGAGCAATATTGATTTTAGTCCCTTTGTATATTTGCAACGTTTTATTACCTATTTTTTTTTCCTAGAATGTCATATATAAATATTCATATTCCAGATCTAATGGTGAATTGAGTTGCAATAAAAAATCATATTTTGAAGTTCTTAAATGCCAAGAAAAGAAGTATGAAAAGTACAGAAGAAAATGTGTTGAACTAGCAAGTTATGGAATAATGTCCAACCATGTTGCTTTTGGAGAATTTGATACTGTTGGTTTTATTGTAAGGATGCATATTGAGCAGAATAGTCAGCATTTTTGGCTGTCAGATTTGAAAAATAAGTGAGTAATTACAATGTTTCTTATATGATTTGGATTGGAGGTGTGATTGAATTTTTCAGCTTTTTACTGGTTAAAATTGTTGAAGGACCTAATAATTGTCTATTGTTGAATAAAGTTGAAGAGAACCAGTTGGTTGCTGTTTGTAACTTGATGTTAAAGGAAAGTAATCATACCTACGTTATAGCTACTGCCAGTTTTCAAACTATAGTTACACAATATCCTCAATATAATTTTCTTAGGGAGAAAATGGAAGAATTAGAAAAAAATAATAAAGATGTGAGTAATAATCAATTATCAACATATTATGCATACGAACCCTATCTTGTAATAATTTTTTTCAGACAATACTCAGCATACTTGAAGAAAATAAAAAAATGGTAGATATTTTTGAGAATGGAAATAATTCAGTTCAAACATCACATTCTAGTGCATCAGATGGAAATACTTTAAATTTTTCAAGGGTAACTAGTACAGACACAGCGATGTCAATGATAAACATCGATGAAATTGTTGGTAAATGTAAATCGTTACATTAATACATATTTTTAACATAGTGTTATTTGTTGATAATATTTAATAGGAAGTAACAATAAATTGTGATATTATCTATATGTATAAATATATTCTTGTATGATATGGTTATTTTCTTGTAAATTTATAAATAAAATCAGCGATTTAGTAGTATCATGATCTACGAAGAAGATTGGTATTTTTTTTGTATTGATTTGTTTTACTATACATATTGCAACTGATCGATCAAGCTTTTTTTAATTATTGAAAAAACAGAATTTTATATTGAACCATCCATGTGATTTTTTCATTTACAAACTTAAAAAAGATCTTCATAAACTGAATTCACCCAAAAATTTCTATTATCTAGTAATACGTACCATTCTTCAGTTTTCGTTATGACAACATCCTAAAGGAATGATTTTTGACCTTGAATTCTTCATCAATGTGTCAAACCCAATCATTCAAAGCCACTCTAGGCTCAAGATTACACACTATGGGTATGGCCCGTATATCATCTTGGTTACTATGTTTAGTAAGTTGGTGGTCTGTATGTGACAAATTCCTCAAAAACCGGATACTATTTCCTCAAACTTCAGTGAGTTATCAATCACCAGAGCAACCTTACTTTTATTCTGGTTAGGATCGGTAACCACGCCCACTCCGGTTGGCAGTTGTCATTTCAATTTTCAGATTATTGTTTATGAATATTTTCCATGACATCTAACACTCAAAAACTTTATTATTTTAGTTATGAAACAAATACCCTTCAGAGTCATTGAGAACTATTAGTTATTTACAAATTAAAAGAGATCAACTATTTATAACCTCCAAAATTCTGTCAAGGAAAAATTTTGTTGACTATTGACAAATGTCAAGCGGTACATAAATACGAAACAAGTTACCTGAAACATTGAAAACCACTAGTAACCGCTCTGAAATTCACGGCGACAAACGGACCATATCTTTTTTTGGGCAAAATGATAGCCCGCTGTTCCTCTGGAACTGGAAAAGAATGGGTATTTAAATTATTTAATGAAATATTAAAATCATTAAAGCTTTATTATCTTCAAATTAAGATATGTTATTAATCCTCTGAATTAAAACAAGAAAACCAGTTATCACATCAAATTATAAAGTGAAATATTCAATATTCAGTTAAAATATTAAAAATAATTTTGTACAATTTATCACAGACATCAAATTCAATAAATCTTGAACAATTAAGCAGGAAGCAAATCAAAATCATCGCTGACATGAACCATTGGAACATGATGTTCTTCAACAGTTGGTGTTGATTTTTTGTCACAAAGGTTCATTTCAATCATCTTCCACTCCCAGTCCATTTTTTGAACAGCATGGAGAGATTCAGCTTCATTATGATGTCTCAGAAGCATGTGTTCCTTGATTTTTTCCCATTTATCGTCAACATCTTGAAGCCAACTCAAAAATAGACGACCTAAAATTGTGAGAGGTACGTTTTAATCTGAGTCAAGATCAGTTAGATACTGAAATATTTTCTATTTAATTAAGTTATTGATTTTTGGTTGATCTACAAAGGATACAATTATATGTGCAAAGCTATTTTTATAAATTGTTTTTATACCAAAAAACAAAACCCCATTTATCTGTTTTGAATAACATTTTTACAGACTTTTCCCTTTTTACTTTATATGGGGTTAAAGCATAACCAAATAAATTTCATCAACATTAAATATCAACGATTAAAATATACATAGAAAGTTTTAAAATCACAGTCTATGACCTGAAAAATGAAACATCGGCATCATAAAATAACACCTGATTTAACTTACCATTGTATCTAGACCTAGCATTTCTATCCTTTTCTTCTTGTTCAGGTGTGATTAAATTGTAAACTTCTTCATCCCGAAGTATTGAGCAGACTGAAAATGGAAGGGATTGATTTGCTAAAGCTCTAGCCGCTCTACCATGAACTCTTAAAATTTCTTGTTCGACTGAGAGAACTAATTTTTCTTTCTCAATAACATGCTGAAAAATCATAAAATTAACTTGTATTGAAAAAAATTTCAAGTGAAAATAATACCTGCATCCTGAGCCGATATCTCTCCTTTTCCTGTTCTGTGAAGATATCCTTCATTTGAGCAGGTAAATTTGGAGGATACGAAACATTAGGCGAAGTTGACGTTGTGTTTGCAAGAACATAGGTACATCTATTCAGCAGATAGTCCTTAAATCCTTGTGGCGGTTTAGGTTGTACAGGAAATAAACCCTTTCTCCTCTTTTCAATCTGAGAGTAGTAATAACTTTTTTAATACAATGTATATTATAGATCATGACAAAATACTCATTGATTGAGTAAAATATTCCTAATTTCAAAATTAAAATAATTTTTTTTTTGCAACCTACCTGCTTTCTTATGTCTAAAAACAATTGGTAGCAATTTGTGATTGGCTGTTCATGAGGATGGATTTGGGACTCTGCGGAAACATCCGCAGCATCTGGAGGTGGCGCAGCGGGTTCCTTGCTTGGTTTCATTTTTCTCTTTCTAGGATGCAACTCGACTGGAGCCGGAGTTGCTGTCTGTGCATTTGTAGAAACCGAAGATGCAGAAGACGAATTCTCGTTCTCAGTATTCGACTAAAAAGAATGATGAATTTAAGATGTGTATTAAAAAAAAAAAAAACCTTCATACAAATTACTAATAACACATAATATATAAAATTTATCAAAGAGGACATTTATTTATAATGATGAATTACCAGCGAATGTCTGGTTAGCTGTGGATTATTCTTCAAACTGTAAAAATAGAAAGGAATGGGTACTAATATTTACTACAACTTATCTGTTCTTGCCATACTTTCACAAATGATAGGAAAAAGTTGGTAAATTCTCAATTAGCAATATTGATTAGAGAGTTACATTGTAACATTCTGTGCGGTTTACCATATTCCATTCTCTTCAATAAGATTCAAATAGAAATATTGTGTTGAACAAATATTATTTCAGTTGTCAAAACTTTTTATTTTGGTTAAATTGGTACAAAATCAATTTCTTTTTTTAATTTATTCATTAACCCAAATTGGCCATAACCATAACAGGTTTATAATAAAAAGGTATGTTCTGAACAAAATTTCTTACGTAACATTCTTTATGGGATCAGTAATTTACAATTTTAGAGGAGCTGAAACCAAATTGAATAAGATGAAACACAATATTCGTTTCGGAGAAGTCCAATACTTAGTACAGAGTGCGGCAAGTTAATTTACCTTTATAAAATGCAATGAAACACATTTTGTTTTTTTTTAGTTGATTTCCTGGCTTTACCAGCATGAATTATAGCCGGCATTCAACGTGAGTAGCGATTACTACAGTACAAATCAAAAATTACACACGATACGATTGAATCGAAAAACTGAACCTTAAGACCGAGATTTGACAGAAATCCTGAATTTTACTATGCTCTTTTAGTTCAGATCTTCAAATAGTCAAATATGCAATTAAAAAAATGTTGTTAAATACAAAACAAAGAGCCGCTGCAGCAATAATTCAATTATTGGCCAATAATGAAAAAAAAAAGAAAACACGTTTTTTTGTTAAAAAATAACTTTCTAAAATTCAATTATCAATCTCAATCTTTAATCATTTGTTTCATTCATATACTATCTATACACACCAGCAAAATTAGGGGAAGAAACAAAATCTCTAAGAAGTTAATAATTTCTTTGCCTTGAACCCTTTGGCCTATTTTAGCAGTTTTTTTAAATTTTAGCTTAAAACATAAGAATTAGATAAATTTCTGTATATTTCAATGAATTCCGTAATAAAGGCGGTTTTTGTTTCTGGATCGCCTAGCTCAATTGCAACACATATAATATGTTGATTAGATCGACTATAAAAAGAAATTAACTTACAGAGTTCTGCCGTTTCATAGTGATAAATTTTAAAATATTTCCATCTGTACATAACTTCTTCAAAACTAGTCCAGTAACGAGATCCTAACATGCTATCCAAAAATCTTGGATAAAAATCTCTAAATTTTTGAGATGTGTGGAAATATATACACCAATGTGTGAAAACGCCTTCTAAACTACATCTTAGAAAACCAAGAACGCCCCCAAAGCAAAACAAAAAAGAATGGTAACTTAAAACACAGACATCTCCGAAAAAAATGAATGAAAAATGAGACGGAGATAAAGGTGATGAGACACGATACGACAACTCCTACCTGAGAATCTGAAGTTTTTGAAACGGTATTGGCCAATGCACAACTGGTCGCAACTGGCGCGTCAGTAGATGCATTCGGGGCTGTGGGGGAAGCAGAGGGAGAAGGCGAGTGAGATCTGTGCAGTTGCGGGGAAGAGTTATTGCTACTTCTATCTGGAATTTGAGTTTGACCGCCACTCTTGTGGGAACTTCGCAGCACCCTTTGATGGTTAGCGCCTCCACGCTGAGGACGAGTCCCGTTTCAAAAAAATCGTTCAATCAAGTTTCAAAAAAATTGATCACACAAGTTCGAAAAGGAAATGATTTTGCATCTACAGATTTGTCGCATGAAATCACTCAGTGTTTCTCATCCAATTAGTCTGAATCCAGACAATCCTCAGGTTTTCTTTGTTATAAAGTTATGCAGTGCAAAATCGTTTTATTTTTGTCTTTATATTAAATTCATAACGTATTATTTGTAAGTTGATGTTGGTATATTATCAACATCAAGAAACTAAATGTGAATCAGAACAATCTAAAATGTTAAGTACAATTTCAACTTTGAGGAACATATGCCAAATATTTCAATCAGCTTTTTTAGTACAGTTATTAAATTATTATGAAACTTGATAAATGCAAACTAAAAGAAGGTTATTAAATGATATTCTCCAATTCGTATATGTTTCCTATTCACTGATGAACCTAATGTGTTCTGAGTGAATTTATTGAAAAAAATATTATTATTTTTCATAATAAATACTATATGAAATTTTTTGCTTTATAAAGGCACTTCTCCAGTACTCATTGTGAAATTCAAGCACAGCAGAGCCCAGCTTCACTTATATTCCTTTTCTAACTATTTGAGTCAACACTCAATGTTGAGGACTCACCTGGTCATCTGTAGATGTAGATGCTGCACCATCTTTCTTCTCATCAGTTTTTGTTGGATTCTCTTCTTGGCTCGAATTGGCATTTACTTCTTTTTCATTACTTGAATCGTTACTGCTTGAACTTGGTACAACATAGGGAAGTGCCTGGTGTGTTCTTTGGGAACTGTTTTTGCTACTTCTATTAACACCTGTTTCCTGCTCATTACTGTTCGTTTGAGGTATAACAATTTTTAGTGGTGGGACCTTCAAGTCAACTTTAGAGTCATCTTCAACATCACTTGCTACTTTTGGACTAGGACATGGACTTTTCTTATCTGAAGCAACTGAATTTGAACATGTACAATTTAAATAAGACAAAAACAAAAAATAAAGGTACCTACAAGTGGAAAAGAACTTCTCTAAAATTGCTATGTAACTTATTTTTTATCTAACTACCCAGATAATGTTTTTTCCATTTCAAACAGATTATTTAATTTATATTCAATGATTAATGTACACTTCAAAGAAATAGGTTACCATAACAATTTAAGAAAACTTCTGATATTTTCACTTGTTCATGAAAAGGAAAAGTACCTGTTTTATTAACATTCAAATTAGAACTTTTGTTAGCCTTATCAGAATTAGGCTTGCCTGTTTGGCCTTTATTTTGGGATGTTCCTCGTAAAGCATTTTTGTCCTTAGTTCCTTCATCTTTTCGTTTCTTTTTTCTCGATTCATCTTCAGTATTATCCTCAACATTATCATTCATTTCCGAATATCCTCTTTTAGGTGTTTCCTCCGAAGTTGGAGGAACACTAGAGGAAGTTTCTCCTGAAGCATCATTTTCCATTGAACTTTTTTGTTCAGCTTGATCTTTTGAGGACTTGAACTCGTATGCATCTTCTCCTTTAGATGAGTCTATATTTTCATCAGTTGTATTAGACTTCGTTTTATTATTATCTGTTAGTTTTTTATCATCTCTTCCTCTGGGTGGTAGCCTTGACGGTACCATTGATTCTGACAAAAATTCATTACTCAGTTTTGTTGATTATATACTGTTAAAAATCAATGTGTTGACAGGATTGAGTTAGAGAGTAATTACATTATTCAAAAAATGACCTTAAGAAAGGAGGCTTTTCCAATTATTTCAAATGAAGACTTTGATTAATAGATCATCGTGTAATCGAAAACAAATATTCAAACAGTTTGAGATATAGGTGAAAATCATGTTGCATAGATGATTCGATCTAATAGCCTATTGAGTTCAAATTCAACTAACGGATATCTTTGTGTTGAATTATTTCTGAGACTTTACAATTCAAGTCATGTTGATATAAATAAAAGATTGAAGGTCTATTCAATAAGTAATTTAAGTTTTGTAAAATATTGTGACATCCTGGCAGTCTTTGAAATATTTCTAAATCACTTATAGCGGGTTTGGAAACAGAGGGCTCACAAAATTCAAAATAAAATTCATAATACATAATTTTTCATTGTCAATTTTGAAATTTTATCCTATAAACTAGTTGCCGTATTAGTAAAATGTTGTGAAGAACATTTCAAAGACCTCTAGGATGTTGCAATCATTAATAAAAATTCTGTATTAGGAATAATTTTGGTCTTTTTCATCCACAATAACCAACATGCTTATTTCTTAAGTGGATATCCACTAATTTGCACAAAATTAGTTTGAATTCATCCAATTCTTCATTTTCAAATACAACTGTCCGAATATCCATTCTAATAAAAATCAACTATTTCTCCCGTTATTACTATAAAAAGAAATAATGTACCATCAATACATGATAATTACACCTTCAAAATATGAGGAGTCTAAAAGTAATTCATAAGGAATTAATTTTAATAAAATTAATCAATGATTAACACCATTACATTACCATTCGACTATATGTACATTGAATTACGTTTGGGAACATAAATTTAGTGTTGAAATTTCCTGTAGATGAACGTTAATAATGTATTTCGAAGATATTATAAACAATCATACGTTAATCATGGGTTGCGTTGAATCAACAATACAAACCCACTTTAAGATCAATGTTTTTTAAACAATTATACCCTGGAATGCATGATTACCGCTAGAGCCATTTTGTTAACATACCTTTGTGAATTTGTGATGCTCGACGCATTTCTATTCTTTGAAGTGATAAATGAACACGTAGGATATAATGTAAGATTGTTAAGATGATTAAATATTTTTCAATGGGTTCGAGAATGAATACGATTATTTAATGTAATAATAATTACACCTATTATTTACTATCAACAAAGACAGGTCAGTACCACCGATGACAGCAAACCACAAGAATTTGAGTACGCGTCTAATTTTCATTTAATCAATAACTATGACCTACCTAGTAGGTCAAATAACCTGTCAATTAGACAGATCCAATACTACGTTCGAGAAATGACAGGAAGAGCGAGCAAACCATAATATAGGTTAGAAATTTTATTTTAACAGAGAAACGATATTAAACTGAATATTTTATCCTCTTCAGGAGCGCTCAAACCCAACTAGACTACTGATCATATTAAAATAATACTGAACTTACTTCTTAGATATAGAATATTGTAAATGAGATAACTTTCAAGAAAATACAAGGGCCACCTCCAGTTGAGCAATACTATTTAGGATTGCAATTTAGGAAAGTTGAAAGAGGTGTATTTCATTTTATCTTATCGAAATGGTTAAAGTTGAGGCTAATCCTCTGAAGCTTAAAAATAATACCAGAAGATGCAGTTGCACTTAAATATGATAAGATGATCATACCTGGTATAGGTAAACTGGAATTCAGAACATATGGTTTAATATTTGGAACTGCCACATCTAATGGGCTTTTTCCTTTTGTATTTTTGAAGTGAATATCGGCACCATTATCTATCAATAATTTCATAATATTCAAATGTCCATTAATCACAGCATCATGTAATGGAGTATCATTATCTAAGCCTTTTGCATTAACGTTAGCTCCAGCTTGTACCAGTTTAATTGCTATTTCATACCAACCATAATTACAAGCTTCATGTAGAGGAGTCCAACCTACAAATAAAAATCTTTAAAAGATATTCTTTTTAATATCGAAAAAAAAAACACTGCAGAAGAAATGCCAATACTTATCAAGATAAGATTTTATCCAAAAGAATATTATCATTCAAGTTTCTTATGTTCTGATGAATGTGAAAGACTTTATATATTCTTCATTAGCTCCTTGTAATATTTAGTAACATCTACATATTCACATTATGACCATATCAAGTAACTTATGTCCTCATTTGTCTATCTATTAGTTCATTTAATGAATGAAATAATTCAGGATTTAGTATCAATAAACATTAAGTTGAGTAAGGTCTTTTTTGATAAGATAATAGTATTTATTATCTGCATTGAACTTCGTCAACTTTATATGTAACTCTTGTATACAATGTCCAAAAAAAATTAATTATTATTATGTGTATTGAAGTCTTACCTGCAAAATCAGTAACATTTGGATCAACTTTATTCCCAAGTATTTTGGATACTTGTTCGATATCTCCTCTAATTGCTGCTAAATGCAATGGTGTTTCTCCTCTTTCATTTCTGTCTTTTTGCCTTGTTAATGAATAAGTGGTGCCACCAGGACTTTTAGCTATAGTTTCATTTCCAGAAGTCATTTGCATAAGTAGAGCCAGCTGTTGTCTTTCAGACATAGGTGTTTGTATGTGCGACTTATTAACTGAAGATTCTTTAGATCGCATTGTTGAACATATATTGTCAATGTTTCACTCTTAAAGTTGTTATTCTATCAAAGTAACTATAACCTGAGTTGAATATACTAAGGTTTGTCTTAAATTGTATACTAAATTACGTATTAAGGCCAAATTTTGTACTATAGAGTTTGAAATTGTTGAAAAACAATGTATAACTTGATTGAATAATAACTAAATTAAAACAAACATACTAAATTTATAGTCCTAGAAGCTAATTAATTCACTTGGTTATTGTCATTCTGTCATTCTCTTGCCAATGCGTCATTTCTAGCTACGTTCCATTAAAAGATGAAAATTTCCAACAGTTTTCTGTTTATGATCTGATGAAGCAATCGTGACGTGACGTTGGGAAATACATAGTTTTAATATTCAATTCTAGAGGGCAGCTATGGAGTTCTTTGAACTCTAGTTACATTAACGAGCTATATCTTTTTATCACGATCAAAATGTTCGTGTTTTTCGAATTTTTCGCAATAGACTACTTAGAATTTTGATCCGACGATAATTTGCGACTCACTGATGAATTCAATCCTTCTATTCATTTTCCCGTTCGAGCTGTCCTTTTTAGGGTTGATACCACGGGCGTAGCCAGGGGGGGGGTTTGGGGGTTCAACACCCCCCCCCCACCAAATGTTTAAGAAGTCAAAATTTATTAATTTTTTTCTTCTTTCATTCTCATTTATTTCTATTAAAAAAATTCTTATTTCTCCCATTAGCCTTTCTGTATAGGCCTTTGTCTTAAAACCCCCCCCCGAAACTGAAACCTGGCTACGCCCGTGGTTGATACGGTTTTCGAATGCAGCGGTTAAGTTCGTTGATGGGCAAAATGATTTTGCTCATTAACAAACTTAATCATGTTGCCAAAATACGACTTAAGTTTCCGTAAATATGACCTGAATATCAAAAAAAAAAAACATTTTGAAATCTATCGCGAAATAAGAAAATTCGAGGGGTATATGGAAAAACCTGGGGATGCAAATTTCGAATATTTACATGGGCTTTTGGAAAGGACACTTTATCATAATAAAAAAAGTAATGATAAACTTAATTTCAACAATGAAAATTTTATATTATTCTGATTTCTCTTGCATCCAACTTTTAAACGATGAATTATGAAACATATTCATCATAGGCAAAGGAGGGAAGGTTTATTTTATTTCTCTGCATAAGATACCTCCTAGGCATTTTAGGTCAGTGGCGTACCCAAGGGAAGGATAAGGGGGATATATCCCCTAGGAGAATAATCCATTCTGAGTCACAACTCACAAAGCTTAGTAATTTATTCCTGTAAAAATTTAATCAATCGAATTCACCAACCAGCGGTTATTTAAAAAAGTTCGATCTGATCCGACTGTCCCCGACATAAACATTATATTTACATCTACTCTAACATTTGGCTCTCTCTTACGGCACGCTAAGGTGTATTTTGCACTGGATTTGCATCTCCATCTTTATAAGGTTCAGTTGACACAAGAACTACAGCCAGCTGACCATGGAATGCATACTATGACGATTGGGACTTAAAAAACAACGTTTGGATGACAATTTTTCGAATCGAATTTTCACAAAGCATATTTTCGACTATGTGAACAAGCAAAATTCTCGCATATGGGGCAGTGAAAATCCTCATGTAACTGCTGAGAGACCATTATATTGACAAAAAGTCCCAATATATTTGCAATTTGATCTGGTGGAGTGATTGGCTCGTACTTCTTGAAAACTTGGAATGGTCTAGTTTAGTGATGTAGATAATACTATATTTGACACGATAGAATTAAAATATAGAGCAAAACTGATAAATCAGTGAAAAAATTTTGAAAATCCATCAATAAATGACTGAGAAATAGATTATTTAAATATACGTATTTTAGCGCGGAACGTCTTTGGTGTGACGTCACGGCTCTTGCCTGTGATCGCTACACCATAAATTATGTTTAAATACTTAGCCGCGCCAAGGCTCTCGCGCCGTTTGTAGTTGTACAGTGCAGTTTTAACTCGAGTTTTGTTTTTATGTCACCATAATGGAAGAAGGCTTCATGAAAGGACAAAGTGACAATTTGCCTAAAATAGATATATTCGCAGTGATGGAGTTTTTTTCTTCAAATCCATCTTATGTCAGTGCAGAAATAAAAGGAGTTAAACTTTTCAAGTAAGTATCTACTCTTGAGTTTGCTTCATCATGGTTCAACTTATAACGATGATTTATTTAAAAAACGTTTCATAAACAGTTTGTAGTTGAGTACTGGTTGTTGAAGTCTATCAATGGCAAAAAATATTTATGTGAGGAGTAAAAAGTAAAAAGAAAAAAGTAATTTATATGTATGTATATAGTAAGTTATTTCAGCCATCGTGTAACGAACAAAACACGACACGAACGGCACAAGTGATTGTACACCAATGAATTCGTAAGCACTCTGCCAATACCAGTCGTCTAGTGTGTGACGTCACGACACTTACACGTACTATGAAATTATTCTTCCAAGCGCAACTTCATAGTCCCATAACTTTTTCATTCTAGAGATATTTCAATGATTCTTCCACATTTTTGTTTCATTTTACTTAAATTTTCAGAATTAATCCTTAAAAAAAACGAAAACTAGTCCACACGCCTGCATTATATTTTAAAATTTTCAATAACTAGGTCGATTGAATAATACAATATCTAATGATATTTACTTTTGATAAAAACTTCATTCAATTAATGAAACATTCGCAACATCAATATGTTTTATTGAGAACTCGAAATTTTAATCGAATCGCTATCTTTTACCAAGTATTAAGTTATCAGTTTGAATGGAAGTATTCCATTGAAATCTGATAAATCGATAGTCATCGAAAGAAATAATCAAAAATTTATGATACATAAATAGCTGTAACAGAAGCACTGGATGATTTTAGATTTGTTATTGAGATTTTGGCGAATCGAAATGAAGGTGAGTAGGCAACTTTTTCGATTATCCTAACTGTTTCTAATTTTGCACATTGAAATACTTCTTAGGAAAGGTGATAATACTGAAATTGTGAAGATATTTCCAGAATTTATATTATTTTTATTTATTTTTTTCAGTTCTATTCAATTCTGCTCATTTTCGCACTGAGTTATTCATACTCTCTGGCTTCTCCATTAATCAAAGATGATTTACCATTGGCCAAGCCTTGCGACCAGAAAAAATGTGAATTGCCTGATTGCAGATGCTCCTCAAGTGAGATACCTGGAGGATTGAGCAGAGACAAAACGCCGCAGGTAAATCGAATTTTTAATTCAAACTTAACTCAGACCTCTTAAATTTATACTAACTGACAAAGAAACTGCAACACCCAGAAGGAGCTGTTGAAATTTTTAATTTTTTTTTGGTAAAACATAGGTAGTATCTATAGCAAGGAGTAAATGATTGAAATTAGAGAAAAAAAGAAGGGTTTACAATTTTTTTTAATGATCTTGTTAATAATGTGTTTGTCCACCGCGATATTTATACACTTCCCAACACGTCTCGCCATTGATGCAATAAGATGGTCTATTTCTTCTTGAGGGATACTATCCCTAGCTACCTGTACTTCATGTCTCAGAGCCGCCAAAGTCCGTGGGGGCTGGGGTAAATTTCCAAGACTTCTACCTATGATGTCCCAAATATGCTCTATGGGTGGAAGATCGGGGGATCTGGGCGGCCATGGCAAAATATTCACATGGGTCGCTTCTAAAAAGTTTAAACTAACTCTGGCAACATGAGGTCGGGTATTATCTTGCTGAAATATTGAATTCTCGAGCTGGTTAAGGTAAGGGAGAACATATGGCTCTACTATTTCTTGTAGGTAACGCAGCGCTGTCATGTTACCTCGAACAAAGACTAAAAGTGACCTACTTGCATGTGAATATCATCCCATACCATAACGCCTACTGTCCGGTGTACATGACGCTCAACATCAAACTGAGGTCCACGTCTCTCTCCCTGACGTCGTCTAAGCCTTCTTCGGCCATCATGTGCACCCAAGGAGAATCGAGATTCATCAGAATAAACGACCTGATGCCATTCCACATTCCAATGTTAACGTTCTCTGCACCACCATAATCGTTGCCGGCGATGCTCAACCGTCATAGGTAACACAAGATGGGGTATCATATTTACTTTGCCGATCACCCAAACATGTTTCTTCATCTGAACTGTCCCAGATGTTGTGAGCTACGAAGGCAAACTATTCCATCAGAAGATTTTCTTTGGTGATTAAACATTCTTTCATGAGGTTTACAGTTTTTCAATATCTTGAAGATTATGTTCCCTAAAATATCTTGAGAGAGGTATCTACAGAAAATCTTTATCCCGTTGTGTGTGTTATGTTGTTATTGCCAGCTTAAAATGTCGTTATGTTATGTTACGTTCGAATGTTGTTGATTAAAGCCTTATATTTTGAAGGTAATTCATTAAAAATATCTAGCCGGATTTTGCTTTATTAACAAATTCAATCGTGGCATTCACGATATGAAACTCAATGAGAATGATCATGTTGAGATCTCCGTTCAAAATATGAACGATCCTGATAACGGGAAAATATTGACTTGTGGAAGTTTATAAGAAACATTAATTTTATTAATTTGTTTTTCAGTTCGTATTCTTAACCTTTGACGACGCTATCAGAAGTGATAACTACCAGTTGTATGTAGATGCTTTTTACGGTAGGAAAAAAAATCCTGATGGTTGTAACGTGAGCGCCACCCTTTTCGTATCTCACGATTATACCATTTATCCCAAAGTGAGTAAAAAACATCTATACTAGTCATATTTCCTGAAAACCATTAACAAGTACGTCCATATGTATTGTACCCTCCGATAAATAAACATAGATAGAGGGACATTTGTCGTTTTTAGTAAGGAAATTTTGTTCCCAACATGAACTATCAAATTTGACGTGAAGCGCGCGGAAATGAAAACGATGTGATACGATATTTCACTCAATTCGCGAGTTTCTCACGAAGAATGCACCTCTTAAGTCCCTTAGTGGATCAATGTTCCATATTAACTCAAAATATATTGAAATAAATACCAAAATATATCAGAAATTCAGAAAACAAGTTTAAACTTCAAGCGCGCCAAACGACGTGAAACAACGGATGATACTTGGAGAGCAATGATTGCCAAACCTTGGATTTCAGCAGGTAGATACAGAAAATAATAAATATTCTGCTTATTATAAATTCGACAATTTGGAAAAATATCGGGTTCCAAATAATCAAATTTGCATATTTAATCGGGAATCACTCAAATAAATATATTTCATTCAATATAATAAACATTCATAAAGATATAGTAAAATTTTTAATTTGAAAATATATCACAATCCGACAACGTAATCTAACCATGTTGGGGACATGTTAAAATTGCGTATACTCCCTCTATATATGTTTATTACTCTATGATTGTACCGAACAGTAATATTGGCTTAGCTTCGAAATCCTTAAATCTCGATGTACAGGGTAGGCCAAGGTGGACATTTTTGAATGGGAAGTCCCATTTTTATACTAGACAAATGAAAACTGATGTTGGTGTCTGAGGGTCAATTTTCATTGGCGACAACCGCAATTCCATAGCTCTCAACGATACATAGTAACCGGGTGTTTTTCAAAAATGTTCATTTTCGAAAAATTGCTGTAGCTTTTATTCGGTTTAAAATTTTTCATTTGTAAGCAACTTGTAGCAACTTTTTACATAGAATTCAATGACGTTAATTGATTTTTGCGCAAACTGATATTTCATGAGATATCGTTTTTTTTTCAAATGGGACATCCCGTATCTACATATTTCGATAGAGCTGAAAATTAGCATTCCAAAAATATAGCATACTCGATATTTTTCAGAGGTCATGTTCGAGATAATGAATTTTCAAATTTTATCTCTGGGATAAGTAGGCTTTGGAGCATGCGATGATGAATGAAATAATGGAAATGTTGTCAAACATTTATTGAAACAGTTGAAGTTCACCTTAGATAGCAACTTCTGTTCAACTTTCTGCAATGAAATATGAAAATTATGAGAAGTGGGACATGTTAGTCTGTTTTATACAAATCGCAGAAAATGCAAAAGCAACAAGTGATTTGTATCTTGAAAAATATTCATAGAGACGGCCAGCTAGGTAGCCTGATCTAACTCCATAGATTGAAAGATATAACCGACTTCAGTTTTCGTCTATCTAGTATAGTAATGAGACTTCTCTTTCAAAAGTGTCCAATTTGGCCCACCCTGTACAAAGGAACCAGCTGTTACAAGTGAAAAAATTAAATTTTGTGCATTTAACATTTGTATCATCCACAGCTTCATGATTTGTACGAGAATGGATTCGAAGTTGCATTACATTCCATTACCCACGATCCTAACACAACCAAATGGCAGCAAGCTTCTGTTGCAGAGCTGACTGATGAATTTGATGGCCAACGCCAGATCATCAATAAGTTCGCCAAAATACCTAACAGTGACATTCATGGAATGAGAGTACCATTCCTACAGCTATCCGGTAAGTCCAGCATTTTAGATATTGTCTATCTATTGTGCTTTTGGCACTCAGTTATACCTACGTAATTTTTTTGCTGTATTCTTGAGATGTAATCCACCCAACATTGCTGACTGACCCTTTGAAAATACATTCAACTTCGGTTATTGTTAACATGGTTGCAAAGAATTTTTCACGGCACAAATCTAATTATTCTTGTTTTCTACAGGATCATTTCTTTTTCACTTCTCTTTTTACCTCCTTCTACTACATGCAGTAGCTTTCTGGTTAAGCTTAACTCTCGTATGCATTTTTCTGTTGTGTCTGCAGTTATTTCTTTCTCTACCCTTTTATCGCTACTAAGGACTTTATCTTTATGTTGTTTTTTATCTGTTGATTGTTCAATTATCATGTAGCTCCAATTGCAAGTCTACTTGGTATTTTCTACATTGTGTTATGTGATTCCTGCATATATAATTCCTGATTTGTCTTTATAATTTTAACTTTGTTGCTTATAAGATAATAGTGCGAAGGAGTCACTCCTTCGCTTTGTTATAGAATTTGTACTGATCTACTTAATTGTGGTTGGATGAGCCATTTGAGCAGTCTTTAAGTTTTTTGAGTACTTTTTTAAAATGGCGATAATAATTCAAAGTAAAATATAACGGTATTAATACAAATATTCTATGAATATTGAATCAATATCATGAACAGAAACCAAGATAAAGCGAAATATTCGAAACAGTAATTTTTCAGAAACTCGAGAACGAAGCAAGACATTTACGATCAGATTTCTGCTATTTTATCATTACAGAAAAAAGATTGAGGGTACTTGAAGATTTTTTCTCCAAGTCTTATAGTTCTCGAGTTCTCGAATTTGGGATATCCTGTACCGTATCCTATCAGTAATATGGAAGAAATCTAATGAATGATTCTTCTTCTTCTTCTTAATTTAAGCCTAGGGCTTGTATATTCCACTTTAGTCCCCGGTGGATGTAGATATCCAGGAGTCTTTCCAGCGCTTAGGGGGTCTGCCGACTGGTCTTCTGGTACCTGGGATTCCGTCTCGGGCTATCCTAGCAATTCTGCCTGCGTCCATTCTGCTGACGTGGTCGTTCCAATATCGTCGTCGTTTTCTTCCCCATTTAGCTATGTCCTGAGTCTGGCATTCCTCTCGGATGGCTGTGTTCCTCTTCCTATCTCTCAGCGTGTATCCAGATATGGTTCTCAGTATCTTCATTTCCGTCGTTCTTAGGATGGATTTTGTCCTCTTGTTGTCTGCTAATAAATGATTGATTAATGTTTTTCTTTATGACAGGAAACAACAGTTTCGAAGTAATTAAACAAATGGGTTTGGAATACGATTGCTCTTGGCCGAGTAGATCCTATGTCGATCCAGGACTATGGCCTTATACTCTGGACTACAAATCACATCAAGACTGCCCCATTGGACCCTGTCCAACTGCTTCCCTCCCAGGGGTTTGGGTAGTTCCAATGCTCGACTTATTTGATCAGAAGAAAGTTCCATGTGCTATGGTCGATCAATGTACCAACATGTATGTTACGTTATCAATGTATCCTACTCAATGTATATGTATGGCGACCTTTAATATGAAAAATTTATAAAATGCCTTGAGCTTTGAGCGCTTGTCAATAGAGCAGTACCAGATTGTATCGAATTGATTAGGTATTCAATATTTCAGCCCATCGGATGCTGCCAATATAACAGAATGGATAATCCAAAATTTCAATACTAATTACAAAAACAACAAAGCACCATTTGGATTTTATGTTCATGCTACTTGGCTATCGATCAAAAAAGAGCATAACGAGGCATACAAGAAGTTCATAGACTATTTGCAATCTCTACCTGATGTTTACATTGTGAGTATATTCGTTTATTTCATACATGAATTAAGCCAGAAGCTTTTGTGCGTTCGTCGTTCATGGGCCGATTGAACCCTTGGAGACCACATACCTGTATATGTACCTATATATAGTTCTGTGGTCTTCCAGGGTGCAATTCGCGCACGAATGAATGATCGCTTGAAAGTGAATGGCTTCATATCATATCTGTGTTTTCATATTTTTTTTTGTCGGATATTAACAATATAAGGACTATATTATATAACCTAGCAGTTTTGAACTTATTTCAAGTTCATCTTCAGACACTGCCTGAGAATAACATCGAAATACTTTGGGGTTACACAATGCAATTCTCATATTGATAATATCTGATTTTATTGGTAGTTAAAACATAGAAAGTGTTATTTTGATTAGAATTAATATATATCTTTTGTGAATATTACTACAGTTATTTTTTATACATCTTTTTGATCGAAGAGACTTTTCATTTATTTTAGAATGAATAAAAAATTTAGGTAATTTTCTACTTTGGAACTTTGAATCTTAATTCAGTAATTTTTTTACTTCAGGTGGGGATCCACCGAGCTCTAGAGTGGGTAAAAAATCCTGTACCAATTGGATCTCCTGATTGGCCAGCTTGTCCTACAGTCACTAAGTCGGCCTGTGAGGATATATTCTGCACTTATACCCGGGAAGATGAGAGTGAGATATTAATGCATATATGTGCAGATGCTGGATGTCCAGACAAATTCCCAACTCCTGGCAATCCTCTAGGAAACTGAAAATATACGATACATGAAATGTTTCTCTGCTTGTTAGGAAACTAATAGCAAAGAAAAACCATTTCTTAGGATACAAGAATCTATGTTAGTTATATTAAAAAAATAAATGTTAAATTTTTTTTATGAATTTTCTTGTGAATTGTTGACGTCAGTTTTGAACTCCTGAAACCTCATCTGAAACTATGGAATGAGATGGAAGCATAGAGTAATACACATAGATAGAGGGAGTATATGCAATTTTTACATGTCCCTCACATGGTTTGATTACGTTGTCGGATTGTTATATATTCTCAAATCCACAATTATATTATATCGTTATGAATGTTACATTGAATGAAATATATTTATTTGAGAGATTCCTGATTAAATATGCAAATTTGAATATTTGGTATCCGATATTTTTCCTAACTGTCAAATTTATAATTAGCAGAATATTTAACATTTTCTGTAGTTACCTTCTGAAATCCTAGGTTTGGCAACTTTTGCTCTCCTAGAGTCGTCGGTTGTTTCACGTCGCTTGGCGCGCTTGTAGTTTGTTTTCTGAATTTCTGATATATTTAGGAATTCATTTCAATACTTTTTGAGTTAATATGAAACGTTGATCTGCAATGGGGTAACAAGTGTTCTTTGTAGAGAAACTCGGGAATTGAGTGAAATATCGTATTTCTGATATGTTTTCATTTCCGCGCGCTTCATGTCAAATTTGATAGTTCATGTTGGGGATAAAATTTGCTTACTGAAAATGACATATACTTCCTCTATCTATGTTCATTACTCTGAGCATGAAAGCAATATTAAACCGAAGCTGTAAGTGTAACTGAAGGTTCAGCATTTTTGAAATAATGCCACTAATACACAACATTCCATTACAAATGATTAAATAAACCTTTCTCTGTGGCAGTTTAGAATAAACTCAACTCACTGATTTGTTATACAAAAAAAATTCTATATTGTTCTATATCATTTTGAAAATCGGAAGGTTTTTCAATCGCATCTCAATTATTTCAATGTTTCCATACTTTTTGGAACGATACACCAATCTCGGAAGATTCCCCCAGAGAGTTTCTCTTTCGGTATTTTCCTCCTCCTGAAACTCTTTCTTGTATCGGGTGTTTTTTTTTAGAGATATAGAACTTTAAATTGCAATAAAATCACCGTGGATTATTCGATTGACATGCATTTTATTTATCCGCAAGATAATCTTGTGGCATTACATTTTAAATATGATTTCTGGCATATGACCGCCACGGCTGGCTCGTAGTCCAATCTGAACGTCCAATTTTCGATGACTTTTTCCAACATATCGGCAATAACACGGCGAATGTTGTCTTCCAAATGGTCAAGAGTTTGTGGCTTATCCGCATAGACCAATGACTTTATATAGCTTCACAGAAAGTAGTCTAGCGGTGTTAAATCACAAGATCTTGGAGGCCAATTCACAGGTCCAAAACGTGAAATTAGGCGGTCACCAAACGTGTCTTTCAATAAATAGATTGTGGCAAGAGCTGTGTGACATGTTGCGCCGTCTTGTTGGAACCACAGCTCCTGAACATCATGGTTGTTCAATTCAGGAATGAAAAAGTTAGTAATCATGGCTCTATACTGATCACCATTGACTGTAACGTTCTGGCCATCATCGTTTTTGAAGAAGTAAGGACCAATGATTTCACCAGCCTTTAAAGCGCACCAAACAGTCAGTTTTTCTGGATGTAACGGTGTTTCGACATACACTTGAGGATTAGCTTCACTCCAAATGCGGCAGTTTTGTTTGTTGACGTAGCCATTCAACCAGAAGTGCGCTTCATCACTAAACAAAATAAAATGGACGTAGTGCGCGATACGAATTCCGCACATTATTTTCGAAATGAAATTGCACTATTTGTAAGCGTTGTTCAGGCGTGAGTCTATTCATGATGAATTGCCAAACCAAACTGACAATAAATCACTTGACAGCTGTTAAATCGGTCACCATCTTGAACAGTAATGCCAACTTAAAGTTATATACCTCGAAAAAAACACTCGTTACCACAGAAAGGTTCCGGGCCAATGAAAGCAGTTGGAGACTAGGTACTACATGCATGTACCTATATACCGTTATGTGGACTCCAAGGGTGCAATTGTCTTAACGTCAGTGCTTTATTCATTTTTTTTTATTGATGGACGCATCAGAAGAAGCGTTGGTTTTTTGAGACTCGAATAAACATTTACTTCTTTTCCGAATCGGCTTCATATTGTTCACGTTTGTGGCTAGGATTAGGCAGTGATTAAAGTAAAATTGCTTTATCCTGCACACGCAAACCGGTGTCTGCTTTAAACCATAGCATGACGATTTCAATACCGAATGTTTACGATTCTTTAGAACAATCAAATAATAGTAGAGTAATAATGAATTCGCAGCTGCGCGAATTCCGACTTTGAAAGAAGCAAGGTCAGAAAACCGTGGGAATTCCGAAATGAAGCAGTAATGACGATGTACAATCGTCCCTAATTAACTTTTCTTAGAATTTGCGAAAACTTATGGAAGATCTAATGAAATGAAATCTAATTCTGAGAGAACTAACAGAATAATTCGAGTAATTAGGTAGTACCAAATGTATTGAATGGTAAACAGTTTAGTGCAATGATCCTGACATAAAGAATATTCCACCAACAGACGTCTACTTCATACATCTTGGTATCATTCTTTGGTATAGTATATCCAAAGTCACTTGGACACTGAGAGAAGTGTTTATTTGATATTATCGAAATTGCATTATAGTTAATAAATCATTTATTGGATATATGGACAAACAAATATTATTTTCATGGGAATCAATAATTTATTTGAAATCCCACCAATAATCATCATTTATTATTACACTTCATTTATTTACGCATAACTTATATTAATAATGCTGAAGAAATATCCATTTGAAGGAAAAAAATATATTTGAGGTTAATATATCATTGAGTAATAATTAATAAACCTTATTTATATGTAATATGTATCCATGCTGAATAAAAAAAAAATTCAATTCAGTAATGGTTAACGTATTTCTTAGATAATTATTTTGGTTGTTTCTATTATCCGATTGTTAGGGTCTGAGAAAAACCGTTTGCCGAATTAGGTAATTTTTTAGGGTTCATATTGAGGGTATCCGGCTTTGTACCCTAGTCATCTTGATCGCATCTGTTCCCTCTAACCACTGTTCTGCCAACATTACTAATTACTAAGCAGGTACAAACGATCTAAACCCAAAATTCAGTACAGAAGTGCTAAGCGGCGTTCAATAAGCCCTTATTAATACAGATTTTATGTTCGAAAAGGAAATTCAAATCAAAGGAAAAGTTCCAGGACAGATCCTTCAAGAAGATGCGCTTCTCTTTGAGTGATGTGTCCTTAAACTTTTCCACATATTGGATCGCTAGAATTATGTTAGTTTGTTAATTATTAATAAATCCTATATTCTGAGTGAATAAATTATTGAATTCTTGTGAGAGTTTATTTATAAATAGCAAATGTTCGTTAACTACCAGTTGAAAATTTGTTGATAATGAATTTATGTTATTTGTGGAGATAACGTGAGTTCGTATGAATTATTTATAACCGAAATATATTAAATATTATCAAATACCTTTTAAAAAAATATTTTATTCTCTATTGATAAACTTTTTCGAATGCATAATTTAACTATTAATGAATATATTAAATATAAATCTGCTGTTATAGTTGTTAATAAATAACCTCCAAATAAGTGCTTTATTAATGAAAAATATGGATTTCTCTCAGTGGAGCAAGCCACAATATTTCAATCAATCAAGGTTTGTCCAAGTTTCCAGAAATTCTTTTGGGGCTAGTGAATTTATTGCCTAACAATACTTTCAAATAAACCCCGGTAATAATGTTTTATATACCTGAGTGATGTATTTTGTTTATTTACCGAAATAAACTCCATTATTATTATTATTTAGCGGATCGCGGTATCCACTTCAAAGGAACATCTGGTCAAGCGTTTTTATGGACTAGTTCAAGTGACTTTGGATATACTATACCTTAAGGTCGCTATGCAACGTTACCCCGTCCTAATTGAAATCAATCATTAGGTAAGTATATACCTAAGTTCAAGAACTGTTTCTACTACCCCTAATGAAAATGACGAAATTCGTACAATTCGACAACTATGTAACTTTCTATTTATGTTTTTTTTCTACAAATTGTTCGCTTCAGGCGCCAAAATTACTCGCGCCGATCCTGCACCAGGAGAACCATTTTTGCCTTATGACATAAACCTCGTTTTAGAAACATAAGCGAGATACAGGATGTATAAACTTTGAAGTTACGATTTCTGGTTATATCTATAAGAGTATTTTTGAGTGCTCAGTTCAGAAAAGGTAAAAAACTCTGAAAAAATTCAAAATGACGGAAAAGCTGCAACTTTCGACATTTTGTCTCGGTTGCCAAATTGAATTTCATTTTCTGAATCAACTCAATTTTCCAAGATTTTCTGTGAAAAAATTCCTTCATAAATCGAACCAAATTCTTAGACAGCAAAAAAAAAATTCACCTGAAATTGTTGAAATGAATATGAAAACAGAATCGAAAAATATGAAACTTTGATACCCGTATCTCGAAAACATAACATTTGCGTCCTATATTTATAGGATGTTTTTAAAATTATCTCTCATTTTCCTTCGTACCTCCAATTTAGGAACACCCTGTATGTTTATACTTTGCAACCATTTTTTAAGTCGTTTTCCACCTATACAGCTCAGATTATCGAATCGAAATGACCGATTAAATATAATTGCCTTGGAAACAATAGAATGACATGGAATATAAAACAGTGAATTCGAATTTCGGAATTTCATTTTTTTCATGATCTGATTCCCAAAAAAAATTAATAATAATATTTTTTTTATTAAACTGTGATAATGTCAGATACGGTTTTGAACATTTCTTACTCGATTCATTCACAAGAATTAATAATAACGAAAAATTATAAAACAAGTATACAAATTTTTGATATTCTCTCCCAATATTTCCGAGACATCATGTCAAGATGAGTTCCTACAGAACATAAATATTCAATAATAAACACTTTCAGGATAATAGTATTTACCAGAAGGAAATTATGTCACGGTTTTGAAGTCAAGTTTAAAATTTCACAACTAAACCGTCACTGTACGTTGACAATGTTTATCTAGATTTTGAATGATAGACTTATTTACAACCCTTATAAATACATCTAGATAAATATAGATTCACTGGAAAATATTTGCGAGTAATTATATGCACTAGATAATTAGATCAAGTTTTTCTGTTCAACTGAAAATAGCAAATTTGTAAAAACAGTTCAAGGCTGTGTTTGCACTTCTGAATTAGTCTTCATCGTATTATATAATGAAGTGAATTCATATTGATAAGGACCATATTACATCTGTATGAACGAAATATGATTCTATACTCGACAATATTGAAGATGAATTGATCATTAAAAAAAATTATTGATTTCGGCTCGCAAAAAACATTTACGATAATTCTGAACAATTGTTGTCTGTCTGTCGATCGGTGTGTCTGCAAATCCTTATAACAGTCTTAAAATTGTTGAAAAACAATTTTCATCCGATTTTTATGAAATTCAGTTGGGATATCCAGTTCGGGTCGTTTTTTATACTAGCCAAGTGCCAATTTCAATATTCCATAAAAAAATAATTGAAATGTTCGAAATTTTGTTCTACAAAGAAATATAAAAAAGAAATGTTTCTCATTTATTCATTGTCATCTATGCCTACGGCTAGTCCTAGAATTTTGTCTACTCGTCCAAAAAAAACAGTTACGTAAATTACTATTTTCATTCCATCGTTTCAAGAATAGTTCGAAACGGAAGTGACATTTTTATTTACACTTCAAGGATTTTTTGCGGTAAAGCCATAATTTGAACCACGTTCATTAAATTACTCGTATTTTAGTATCATTTTATGAGGTTTTCTTTGTAGTTTACCACTATGAATAAGGTGAACATTTTGTAGTTGGAGTATATTATGTGTTAATTTCCTTTTTCCACATGTAGTATCAATCGGTTTTCATATAAGAATTAACAATCAATAATTGTCTTTACCTTGAGAGCTTTTATGTACGGTCATAATGATACGATGGCACCTGCATATTTCATAATTTTAACTAGTAATCGAATGATATTTCATAATGAATATAATCAAGTATTCGAATGACATAATTTCAGATAATTCTCTGTATAGTTATGGTGTTTGTTAACTACCATCAGAAGATTGTCGAAGAACCATGATGGTATTGGCGAAAAAATAATTATATTTATTATACAGGGTCTTACAACAGTAGCACAGTGCCCATATCATTTTCTACAGCATCCTTATTGCTTGAGAACCACTCTCACTCTGTTTTTTCAATAGGTAACCTATTTAAAAAAAATTCTGCATTCTGGTCCATTTCAGATATACCTTTTGAGAAGTAAATTATGTTTAATATTTGATCATAAATAAATTCCAATTGGACTCCCCATAACTTTGTAATATCAACAATTTTAAATTTAATTAATATTAATATTAACAAGAATATTAACAAGAATAGTTTCGCCAACATTGTGGTTTTTACACATTGTTATATTAACCTATAGAAGCCACAGTGTTGGCGAAACTATTGTTGATAAATTTAAAATATTTGTGGAAATTATTGTTGTTTTATTTCATCAAGGAAATATTCAGGGTGCCCCTAAATTGGAGATACAAACGATAATTACAGATTTCTTGGACACCCTGTCTTCGAAAACTATTAATAGGATTGAGTTGGACCCATAGGTTTTCTTGTTCAGGCGGTCATATTCTAAAGGGTGTTTTTTTTAGAGCTATAGAACTTTCAATTGCAATAAAACAACGATTGATTATTCGATTGACATGAATTTTATTTATCTGCAAGATAATCTTGTGGCATTACATTTTGAATATGATTTCTGGCATATGACCGCCACGGCTGGCTCGGATGTAGTCCAATCTGGACGTCTAATTTTCGATGACTTTTTCCAACATTTGTGGCCGTATATCGGCAATAACACGGCGAATGTTGTCTTCCAAATGGTCAAGGGTTTGTGGCTTATCCGCATAGACCAATGACTTTACATAGCCCCACAGAAAGTAGTCTAGCGGTGTTAAATCACAAGATTTTGGAGGCCAATTCACAGGTCCAAAACGTGAAATTAGGCGGTCACCAAACGTGTCTTTCAATAAATCGATTGTGGCACGAGCTGTATGACATGTTGCGCCGTCTTGTTGGAACCACAGCTCCTGGACATCATGGTTGTTCAATTCAGGAATGAAAAAGTTAGTAATCATGGCTCTATACCGATCACCATTGACTGTAACGTTCTAGCCATCATCGTTTTTGAAGAAGTACGGACCAATGATTCCACCAGCCCATAAAGCGCATCATATATATATATATATATATATATATATATATACATATTGCGCCGTCTTGTTGGAACCACAGCTCCTGGACATCATGGTTGTTCAATTCAGGAATGAAAAAATTAGAAATCATGGTTCTATACCGATCACCATTGACTGTAACGTTCTGGCCATCATCGTTTTTGAAGAAGTACGGATCAATGATTCCACCAGCCCATAAAGCGCACCAAACAGTCAGTTTTTCTGGATGTAACGGTGTTTCGACATACACTTGAGGATTAGCTTCACTCCAAATGCGGCAGTATTGTTTGTTGACGTAGCCATTCAACTAGAAGTGCGCTTCATCGCTAATGGACGTAGTGCGCGATACGTATTCCGCACAGAACCATTATTTTCGAAATGAAATTGCACTATTTGCAAGCATTGTTCAGGCGTGAGTCTATTCATGATGAATTGCCGAACCAAACTGAGAATAAATCACTTGACAGCTGTTAAATCGGTCTTCATCTTGAACAGTAATGCCAACTTCAAATTATATACCTCGAAAAAAACACCCTATACATCATACGAAAAATTCAGAAAAATTAACCGGTGACTATTTTTCCATTAGGCTGCTGCCTGGTCCTTTTAGTTTCAAAATTGTTCCTAGAGATACTTTCATTCTTTTTATTTGCCCACCATAATATAGAAAACATATTTTCAAATTTAAATAAAACTAATATCTATAAAGCCAATCGTGTATACAAAATCACAGTCTAAACGGACCTATCTAGAGCAAAAGTGACTAGAATCAGTTTTTGATATTTTTAACATAGTATTTTCACATCAACATATCACAGAGAATATACTTAGATTTTCTGTGTATTATTAATCATCAATTAAATACTTAAAGGGATTAAATTCATGGATGGAAGTGTATCTTACAGCTCCACTGTTGATTAGACCTGAAAGGTTGAATGCCAAATATTAATTAAACGTAATGGTGAGCGTGCGTCCTCTTTTTATGATTACAATACCCTGGAAGGTTGAAGAAATGAGAATAACGTGCAGCAATGTTCAAAACTAGAGCGCGATGTCCTATGTTCTTCAGTATTCAGTGGGTTTTACAAATTAGAAACTAGACAGATTCTTATTGTCTTGTAGGAGTCATAATGCCTTTAAAACTTAAGTGACTGTGTGGAAATTGAATGAATAGGGATCAAATTTTCGTTCAGTGAATTGGTGAAATATTTTATTAGATTCCAAAAACTGAACTTTTTGAGTAAGGTAATTTTGATTACTTCTTTCTTGAATATTGAAAACTTTCACGGATGGATTGTTCAAAAGTTAAGTTGAAATATTTCGAGCTTAGAAATTGTGGGTTAATTGCTTTTCCACCTTATGTTTTTTTTTTTTTTAGTAGAATGAAGGAATCGTAATGTACGACCCAGAAAACTGAGTAGGTACAAACCTCTGAAGATGATTACTGTGGTATAGTTGAAAAATTGAATAGACCATGGCTGGAACGCTCAGAATTTTCTAATTTTATCGAATAATTGGTTTTATTTGAAGT
Organism: Harmonia axyridis; assembly: GCF_914767665.1. NCBI lineage: Eukaryota > Metazoa > Arthropoda > Insecta > Coleoptera > Coccinellidae > Harmonia > Harmonia axyridis. Next base: position 13,145,189 of record NC_059502.1, on the reverse strand, counting down.
TTTGAACAAGGTAAACATCATACAGGGTGGCTTACAACAGCCGGAAACAGTTCAGCTGGATATTACTGTATGTATGTATAATTTTTTTTCGAAACGATGGCAATAAAGGTCAATTTTTATTTAAAGGGAAACCTATTTTTTTTTAATATTAATCGGTGTACGATCATCTGTTTATGTGAGGTGGAAATTCTCTCAATAATTCTAAATACCAATAGGGATCGAGAGACACATAAATTCGCATTTTTTTCTGGAATCATGTGTGAATTGATCCCTATTTGCATTTTAGATTCTTGAGGGGTTGTTCACTTCGCTTGAGGGTGATCCAGGTATTTTTAAAAATAATATACCTTCCATCAAATTGAGAAAAACTGACCTAACTTTTCCTGAAAAAATTAATCTCACAGGAATATTCGGCTGATCTTTTTATGTAATCCACCCTGTATAATGCTGACCCCCTTAGAATTTGTAATCGCAAGATGTCATCCTCGAAATAAAATTGTCATGAATCTACGTTTTCCGGAAAATTCCATATACACGAAAATATTTTATATTTTTATGTGAGCCATCCTGTATAATGTTGAGTATTCAAAGACTCGATCTCTTTTTTCGAAATAATAAGATATCAGTAATCATATCATAGATATCTTGATTCGTTCTCGAGCTACAGGAGCCGTTTTCAAAAAATGACTATTTCAAATATGTCCCTATATCTTGGTTTCTTTTTGAGTTATTCGAAAAATTCTAAAACGTTTTTCAATAATTTTTATGGTTTATGTGATACTCATAACATCTCATAGAAATGAATTAGCATTTCAGAGATATAAAGGAGAGTTAGTGTGTTTTTTAAATGGAACACCCTATATTTTTTATTGTAGTTTTTTAGCAACAGACACAAAATGAATAAAATCATAAAATCCCTATGTTTGAAAAATATTTATATGAAAATTGTCCTATTTCAAGAATGAAGTCGAAAAACTCATCATTTTTGAAACGGGTTACATTTTTGGGAAAAACGGTAACAGGATCTGCATTGATAACATAGGGTGCCCCATTTGAAAAACACCAACTCTCCTCTAAATCTCTGAAGCGGTAATTAATTTTTATGATCAGTAATGGGAATCATATAAAACATAAAAATTACTGAAAAAAACGTTTTAGAATTTTTCGAATATCTCGAATAGAAACCAAGATGTAGAGAATTATTTGAAACAGTCATTTTTCAGAAACGAGCTGTGATTCGAGAACGAATCACCAAGATATTTATGATCTGCTTTCTGAGATCTTATTATATCGAAAAAAGAGATTGGGGGTCCTTGAAGATTTTTTCTGTAAATTGTAAAGTTCTCGATATGCTCTCGATATTCTTTCAGTGGTCATCGAATTCAGGACACAACTTTTTTATAGAATGCAGTTTTGAATATTTTTATTTACCAGGCTTTTCAGGCTTTAAACTGTTATCTCAAAGATTAATTGTTGGAAAAAACACATCAAAAGGAGAATTTAGTGGATAGAATAGTAGTAATAAAAGAAATAAACCATTGAACATTATTGGTGAAGTAGTATTTATAAATCATTTTGGGCAGATTATGATTTTTCAGGTCAATTTTCAAGGGTTCATTATTCAAAATAAATCAGAACGAATGACCCAAGTTGAAATGTATCCAATGGAATCTAATTTTGCTATGTTCCAACAGTGTCTTCACATCAAACAGACAAACTCAGCAAATTCTACAACTATGTCAATATCACAATATCCATCGAAATAATTAGTTCTACTTTCGATACTTCTACAATTGTTACTCTGTCGCTTGACGAATGTAAAAATGAGTCAATGTGAAAAATTTAAATTTCTTCCGCAGATGCGTCGAATTTCACTCGATTCTAGTAGAATTGCGAATGTGTAGGTCCGTCATAGACATAGTTTTTTTTTGAATCGGCCAGATAAACATTACCATAACCTATATTTTGGGATGTTGTGAAAGTTAGGATTTTCTACAATTTTCATCGTGGACTAAAGTGATTTTCTTCGATATTTACTGTGTGGTGAATATGAGAAGGCTGTCATGTGAAAATATCGATTGTGATACTAAGGGTATGATGACTGAAGTTGATGGTGAGTTGTATGTTGTTTATTTAAAAAAAATATGTAGTGGGATGAATTTTTGAATATGCATTTCAAATTATAATCAAGTTGATGTTTTATGCTTTATTTTACAAGAATTGTTTTTCTTACCAACATGGATGAATAATATATCTAAGGTGATGTTTAGTTTATGTTTTCAGTAACTAAATTGATTAGGACAAGTAATTCATCGATTCATTTTCAAAATTCACAGGGCGAATGAGTAATGTTTTTGAGTCAGTATTCAGAGTTTGAGTAGGAATTTTCCAGTACCTATTCATTGAACATCAAATTCTATGTTTCTGATGACACATACTAAATTTTGACAAGGGGTTTGTTGCACCAAACTATTTTGAAACTTCTTACTTTTCAAATGGATTACGTAGCAAAAGAATTGAAAAGAATTGAAAATTGCGAAGTAAAAAGTCATCTTGATTTGTTAATTTACATTTAAATGCAAAATTTCATTATGATCGAATACTTTTGAAATACAGAAGTACAGAACCCCTAATCGGATTGAATTTGAGAAGTCGAAACCTATTCAGTGACCAACAGGTTCCCCAGACTTAAGCCACTTAGAATTTTTTGTGGGGTCATTTAACATCAAAGGTTTATTTCAATACGGCAAATGATTTAGAAGAGTTTTGTCAAAGAATTCACGCTGAAGTGGAGCAGTTCCTCGAAAGAAATGTACAAAAATATTTACCTTTTGCACGACAAATATTGCTTGCCAATGAGATAATAATTTTAGGCTGGTTTTTGATGAAAATTATTGTTTGATACGGGGTGTGTCATTATTCAAAATGATATTCGTTCAGTTCATAATTGAAAAATTCGTCTGTGGAATTTTTTGCCAGTGCTCTTAGTTCGAATACACTATTATAATGTCAAACAATATTGGCTTATATATGACCAGCTTTTAAATACTCAGGGGGATATATTATGATATCTTGCTTTCTGTTCGAAATATTCGAAAAATTCCACAACGTTTTTTTCAGTAATTCTAATTTTTATGGTTAATATGATACTCATAACGGATCATAGATATAGCGAAAAATTGATAAATCGAATTTGGGACACCATGTACAATGTCTTTCACTGTACAATGACAAAATAACAATATGTAAACGCCAAGGTGTCTCTCACCATGACACTGTATGAAATTTTCATTGTATACATTTTCACAACTTTTGTAATACTGGTTGCCAGTATATCAACCTGTGTTTCTCAAAACTGTTCATATAAGCCAATACTCTGACATTAAATTAGTGTACTGGAATTAAGAGTTATGAAAATTGAAAAATTCCACAAACCACTTTTTTGATTAGAGGGTAAATTATGAACTAAATTATTCCATTTTGAATAATGTTGGACTCACCCCGAATTTAAAAATAATTTTATTGAAGACCAGTCTAAACTTATTACTCTGTGAGTAGGTAAGCAATATTTTTCGAGCAAAAGTGTTACATTCAAGATATTGTCCTACGAGAAATGTTACTTTAAAGAAATCCTTTTTTCCAACTCCGACATTTTGTATCTCTAAAACTAGTCATAGGATTGAGTTCAGCCCATAGACTTGAGGAGGTCATATATTATTCTATATATATAGAATAATATATGACCTCCATACATATTTTCAAGAAATTTAAAAACAATTTCCAAAATAATTGTGTGGATACAAAATAAATGAGTGTGCATTCTGATAGAAAGTAATTCCTTTATGAATGAAGCATTTGATTTGTTCCAACTATCTCATAAAAATAATGATCTGCATCGATATTTTTGAAGCCATCAGTGTGAAAATATGGAAATGTAGTTTTATGGCTCTGTAATCAATGGAAAATGTTAGACTCCACTTGTAATCAAATTTGTTCTATAATAATATGTACCTACATTATAGCCAACTCTACTACTTGATTCATCTTGATTTTGCCATTGAAAATAAATGAGAAGTATTCAAAATAAATATCCTCTTTCTTTCAACTCACCTATTTGTTTTCATATTGAAACAATTATGACACTCTTGGAACTATGTCAATCATATGCTCTAGGATGAATTTATGGAAAAGCAAAAGAATAGAAGTATTTAAATCTCAATCACATGAAAATTTGTCTAGTATGTACTTAGTGGTATGTTTCGATGTGAGTTTGAATGACCAATGACAATTGATTCTTGTCATTAAATGGACTATTTTGTGAAAAGTTTTTTAAACATGGGCTTCATAGGAAATCTGGACTTTTCAAAATAGAATGTTGATTTTAATGAAGTATCTTCTTATTATAAGAGCTGTGTCAAAGCTCAGTAATTTGTAACCAAATAGAAGAGTTGAGGAGAGCTTATTCAAATAACTTCATTTTCAAACTAAGTTGGCTAGTACTTCAATTCTAAAATCTGAGACATGACATCATAGTAAATATTCATTTCTGTGGTTTTTTTCCACAACAGAACAGAGTTGCATTTAGCCAAAGTACCTAATTTCACAGATAATTTTTTTTTTAAGATCAAGTTACTCGAAAACGGTGCTTTGTAAGAGAAAATATGAAGAATACTTTTATTTTTCAAATTAGCCAAATATTGTTCAATGAACGTTCAAATTACTTTTAAGAGTTGGGTTCTTCGAATTTCTGGTATTTTTATGTGATGTAATGTTCATAATGAAGAAACTGAAAGATGTGTAGGGAATCTTGTGTTCGGAGAAGATGTATCACATCAAGGAAAAGCTATATTCCAAAAATCATTTCCTTCAATAGAACCATTTACGAGATATAGCTGAAAATCACATTTTTTTATCGATTTTCAACAGCCTGTATCTTTGTAACTGGGCCGAATCGGAAAAAACTGTAAAGGAAAAAAAATGTTTCTTTTGACCTCAGGAATCTTCGGTTAAAATATATGTACAAGTCAAAGACTCACCCTGTATATTCTAAAAATTACTGAAAATTCAGAAAAGTTAACCACTGACAATTTTCCCATTAGACTGCTGCCTGGTCCTTACGTTAGTTTTTTGGGTTGAATAAGGATTTTCTGCTATGAAAGTTTTATTCTCACAGTAAATTTGTTATATTCTCAAAAAATTGTTATCTACAGTATCAATTTTTTTGACACCATCAATTAGGTAAATTGCGTCTAAAACCTCAGCAAAAAAATAGGTATAATAATTCGAAAACATTCAAATAACGGAGTTGCGAATTTTGTTCCTCACTTCATCCACACTGAATATTGCCTTGAGTATAATTCGCAAAAAATTATGAATGAGGGTCTCCGAACCTCAACACGCAATTTCAATCCAAAATACGAATTAGTTAGATCTCGTTGAAACGGAAAAAAATTGTCACATCTTAATTTCTACATGATGGCGGGCGTAATTCAATGTTTACAACAAGTTGTTAAGGAATATCAACAATAATTGTTGTTGAGTTCATCGAGGCTGTCCGCCAATTATTTTCGTTGAAACGACCTTTTCGCATCTATCAATCCGTTCATTCCGAATACAATGGAGATAATCCGTATCCGGATACGTTCTACGACAATGACAGCATGAAAAATGACTCGATAATTTGTTACAGATACAATGGATGGGATGATTTTGCAGATATGATTGGCAGAGATTTTTTTTTTGCGATCTGTTGGGAAAATTCCACAAGAACTCGTGTCTCGTACTATAATTATGTTCAAGAAAGAACATCTTAACAATTGTTACAAAAATATTCGAATCAATCTTAAAAACTCAGTAATGCCTGGGCCTATAACCTGTAAAAACAATAGCTCTGATGAGAGGCACAATAGACCATTAGGTCGCAATGCAACAATGGAACCCTCTTAAATTGAATCTAACCGGTAAATACAATTTTTTTCCTAAAAATTCTACTTTATTCTTCAGCATAAAAACCTTCAAGAGTGTCTAATTTGAAAATCTTAAGTTTTGATGAATTCGAGTTGTCCTTGTTCATGATTTTCTGATAAACACCCTGTACATTTTTAGTCCAAACCAAAAACATTCTTATATATTCGCAGAATCGAAAATAAAAAGGTTTCGAAAAAACCTTTTCCACAGAAATATTCAAAAAACGTGAGTTCTCATCGTCACCATTTTTTTCATAAAAATCCCATCAACTCATGAACTGTTGACTTTTTTCCCAAGGTATGGCATATTGCTGAAATTTTCATCAAAAAAAGCTATGTAATGATATAAAATACAACGTGTGCCATTTGGAATAAGGAAGTAGTAGTCTGTTGAAAGTAGAGAACTGAAAATATTTTAGAGAGAAAGATCATTGTCTCAAACCCAGCATGCAAATTTTCAGCACAAAATGATTGTTAGTTTTTCATAAACGTCTTATAGGTTATCGCGGTGAGTCACCCTATATAATTAAAATATCAAGCCTTCAAAACCGTAGAAAACGCAAGCACACTATCAACAAAAAATGCCCAGATGGGATGAAATTTAGTTTATAACTTATTTGAAATAATCACTCAAATGTTGGTGCCTCAGAGTAATAAACATTAATAGAGGGAGCATGTCAATTTCAGTATGCAAATTTTGTCCCCAACATATGAACTATCAAATTTGACATGAAGCGCTCGAAAATGAAAACATATCAGTAATACGATATTTCACTCAATTCGCGAGTTTCCCCACGAAGGACGCACTTCTTATGTCCAATAGTGAATCAACGTTTCATATTAACTCGAAATATATTGAAATGAATACCTAAATATATCAGAAATTCAGAAAACAAACTTCAAGCGCGCCAAACGAAGGGAAACAACGGATGACACTAGGAGAGCAATAGTTGCCAAAACCTTGGATTTCAGCGGGTAAATACAGAAAATAATAAATATTTTGCATGCTATAAATTCGACAATCAGGAAAAATATCGGATTCCAAATATTCAAATTCGCATATTTAATCGGGAATCACCCAAATAAATATATTTCATTCAATAAAATATACATTCATGATGATATAGTAAAATTGTGGATATGAAGATATATCACAATCCGACAACGTAATTTAACCATGTTGGGGACATGTGAAAATTGCGTATACTCCCTCTTTCTATGTTTATTACTCTATGGTTTTGGTTTATGCCGAATTTCGAGAGGATCTTATGATCAGAACCCGTAATTTAGATTGTTGTTCGATACCATTTTCGGCTCAAAATTCGAAAATTACAGATATTTGGTGAATCGCCCACTGTTCTCCTGGAATAATCCCACAAAAATAAGCAAATAGATTAATTAAAATTGGCCGAAAATGAATACTCTTAATACGATTTTCAGTTTGGAATTTTTGCTTATCTTATTTTCGATCTAGAGTGCAGAAATGACTTCCATGTGTCAATCAACGTCATATACTCTTATGCAATTTCCTCTGAAGTTAAGACGAACAACATTGAAAGAGGAAAAACATATACCTAGGTAGCATATTATTCGATGCAATTCAATGATCACTTTTTCATTGAGAATTTTCAAGGTCTTGTGACTAATAATCTTGAAACACATGCTAGTAAAACAAATCTATTCATTCATCAAAATGAACGGCTTACGTTAATTTCGTGGGATTATCCCAGTGTCTTATTAAATCTGTTAATTGTTGCAGATCATTATTTCTGCATTGTCTATTCCACATCTGTCCATACAGCTCGATTTCCGTTAAAACTTTTGAAAGAAAGGATATTCATTTTTTAAAACTCCATGGTAGGTACGTTTGAAGTCTGAATGCGCCTTAATTGATAACATTGTAGCTCAATCGCATTGAGTATAATGTGTTATAAAAAAATTTTCTCGAGAATCTTAATTTTTTTTTAATGATGCAACAGTTAATTTAAAATTTCACTTAGAATATGTCCCTTGAAGCAATACTTTTCACTAGGGTTCAATATGTATTCGACGTGTTTTGCTTATAGAGAATTAATAAAAAAAATGTCTCTTATTTCATGGCAAATCCTTCAATACTGGTATACACAGTTTCACATAGATTTCATGGTTATATTTCATTATTATGTCTTGGTTCACCTTTCACGGATTTATCTATTATAGTCCATTTTACTCAAAGTAAGGTACTTATCTCGGAATTTGAGACACCCAGTTATAAACTCGTATACATTTTTTTGATATCCTGAAAGTTTTCTCAAAACCTACATGGTACTATTGAAATATAGGGACCAAGGTCACAAGAATTGTTTTTTTGCATATTTTTTTTGCGAAAATCTCGTTTTCTATGGGTTTTTCGCTATATGTAATCAATATCAATATTGTGGAGGATTGAATTTCCTATAACTCTTGTCCCAAACTTTTATCTTCATTGACATCGCTCTGATATGGTAAAGGGCTCTTGACTTACTAGATTTTTTCGATATTCTGCTTGAATTCTATTCAATTTCAAGAGTTGTTACATTTGAGTGATTATGATATTCACAAACTAATGAAATTACAATCATTATTCACGCATGGTGGAAAATAACCAGGATATTTTCATTGTCCGATATGATTAGAATACTTAATTACCAAATTGTCAAATTTTATATTTTCGTATGACAGATTAATCACCCATTTCATTATTAATAAATTAGAAGTACTTGTCGATCAATATTATAGCTATCACTCGTGTAATAAAAGGTAATATGAGGAATAACTGCAATCAGAATTTGAATGAAAATATCTAGCCATTGAGTGTCGTATCTTCATGAATTAACAGCCTTCATTCTATCCAATTAATTGATATTAATAAAAAAAAAGACATGAAACATATTGGCATTACTTTGGATGCGTGATGATTACACTCATGTAATAACTGATAAAATCATCACTGGTATGTCAATACGGTCTAAGAACAATTTTTTTGGAATGAAAATAAATTACTGACATTTCCCCTATCTTTCTCTTGGATAGGGTGAATTACGAAATGAAATGAAAACATCCCAATATTAATCTACGTTATGAAAGGTAATTAGGATAAAATATTCTGATAAAAAAAATGCGTTTTTCATGATAGTTCAATAGTTCAAATAGATCAAGAACTTCACATAAGCGCATTCGCCATTTTGCATTAGCACTATCATCTAAATAAGTTAATTTATAATTATTCTCGAGAAATTCCATGTCAGTGATATCCCATGGCAAAATCTATCTAAGATAATTCCAAGTTTATCCGCATATGAGGATGATCTGGTTATCTCGTAATATCATCATGATTTTCACAATAAAAAAGATCTAGTGTGGAGTTCAAAAATGTTTTAGTAAACGGAAGATTAGTCCTCAAAAAATATTAAAATGATCACTTTAACTATATTAGGATACTGACTTAGAGCTTTCGAATAATCAATTACTTATAATTCACTGCAGAAATAACTGTCGTCCGATTCTTCTAGAAAATTCCCCATATTTTAATAAGAATCATCTATAAACAAGTTAACATTTTCCATGAAATATACACTATGCGGAACAGCAAGTTTCATAATTTAAAAATAATTTGCGACAATTCTCTGGAAATAAATTTCAATACCTATATAATTTCCTGTCTCCGTAGAATCCATATCTCCATAAAATTAAGTCACATTTCAACCTATCATTTGTTGCAGGAAATGCATCATATTACATTGCACCATCCAGGATGAGAGATTCGAAGTTTGTCTTTGTGTATTAACATTTTTAACTCAAATCTTATTATATTGGATGGAATACTATGTTATACAGCGTATATACGTATATTTGAAGTACCAGTTAGTCATTTTCGGAGAAATGAGACATTTCAAAATCAGAAAAATCAGTTAATAGCAGGTTATTCCTCACAATTTATAAAGGAATATAATATTATATATGATCAGCAATTATACAGGGTGCATAGATTTAGAATATATACTTCTATATGTTTTTGAATTCAAATAGAAAACGAAGAAAATGACAATTGTTTTGCAATCAACAAGGTTTGAAATACTTAGTTATTCATAATACAAGTGCAGAAAATTAAAAAATGAGATTCGAACTGGCGAGTTTTTGAATGGACGAGTATTAGAATGAGCCTTCTATAGTTTCATCAAAATCGGAGTCAAAGAAAGTGCAACGTTTGGAGAAAACTTATTGGCTGACATGCTGATATTGTTCATTAGATGAAAGTGAAGTATTGAGTCTGTATACAAAAAATCTGATTGTTTGATAGTGATACTTGTATTTTACTTGTATTTGACAGGTAACAGGTAGAACTAGACTTTATCCGCCAAGAATCCCTTCCAAACGAGTCGACAAGGCATATCATTTAGGTATAACTGACGCTGATCGAATCGTGAAAAATGATTAGAATGATTGCGAAACAGTTCATGATTCTTGTATCAAGATAAAGCACTAACGTATACTGCTATCAGTTCGTCAATATTCTATAATAATCGAATTACGAGTTATTGTTCTCCACTTCGTGGACATAAATCGTTGTTTGATATAAAAATAGCGTTATAAATGAATTGATGATGGCAATAATTCCCGTCAAACATGAATCGTTCTTCATTAACAGTTTTCCTACTTACAACAACTATCTATGTATCCACTGGGATATTCGGAGATATTCTTAAGAAAAAAAAGGCTTATTACCCTTAAAATTTAATAAATACCTGCTAGGCTAGCAAATGATGTATGTTTTTACAATTATCAATACTTTTGGCTCTGAAATGTACGCTGATCTCAATACTAAGGTTTCGTTCAAAAACTCGAGCACTTAATCTTCAGCCATCATTTCCCAAGAGGTGAATACACCGAAACAAACGTCAAACAGTACTCTTGTACCATGCGTATTTAAATTAAATATACAAACACTCATTCGTTCATGATGCATCTAAATTTTTTATTCTTTCCATCATTTGAATAGTTGAACAAGTCAGATAGAGCCCCATCACTGAAAAGAAAGCCAAAGATAATTCTCTCTGCATATCCTCCAATAGAAATACAGAATCAACTCAAACATGTGTCACTAGACCTTAACATTTACTAGATGTGTTTTTTCATACATAATTCTCTTATGTTTACTTTATAACATAGAGGTTATTGCAATGGTTTGCCACAGAACCTTCAATCCTGCAATTTCATTGATCTTAATTCATTCAGGACGAATTCTGATTCTTACTGTCTTCTTTCAATTCTTCGAAGATATCAACAAGTCTTTGTCTTGATTGATTCATTGGAAAATAATATCGTCATCCCAAATTTTGACGCATTTGCTCCTCTGGCAGGATGATATGAGAGAGCATCCTGTATATTCGTTTCGTAATCTCTCTTACGTATTTCCAGACCCGAGTTTTCCACCTTGAATTACTCGAGACAGCCGAGAAAAGCAATCAGATTTCCAATTTTCGCGAAATATAACGGAGCAAGGTCTGTTTATCTATTGTCAAGACATGTTTACCAAGACCTACGATGGATTTAGAAGACGTTATCAAATGTGACATTATCCAGGATAGCCGAGTGGAACTAACAGCGAACCGATTGTCCAAAACGTGAACCATCTTGGTTAAAAGTACTGACGGCCAGAAAGAAACACCACAGAACATCCTGGCATTGTTGTAGGGTGTAGGCGATAACGTCCTATCTCCATCACTGAAAGGAGTGACATATTTGAAATTCTCAGCATATCCATAAATAGAAATGCAGAATGTACTCTTTTATGTGTCACTAGAACTTTACAGTTACTAGATGTGTTTTTTTATACATAATTCTCTTATGTTTACTTACTAACTTCAAGATTATTTCAATGCTTTGCCACAGAAAACCTTCAAATCCTGCAATTTTATTGATCCTAATTCTTTCAGAACGAATTCTGATTCTTACTCTTTTCTTTCAATTCTTCGAAGAGTTCAACTAGTCTTTGTCTTGATTGATTTATTGGAGAATAATATTGTCATCCCAAATTTTGACGCATTTGCTCCTCTGGCAGGAAGATATGAAAGAGCATCCTGTATATTCGTTTCGTAATCTCTCTTACGTATTTCCAGACCCGAGTTTTCCACCTTGAAATAACCGAGACAGCCGAGAAAAGCAATCAGATTTCCAATTTTCGCGAAATATAACGGAGCAAGGTCTGTTTATCTATTGTCAGGACATGTTTATCAAGACCTACGATGGATTTACAAGACGTTATCAAATGTGACATTATCCAGGATAGCCGAGTGGAACAAACATCGAACCGATTGTCCAACACGTGAACCATCTTGGTTAAAAGTACTGTCGGCCAGAAAGAAACACCACAGAACATCCTGGCATTGTTGTAGGGTGTAGGCCATAACGTCCTACCTCCATCACTGAAAGGAAAGCCAAATAGGAAATTCTCAGCATATCCATAAATAGAAATGCAGAATCTACTCTATTATGTGTCACTAGAACTTTACAGTTACTAGATGTGTTTTTTCATACATAATTCTCATATGTGTACTTTACAATTTAAAGATTATTTCAATGCTTTGCCACAGAAAACCTTCAAATCCTTCAATTTCATTGATCCTGATTCTTTCAAGACGAATTCTGATTCTTACTCCTTTCTTTCAATTCTTCGAAGAGTTCAACAAGTCTTTGTCTTGACTGATTCATTTGAGAATAATATCGTCATCCCAAATTTTGACGCATTTGCTCCTCTAGCAGAAATATATGAGAGAGCATCCTGTATATTCGTTTCGTCATCTCTCTAACGTATTTCCAGACCCAAGTTTTCCACCTTGAAATACCCGAGACAGCCGAGAAAAGCAATCAGATTCCCAATAATCGCGAAATATAACAGAGCAAGGTCTGTTTATCTATTGTCAGGACATGTTTACCAAGACCTACGATGGATTTACAAGACGTTATCAAATGTGACATTATCCAGGATAGCCGAGTGGAACAAAGAGCGAACCGATTGTCCAACACGTGAACCATCTTGGTTAAAAGTACTGACGGCCAGAAAGAAACACCACAGAACATCCAGGTATTGTTGTAGGGCGTAGGCCATAACGTCCTACCTTCATCACTGGAAAGAAAACCAAAGGGGACATTCTCAGCATAACCATAAATAGAAATGCGAAATCAACTCAATTATGTGTCACTAGACCTCTTTTTTTACAAAATGTGTTTTTTCATACATAATTCTCTCATGTTTACTTTATAACTCGAAGATTATTGCAATGCTTTGCCACAGAAAACCTTCAATCCTGCAATTTCATTGATCCTAATTCTTTCAGGACGAATTCTGATTCTTACTCTTTTCTTTCAATTCTTCGAAGAATTCAACAAGTCTTTGTCTTGATTGATTCATTGGAGAATAATATCGTCATCCCAAATTTTGATGCATTTGCTACTCTGGCAGGAAGCTATGAGAGAGCATCCTGTATATTCGTTTCGTAATCTCTCTTACGTACATCCAGACCCAAGTTTTCCACCTTGAAATAACCGAGACAACTGAGAAAAGCAATCAGATTTCCAATTTTCGCTAAATATAACAGAGCAAGGTCTGTTTATCTATTGTCAGGACATGTTTACCAAGACCTACGATGGATTTACAAGACGTTATCAAATGTGACACTATCCAGGATAGCCGAGTGGAACAAACATCGAACCGATTGTCCAACACGTGAACCATCTTGGTTAAAAGTACTGACTGCCAGAAAGAAACACCATAGAACATCCTGGCATTGCTGTACAATCCAAACCGCCTACCTCCAGCACAGACTAGAACCGCACCGGAGCTTGGTTAGTCCTTCCGTTTACCAGTGAGGCCAGAGATTACTCCGAACATCGATCGCAAACAGTGCTTGAACTTCATCGCGACTGGTTCTCGAGTCCGATAGTAGTCGGCCAACGTTTATCGGCGATCGTCAAATAGTGCAGGCCCAAGAACTGATCCGTGCGGCTAGTTCAGCCCTGTGACTCTCCGCTCTGTGATTTGTGCCGTTTCGCTAACGGAACCGGGAAAATTGTTCTCTGGATAACCGGACAACTGATCTACTTTTCTCAGTTTGGAATTTTCCACTTTTGGTCTTCCATTTCTGCAGTTGACTGACGGTAAGTACTGGTCATGACAACCTGTGGATGTTTCTTTATCCAGTGATTTTTATGGGGTTTGAAACTGTCTCAGATTTATACGGATGAGCTTTCGAACTGATATCAACATGGAAACAATGCGTTATCTCTGTATCGTCTAAGAAATTCGAAGAAATCAACAAACTTACACTCTCTTTTTCGATATCCGATATATTTTGACCCATCGATAATGAAAATATCATAGCGATAAGATAATAGGGGTCTATACTGTGTTAGCAAGGCGTTTAATGCATTCTTTCCCTATGAAGAATAGAATCCGTCGTTGAATATTTTCGTCTTCTCCGATTTCTTAAGAAGACGGTTTCAGAGAAAGAACCCAAAAAACTTTTGGCATCCAACGGATTGTTAATTTTATGAGGTATAAAAACGTAGTAAATAAAGAAATACTTGACCTACTCTTGAAGAAAATTGGCACTCATTTTGCTTCATTATTTCTAGTATAAAGCCTTGAAATGATTTTAGAAAAAATCTCTGGGATCCACAATTTTGGGATATGTATAAAAATCGGTTGAAATAATCTTTATTCGTTAGAGTTCTTCTTCTGAAACTGAAAAGTTTTTGTACTTAATTATAAAAATTAATTTATAAATAGCAGAAAAATTATAAACAATACACTATCTTGTTCAATATTTGAATAACTATAGCCATCGTTGAATTACGAAGAAATCTTGTCGTTTTATGAAGAAGATCTATTTCCAATCAAAGCGTCTGAACTCAGAAAATAAAATAAATTCAGAATTATTATGATATAGATTGCGCGAGCTAGTAGATTAGACTATGTCAGAGTACAACTTAGAACAATTAGAAATTTAGATTATTTGAATCGATACGAAAAAGTAAATTAATTGAAAATTAATTTATATGCAAAAAAAAAGCTTCCAAGTAATCACTTAAAATACAATACAATCGAGTTATGAAGTGCTAAAAACGCTCTATATTCAAATTTTTTCGAATATTTTCGGTTTTTAATATAAAAATGCTACTACTTATATTTATTATCAACATTTTGAAAAGATATTAAGCAGAATTATTTCTATCGTAAGACCAAGAAATATGAGTTTTTTAAGGATTTTTCATTATATTAAACGGTATTTTCAGTTGTGATATCAAGACAAGTGAAAATGTCGGAATCGAGAACAATAATTCTAGCAACATTATCGAAGAAAAGCTTGTGTTAATAAGTTTTATCAAAATGACTTTTTGGAATTAACATAAGAGTAACAATTCAAATATATTTTGTAAGAATTAATAATGAGTATGCATGTGGGTAATATGTTTAATGAAAAATGGTCGAAATGAGTTGAGAATCCATCTCATCTCTAATTTTTAAACGCCGAACAATTTTTTTTCGACAAAAATGGCACATTTTAAAAATTGTATTTAGCTCGTAAACTTGAAAATAGTTACATTTTTTCTCATTTCAAGAATGAGAGAATTGATTGAATTATACATCTAACATGGCTATCTATATGAAAAGTAAGATGTGAAACCGAACATGTTGGAGAAATTGTGCCTCGGGTCAGTTCCAGTAATTTCTAGAATTTCAATAAAATTCTCTATTCGATTGACGTCCAAGTGCCGGTTATAGTTAATTCATATAACAACTACTGTGTTTCAACATTTATACATACGGAGAATTCTGAATTGGGGTTACATAATGAAAATCGTGTGAATTTTTGAATGTAAGAGAAACTTGATCTTACCATCATCCAATATTTTTTTGTTAATTGGGAGGAATAATAATCACTGTTACTACTTTTAATTGGTACCTGATCTGGTATGTTTTTATGGAAATTAAAGGAGCTCAATGATTACCGGTCATTTTAAGGACTGGATAACCATACAGGAACTTATTTGCATTTGATGAATTTTAGGAATATTTTTTAAATTTTAAATTTAATTATGATGATTTTATTTTGATTCCGAGTTTTTTAGCCATAGCTATGTAGTGAGTTAATTTGTTCTCATTTCGTTAAAATAATCGAATCGTGATTAAAACCAAGCGTAATAAATATTACAAATACAGTTCAAAGTACCAGGTGAAAAACCTTGGATAAACTCATCAACCGAGGTTGTACAAGGTGGAAATTTAACTATATGCACTCAATACAACATGGATACATTCAATGGAAATTCTTCGATATTCCCGAGATATTCCTTATTATTACTGAATAAAAAATTTTCATGAAATGTATTCTAGTTTCCAGAATAATTTGTGGTACCTACTCCTTTCAGTCTTTTTTTTTTAATTAATTAAAAACAAATTGAAATTATTTTTCAAGATTTGAAATTGAAAGTGATGAAACAAAAATGAGAAATAATGCTGAAAGATTCTTATGGATGTGCTTTTGGACATTCTTAAACAAAGTCATCCTTCAGAAAAGTTCAGAAAAGTTCAGAAAGCTTCTGAAATAGTATTCATTTTACTATTTATATTTGTAGGTATTCACGAAACATATAATTAATTCTCAAGAAATTTGTATGGATAGACTGGGATTGAAATATGTTTCAAAAAAATTTGAGAGTGTTGAAGAAATAATACATTTTTGACAAAAACTTTTTAACCTGTTATGTGGTTGTTTGATCCCAAAGAGTAATAAACATAGATAGAGGAAGTATACGCAATTTTTTCATGTCCCATCAACATGGTTAGATTACGTTGTCGGATTATGATATATTTTCAACTCCTCAGTTTTACTATATCATTATGAATATATATTATAGTGAATGAAATATATTTATTTGAGTGATTCCCGATTAAATATGCGAATTTGTATATTTGGAAGAATATTTTTCCTAATTGTCGAATTTATGATAAGCAGAATATTTAATAAGAATATTTAATATTTTCTGTACCTACCTACTGGAACCCCAGGTTTGGCAACTTTTGCTCTCCTAGTGTTAATGTCATCGGTTGTTTCACGTCGTTTGCCGCGCTTGAAATTTGTTTTCTGAATTTCTGATATATTAAAGTATTTATTTCAATATATTTTGAGTTAATATGAAACGTCGATTCAGTATGGTACATAAGAAGTGCATTCTTTGTGGAGAAACTGACGAATTGAGTGAAATATCGTATCACTGACATTTTAATTTCCGCGCGCTACATGTCAAATTTGATAGTTCATGTTGAGGACGAAATTTGCTAACTGAAAATGACATATGCTCCCTTTGTTTATTACTCTGAGGTTGATCCACTTATGGGAAAAGTTTTCAAAGGAAATGACATGACGTAAAGTTCATTAAATTGTTGCATGAAACCGCACAAACGTATTTCTATGGTTAAATGATTGACATAAGAATGAAATTTTCAAAACCACAAATTTCCTTTCATCTCGAAAGAAAACCGATATAACTGTTCGACATGTTTACTTAATTTATGTCTAGGAACGCTCCTCATTCTGTCATGAAGGTTTAAAGAGACCAATATCGACGAATGTGTCTAATCAAATAATAGCCAGCACAAATATTTATATTCGATAAATTCAAAACATCTTCGAAGAAATTCGAATCGAACTGTAAAACACGGATTCCAAAAGAAAGCGGAGACCTTGAGTTGATTTCGCATCGTTAGATATGCAAAGCAGATCGGATCAAATTAAGCTATTTCTGGTATTCTCAAAGATACAATTTTTTGAGCGTTTGATCCTAGAGCGATGTCTATCATTTCGTCAGAATATTTCTAATTTTCGAATTCTGAGCAGGGGATGGTCTCAAAACGATTTAATCTCGGATTTAATGATCAGAAGAAGTTAGGGATATAACAATAGTTCCAACTTTCGTCGAGGTACTCTACCAATTTTTTTTTATATTTTCACAAAATTAGAGTTTTGCCTCTATTGTGATGATTTTGTGGTATTTTTTCTCAAGAATATATCAGTGCTTTGAAGGAATACCATAACATTCATTCTTTTTTGGAAAATTAAAAGTAACCAACATTTTCTTATTCGCACATTGAAAAAATTGAAATTCGGTGATTTCTAAGAAGAAATATCTCTAATTTCATTTCGAACTGAGCAGTCACTTGTTGATGTTCCCTTTCAACATTTGTCCAATGAAAGGAATCAAAAGAGATGAGAGGACGATTAACAGGACTATTTCTTGAGTTAATTTCTTCACCAAATTTGTTTTCAATGAACAGATTGAAACCACATATCATCCAGATTATTCCCAATAAAAGCAGAAGAAACACGCCAAAAGCTCCTTAATTCAACCCAGTGCTTTCCTCAAATTTTCTTTTTTATTGAGTATAAAAAAAAACATTTATACGAGTTGCTTCAACATTTACCAACTTTTTTTGCCGTGATTTAACGTCTGCTATATGCGGGTAACTGTTTTAAAGGAAATAGCTTTAGAGTTGAATCACCCTGTAGATATGAGGAATTTCAATAGTTAAGTATGTGTTAATCAAATCTGACGATTAAAACGAAAAACATAGAAGAGAAAAACAACATTATTCAACCTTCTGGATCGAGTATATAGCAGCAATTTTCAGTTACAAAACAATTACTAAATTGAGATGAATAATTTTAGGATTATTGACCGTTGTTTATCTCGTAATAATCGTACCTGGAATAAATCATGTAGAGTTATGACTCTGTAGAAATCACATCATTGCATATTTATAAAGAGGATAATGTGCAACAGAATGGAAACATGGCCTATTATCTCTGAATTTGATTTCTTTGGTTTTTTATACACTGTACAATACTTCAGTACTGAATGTAATGCTATACTTGATGAGATAATGAATGATTCAATTAAAAAATGAGAAAAATACTGACTGAGCTGGTGGGCGCATGAACTTTTTCAACCCTCCCTGCAAAGAAGCAAAGATTAGCTAACCTAACTCAAAAAATTCGAAACAAATCAGTTCGTTCACCGAAAGAAATTCTGTGTTTTGAAAGGTTATCAGATTGATTTTTTTTGTATGAAAGCAGCATGGCTCAAATAGAATAAAATAAAAAAAAGATCTCTCAACAACACGCTCTCCATAAAATTCTGTATCAACATTAATTTCACTATGTTGGAATAAAGTTATAGTTTGATAGAACGGGTATTTTTCCGAATATGAAGAAAATAAACAGTTTTGGCCAGTACTAACATAAACTACACTTTCAAATCCTACTACTCTGAAAATTTCGAATATCTAGCATGTTTACCGCGAGAATTCCAGAAATTTGGCAAAATGAGAATTAAATTCTCGATTTAATTCTCAATTTGATGCCTTTCTACTTAAACAGAGATATTGATTCTTTCAGCTTAAGGTTCAAATCCACCAATTCAAAAATTTATGAATCGAGGAATCAGTTTAGTGTACCTCTGAAAGTTGTTGTGAATTTGTGCAATAGATATAAAATTTGCTGCATTACATTGTTAATACGCTGAAAGAGTACAATATGTGTTCAAATAGTTGAAAAATATTTCCGCAAGCCAAAGGCATGAAGCAAATTCATCGACATGAATTTCAATATTGTTTAGAACCAATGGTATCTCAGCAAGGTTAGAAAGGTTGCAAATTTCCAAGTCATATATATTTATAGCAACGTGATTTCTGAAGTTCTTTCAATACTCAAGAACAATCAGCATTCATCCAAACAAAAAACTGTATTCAGTCATAGATTAAATATGTTTTTCAACCTGTTCAACTGATGTCAATAAGCTCTTGCAGTAGTTTTGGCACTTAAAATGCTCGACCTCTATTCAACCTTGGCTATTATTGATGGCTCGTTCGTTTTAGCAAGATGTGCGGTAGACTGTTTAGTGTTTTTATCTTCATTTAATTTTCAACCTCAATTATCCACTTCTAAAACATTATTTGTCATGCATGACTCGAAAAATCGGGGTGTGTTAAATTCAATAAACAAAATTTACATGATTTATTTCTGGAAAGATTGGTGATTATCAATTTTGCGATTCGAAGAACTGGAGAGAAAAAACTTGAATCTAACGCCTAGAGGCGATGTTGTTACTTCATTGAGAGACGGTGTTTCTATTGATTTATCTTTTCATTATCTTCAGTATGAACACCAAGTAAGAAATATTCATTTTAATTGATCATTGCAATGACAATGAACTGTGTACAAGAAAGAGGCATTTAACTGTATTTTGGGGGTGTGGATGTAATACATTTAAGTTCAATATTTTTACATTGTACTGAAGATAAGATTAAGATAAGCTAAGATTTAATTTAGGAGGTTTCACTGCGACCTAATGGTCTATTGTGTCTCCCATCAGAGCTATTCTCTCCATAACGTGATTTACAGCTCGCCTTCCAGTTCCAGAGTTCTGATGAACTCCAATATCTGGGATGGCTTTAAGGAGGCTAATTCCTCACTTTTCCAAGTTTCTTGTCCAAAGCAGGTTTTGCGTTGGCTTGCGATGGCGAGGTATTCCGTCATCAGGTGCTCCTGAGTTTCTTCCTCCTGCCCACAGAATCTGCACTCGTCATTTTCTGTTTGACCCATTCTCATGAGGTGTTTTCTAAGACGACAATGGCCTGTGAGGAATCCAGTGAGTAGGTGTAGCATATTTTTACTGAGATCCAGACACTTCTTGGATCTCGTAGAGTCAAAGTTTGGAAGAAACTTTTGGAGTGATCCAAACCAAGAAGATTCCGCCAGAGTATTTCTCTTTCGGTAACTTTCTTCTCCTGAAACTCTTTCTTATAGGTACATTTCTCTATGTCACAGAAAGGTTCCGATAAAAGGAGTTTGTGCTCCTTTTCTGGCAAGTGTGTTGGCCTCTTCATTCCCTCTAATTCCCGAGTTGCCGGGATGTCAGATTTGAAAGACCTTCTTACCTATTTCATTGAGTTTTCTTCGGCACTCCAATACCATCTTTGAGTCGATGATATGTGAGCTCAGTGCTTTAATTGCAGCCTGACTATCGAAATGTATCGCTTTGTCGCATTTGCGATAGTTTCTTGCTAGGTTAATTTCTACACATCTTTCTATTGCAAGTTTCTCTGCCTGAAAGACACTTAGACAGCAGCCTATCGATATTGAGCATTTGGTACCAGTCCCGAATACTCCAGCGCCTGTGCCCGTCGTGGTTTTGGAACCATCTGTGTACCATTTGATGGCATTCTTTTTAAGAACAGGGATTGAGGACTACTTTTCCCAGTCTTCTTTTCTACTTAGTATCACGATGGAGGTTTTTTCGATGCTACTTTTCTTCATCATCCCGTCACTGGGAAGGTTCACTGATGGAATATATTGTTCTGAAGATATCCTTTTGAAGATCGCTAAATTCTTCTTGGATGGCTTCAACCAATCTTCGTTTCAATGAACTGAGGAACATGAAACAAACTAACTCAAATATATTTTAGCTTAGTGGATATTTAGTAGACATGTGATTCTATCGAAACTAACTTTGGTTCATGATAGTCCATAAGAGAATGAAGGAAAAATTAAACTTTTCTTTTATTTCGCATATTTTTCTCATGGCGTTCCAAAAATAAGGAACCTAGATTAAAATGAATGAAACCAAAACAGAACCTTCTACTAATCGTCTCCAACCGCTGATAGTTCCAATCAATGCATTTCATTGACACCTTGGAATCGAATCTATTGAGAATATTTCGTCCATTTATCTTCGATGAATTTATTGGAATGGTTGAATGATCAATAGTGTTCGAAGTTTAAGGACACGAAATTCCGTCTGTGAAATACGAATTAGACGCGTTCAGATTGACCGATAACCATAGGTTAAACACGGTTGACCCATAGATATCACGTTCGAATTTCGTTGTGAACCACTGATCGACATTCAATAACGACGTCCACATGTGCATCTGTTGACCATTGGTTAATCACCGCAGTAAAATACATATACAGAGTGCGGCAAAAATAATTATTTTTTTTGCGAATGTAAAAATAGTATATTATGCCATGAGTCATGATAATAATAACAGGCCAATTGAAATTATTATTACGGTCAGAGCAAAACGATCTCGGCATAATACATTAAAGGTTATTTCCACGATTCTTCAATCGATGATCGGTGTGTTTTATGTTTTGTTGTAATGTTTTCTATACGGAATCTGCTAAACCTCGGTGAGACCTTTTAGAAGCTTTCAATTTCGAAACTCCAAGTTCGATCGAAATGAAAATTTGAATTTGAATCACAATTTGAAGCTTCGCAAAAAATTTTATGTTGACCGTAAGATGTCTAAAATACTGTTGTACTCACTTACTCTTGAAAAACCTCAATATTAAAGTGACGAAATTTGAAAGTGACATTTTGAACTGATCCCATAATTAAAATCATAAAATTTGGAAGGGATATTGGAAGAAAAAGAAGCTGAATAACAGGCCAATTGAAAAGTCCCTGGTCTACCATAGTAAAACACATTTTTTTGGCAAAATTCGATTTTATTGTTCTACATAGTTGCCTTCGAGGTCGATACAGCGATCTTCCAACTTTTCGATACCATTTTTGTAGTATGATTTGTCTTTCGCTTCAAAATAGGCCTCAGTTTCGGCAATTACTTCTTCATTGGCGCTAAATTTCTTTCCAGGGAGCATTCTTTTGAGGTCGGAGAACAGGAAAATGTCGCTGGGGGCCAGATCTGGCTAATACGGTAGATGCAGAAGCAATTCGAAGCCTAATTCATGCAATTTTGCCATTGTTTTCATTGATTTGTGACACGGCGCATTGTCTTTTTTCTTCAAATGGGGCCGTTTTTTAACGATTTCATCCTTTAAACGATCCAATAATGCTATATAATAATCGCTGTTGATGGTCTGGCCCTTTTGGATGTAATCAATGAATATCATACATTGCGCATCCCAGAATACTGATGCCATAACCTTGCCAGCTGACTGTTGCGTTTTTCCTCGTTTTGGATTCGGTACATTGTATGTAGTCCACTCAGTTGACTGTCGATTTGACTCCGGAGTGAAATGATGGAGCCATGTTTCATCCATTGTCACATATCGACGCAAAAATTCAGGATTATTGCACTTAAACAGCTTCAAACACTGCTCAGAATCATTAACACGTTGTTGCTTTTTATCAAGTCTGAGCTTGCGCAGCACCGATTTTGCATACTGCTTTCTTATATACAAATATTCGTGAATGATATGATGTACACGTTCAGATGATATCTTCACAATGCCTATCTCGACCAACTTCATTTTACGGTCATTCAAAATTATTTTGTGAACTTTTTTGATTTTTTTGACGGTAACAGTATCTTCTGGTCGTCCACTGCGTTCGCCAATTGTAGTTGTGAAGTTTTTCATCTCACATTTCTGCTTATCCATTGTTTTGGTCCTCTTCGGAGTCTTTAGAAAGACTCCTTCATAATTGATCCAAGTAATCTTGTGGCATGTTCCGTTGACATTTTTCATAGCAGTCAAGTAAATTGAAGAATGAAGTTAACTTCAGCAATTTGTAATTCGAACTGATTTAGGTGCTCCTCATATTCTTCAACATCAGTTTCCGATTTTGTGACCTAATAACCTTAATTATATGTATTTTATGCCTAAATTCACTTGAAAATGGTTTAAAATATCTCACCCGAACTCGTTTAATAATGAAAATAACGTAGACGATAATGAATGTCATAAAAATAATTGTATTGCATCAATATTCTCTCAGTACAATGCACAGCTGATTCACCAGGATATGTTTGTTTCTTGCAAATGTCTGATAATCAGTTCAACAAATATTTAAATAACTGAATTCGAGACATATCAAAATCATTGAACTCTACCCTAAATTCAGTTGTATATCAGTAAGCGAATTGCGAAGGTTCTGATTTTGAGTGGTAGACGAATTAAGAATTGAAAAAAAATTACAAATATGTTGACAATATTTGATGTTTTTATACTTTTCTAATCCTATGTGACAACTCAGATGCTCATATCTGTAGATTAAAAAAAATGGATATTGATTGATGAC